>NC_044031.1:326452042-326795475 GCF_901765095.1 Microcaecilia unicolor
ATGCGATAATATTATTGTTCAAGATGGGGTATGTTTACTAAGGTGTGTTAGTGTTTCTAACACATCCTTAAATTTAAGGCGCGTTAAACGCTAATGCGCCTATACATTTCTATGTGTGCATTAGTGTTTAATGAGCATAAACCATATATGCAAGTCTTACAGGTCCACCACCACGACGACTCCAGTGCACACTCTAACAACATTCTTTCGCTTATTCTGCCTGTGGCAGTTAAAGGGGCGGTAAATTTGAAATCTCGGTTGTCATGCGCCAATCGGCTTCAATATTCCGTTTGCACGCTTATGTGGAGTCTTTCCTGCAGAGGAGCGGTCTTAAACCATGCATATAAGCAAATCTTGCATGTCTCAGTGGTGCGCTAAACCGAAGTTTGTCCCCATAGAAATTGATGGCGCCAAAAACGGGACCGAAGTACAGTATACAGTTAAACAGAGCATGCGCTTATCCGACGTGCACTTAAATGGAGTGCATTGTGTGTGTGTGTATATATATATATATATATATATATATATATTGTCTTGAGTCTAAAAGAGGAAAAAAATTCATTGCAGATTACAGAAAAAAAGAAACATCTCAACCAGATAGAATTAGATCTACGTGTACAGCTCCCCTGACCATTGTGTGCTAAGTAAATTAGGTGCACTGTTTATAGGCTAGTGCCTAGCACTTAACTACATAACTGCCAATCACTGGCACCAATCACGTATATAAGCGCTACTATTCTATAAACTAAGCACACTATTGGCACCAAAATTTGGATCCTTCTATACAGACAATATGAAAAATTACTAGAGAACAATTTTCAGTCTCATAGTTGCTCCTCCAAGAAACGGACAAAACTGCATGTGTTCCTCAACCATAACCTTATTTCAGCTTATCACATTAGTGACTCTTACATTTATTAGAAACTAATTAGCTATTTTATTTTCAGTGCTCATGGTTAGATATGTTACATATTTTGTTAACCTTTAACAATGGAAATACCATTTGTCATTTCCTGTAAAAGAGAAAAAAATACTCTGTTAATATTTCATAGAATATTATAATTTGAAATTTGAAAGTAAAACACTGAACTTTTGGGAAGCTTCTTTATCAAGTACTTTGTTCATGTAATGTTCAGTCTTTACAACTTAATTTTAAACACCAGCAATATTTAATAATACATTAACTGCTACAATAAATGTAACATCTACTTGATTGACTATTTTTGTGTTGGATTTTAAAAATTAGAATTTGCATGCTTTCCCTCCCACCCTCCAGGAAAACCATTGATCTGGTGGGGACTCAATGAAGAATTAGCCTCATAGGAAAGAATGAATCCTCTAAGGGAAACATGAAAGGTAATCTGAGTATATTCATATCAAGAATGATAATTCAAAAGGTCGTAATAGAATTCCCATAAGGATTCCCTCTCCTTCAAGTGTGTTACTGTATGCATAAAGCAAATCCATTTGGAGATATTGCCCCCATGAGAGATAAACTCAATTCTGGACTAGAATTAATACTTGTGTTCTCTGAAGGACTAGTTTTCATTATTTGGCTGCATAATGCTTCAGTCAAGTTCTGCCACTTAAAAAAAAATGTTTTCAAACTGCTATTACTATTACTATCAGCTAGTGCTTTGTGAACCTTGCTCCTGATTGTCCAGTGCTTAAAGTCTGTATTGCAAATTTAGTGAACTAAACCTAAAGAAAGTAACTTCACCAATCCATGTTTCAGAGCTACACTTTTATCTCCATCAGAGAATCTGGAAGGAGCTTTTAAGGTTGTTTCTTTGCTGCCGTAGTGGAATTGTTGCTTCCTTTTACAGCAGACATTAGGAAGCAAAGTTATTCAACACTGCCATCTCCTGGAATAAACTAGAAAATGTCTCATTAAGGTTTTGATGCTTGTTACCGGAGAAATTTATAAGCCTAATAGATGACTTAAATTGAGAACTACTGTGTACTGTGTGCCTGATTGCAAATATTGTGTTTCTTTTTTATTTAAAAAAGGGCCTAAGCATTTAGAATGAGCCCACACTACTGGCTACTGTGCATTAAAGGCAAAAAAGAGAAGGTTTCAAGTACAGTCAAAGACCAAAACAAAACAAAAAGCACAAGCGGACCTTCAAGAACAGGACAAATGAGAGACATCACAGGGAGACAAACGGAGGCCATGGGGACTCCTTACAGAGTACTTCTTCTCAAAGAGTTTTTTGGTCATCTGTATAGCTTCCAATGCTGTATCCATCAATCCCTCACTCCAGAAGGGCCCCTGCAGTAACACAGAAAGGTATTTGTCCCTTTGGATGAAGAGCACCTAAGAAGTACTGGTGACTAGATAGGGAGTCCTTGGTCATGACGGCTGATCTGGGGGTTAAATCCTTACCCCTGTTGTCGAGTGAATATATGTGAGCATCAGAATATTCAATTATCTGCCTGGGCACATCAGGAGTTGGTGGTCCACAGGTTTTAACATGTCACTGGCTTGTTTTTTCCATAGAAGAACTAGCCTTTACCTCCGTATTCCTAAGAAACTTCCTCCACTTCCCCTTGAAAGGTTGCTTCAGTCTTGAGACCTTCTGCTCCAGCAAGCATAACAAAAGGGATTCAAGGTGATCCATTTTCTCCAGGTATTTCGTGACAGGTTTACCCATGTCCCGCGGGGGAGTTGGCTGTGTGGAGGGTTCCTCAGAGAACCCTCTTTGTCCACCACACTTAGATGACTTTTTCGTCCATCTTGGTTGTTCTGTCTTATTAGCAGATGGCCTGGCAGGAAACATTTTCCTATTTTGTGGAGAGACAGGGAACTCATCTGTCTCAGTGTCAAAGTATCCTGAACCAAGCTAACTCCAGACTGACGATCTTTGTTCTTCCGTTGGTCCTTTTTTCCTCGATCTTGTTTTGTGGTACCGCTGGACTTTGTCTCATACAACAGTTCACAAAGGTTGAGAGAGACTCATGTTCTTTGCCAGATAGGTTTTCAGATCGGATGTCAAGCTTCTCAGAAACAGGCCCTTGAAGTCCACATCCTCCTCTCCTGGGGATTAGGCTCAAAGTAATAATACGCCTGTCTAAGCAGGGTACTGTCCTTCACATTTCATCCTATAGGCCACACTACGAGCTTCAAATGGATCTTTATATGGCCCATAATATTTAACCAAGGCCTGTTCAAATGTCACCAAATTCGTCTTCTCATGTGGCGACATGGTGGCTAAGAATTGTTGGCAGGCATCTGAAAATATCAAAGGTACAAGGGCAATGATATCCACATCTCTTTTCACTCCTAAGGCAGCTATGGCTGCGTGAACCTGGTCCAGGAGATCTTTAATGGAGATTGCCCCTCCCCTGGTGAAGAGTGTTACTGTAAAAAATAATAATATAATATTCTATTCTTCTATATTCTATTCTCCACCAATTAAATATAAGGTAATATGATAAGAATAAGAATATGAAAGAAAAGAGGGAATTAAATACTCTGTTTGTTGAATTACATTAACCTGCACTGTAAGGTTTAAGGACATGTGCTCAGACATAAAGACCATATATTTAACTTTAAAATGTTTATTTACAATACAGGTAATGTAATAATGTTACAAGAGAGAGGCAGTTTTTAAGGAGCTTTCACAAGGGGAATGTGCTTTCAAGATAGCGAATCTGAATTATAAATTAGCCTGGATAATGGTAACTCACTTTGATGGAGGCTGCTGGTTGGAGTGATGAAGGAGGTCCTTGCTGGAAAAGAAGTCTTTTTGTTGCAGAGTTGTTGCTGGAGCCTGGAGAAAGTCTTATTTTAGATGTGTGTGAAGTCCAGCAGAGAGACAGGAGGCAGAGCGAAGAGCAAGAGAGAAGAGCCAGAGTGTGAACTGAAAATGTTCCAGGCTTTTTATAATCTTTTGTTGGACCATAGGCTGAAGTCAGGTGGGCTGTACTCGATCCAATGAAAACTCAGGGTTAGCTGAAAACTGGTTTCATCTAATTTTGAGATGGAGCATAGTAACTGGTCACATGTTTTAATGACCTCATAAGACTTTCTGTCTGGACATCTGCTGTGATATACATCCAGAAGGCATCTGACAGGATTAAAAGAGTCTTTGTCTGAGAGTAAGTGGGCATCTTTTGTCAGATTAGATAGCTAGATGGGCTTTTCAGTTTCTGAGTCATTGTCTGAGAATAGGTAGGGTTTCACTGTCTTTGTTAACTCCAGTCTCTGTGATTGCTGTCCATCTTCAGATTGTTGTTCTTTGGAGATGTGTTGATGGACTTAGGTATCCACCCAGCTAGCTTTTGTTATCAGTAGTTTCCAGGGGGAAGGTGTATATTTTACATTTGTATCTGATCCAGCAAAATCAATAACTCTGACAATTAAACTCATATCATGCTACATTACTATTTTTCTAAGTTCCATTATCCTTTTGCCTCCTGATCTGGAGTCCAAATATGAAACCGTCACCTTCTCTGGCCCATGATGTTCTCCAGCTTTTGCTTAGGAATGCTGACTGCTGGCTGTGGTCCAGAGGGACCCTTTGGTATCTCCTCTTAGAATAGGGCCCAACTTCTCCAGCTGAGCTAATTACTGAGCTAAATCCAGCAGGCCCCAAGTCCGGGATCAGGTCTTAAGGTGCTCGGACTCAGCACTGCACTAAAACAATTAAGGCAGAACCACCGATAAGATAATTGTCCACAGAGCAGCTGAGACTGAAAAGTAAAGTCGCACTCCTGACTTCCTGACTGAGCACTGCACTAAAACAATTAAGGCAGAAGGAGGAATCCAGCTGCTGTGTTTACTGCCAGCCAGCTGCCTGAATGCACGTGGCTGTCGAGACGCAACTAAACTAAAAGGCTGTGTGCCTAGAAGACCGGCTATGATTGGAGGATCAGGACAAACTGGGCGCCCCTGATGGATCCTAAGGAGCTTAGCCGAGATTGGGTTGCAGAGCCGGTGGCAGGAGGCGGGGATAGTGCTGGGCAGACTTACACGGTCTGTGCCCTGAAAAGGACAGGTACAAATCAAGGTAAGGATACACAAAAAGTAGCACATATGAGTTTATCTTGTTGGGCAGACTGGATGGACCATGCAGGTCTTTTTCTGCCGTCATTTACTATGTTACTATGTTACTATGTTACTCTTTATTTTCCTCATAGTAAGACTCATTCTCTGATTCTGGAACAGGACCATCCTCTGGGGCCAGGAAACGGCTTTCCAGAATAGCAGCTTCTCCTTCCGGATGGTGCACACTGGGCCCAGCTACAATGATCATGGCATCTGTGATGCTCCTAGGATCCTGATCTACCTGTTCAGCATATCCCATCAGATCTTCAGTTTCTGACTGCAATTTAGCAATCTGACCCTGAGTAACATAGTAACATAGTAGATGACGGCAGAAAAAGACCTGCACGGTCCATCCAGTCTGCCCAACAAGACAACTCATGTGTGCTACTTTTGTGTATACCCTACTTTGATTTGTAACTGTGCTCTTCAGGGCATAGACCGTATAAGTCTGCCCAGCACTATCCCCGCCTCCCAACCACCAGCCCCGCCTCCCAACCACCGGCTCTGGCACAGACCGTATAAGTCTGCCCAGCACTATCCCCGCCTCCCACCACCGGCTCTGGCACAGACCGTATAAGTCTGCCCAGCGCTATCCCTGCCTCCCAACCTCCAGTCCCGCCTCCCACCACTGGCTCTGGCACAGACCGTATAAGTCTGCCCCGCACTATCCCCACCTCCCAACCTCCAGCCCCGCCTCCCACTACCGGCTCTGCTATCCAATCTCGGTTAAGCTCCTGAGGATCCTTTCCTTCTGAACAGGATTCCTTTATGTTTATCCCACCATGGCGCTTACCCCATCAACTTGTTTTTGAACATGGTACAGACATCCCATCACAACATCATCAGCTGGATTTACTTAAGGACACGTGGAGGGGTATAATCGAACGCGAACGCCTATCTCCATGGGCGTCTATGTCCAAAAACGGGTACGTGAAGAGGCGGGACAGACCATATTTTCAAAAAAATGGACGTTTTTCAGCTGGGCGTTTGTTTTTTTTAGCGATAATGGAAACTAAAAACGCCCAGCTCCAAAACGTCCTAATCCGAGCCATTTGGTCGTGGGAGGGGCCACGATTCATAGTACACTCGCCCCCCTGACATGCCAGGACACCTACTGGACACCCTAGAGGTCAGTGCGGTGGACTTCAGACAACGCTCCCACATGCATAGCTCCCTTACCACGGGCGCTGAGCACCCAACCCCCTCCCCCAAAACCCACTACCCACAAATGTACAACACTACCATAGCTCTTAGGGGTGAAGGGGGCACCTACATGTGGGTACAGTGGGTTTTGGAGGCCTCCCATTTACCAGCACAAGTGTTACAGGTAGGAGGGATAGGCCTGGGTCCACCTGGCTGAAGTGCACTGCAGTACCCACTAAAAGTGCTCCAGGGACCTGCATACACGCAGGCCTCTAGGACTTGTTGCTGCTATATAACATTGGCACACCAGTTGACACCTGAAGACTAATCTCTCCAAAGACGTCCTTTATTGGAAAAAGCACGCTTACTCACAGTTAACTGCAGATCAGAGGTTGTGCCCCACTGGCAACGAGTCTCCCTGGTACTGAGATTAGCAGTAGGTCCGAGCTGGCAGAATGGTGTACAATGCCCTCTTTCAGCCACATTCAAGGTAAGAACTAAGTTCTGTAACGTGGCTAACACGTGAAAGGGATCTAAAACTGGCTTACAAAAATGGCCACTACCTCATGGACTACCGGAAACAAAACAGGGCACACTCTGACCCAGTAAGCAGGGGGAAAAGCACCATGGGAGTAGAGCCTACCAACTACCAACATCTTGAGCATTTGCCACAAGCTAGTGGAATCACGGAGCCCAATACCCTACACCCACCACAATGCATTGCTGATGTGACTCTGCAGTGTGCATAACAGAAAAGGTGTCACACTCACCCGAGAGCCACATCAAAACCAGGGAAAGGCTGTCACAGGATAGAACACATTCTGTTGTCATGGAGGTGGGTACGGCATTTGAGGCTGGCATAGAGGCTGGAAAAAAAGTTTTTAAAGTGGGGTTTTTTTTGGTGGGAGGGGGTTAGTGACCACTGGAGGAGTCCGGGGAGGTCATCCCCGATTCCCTCCAGTGGCCATCTAGTCAGTTGGGGCACTTTTTTGGGAATTGTTTGTGAAAAAAAGGGTCCACAAAAAGTGACCCAAAATCGCGGTAAAAACGCCTTTTTTTTTGATTATCAACTAAAGACGCCCATCTCTCCTCGGCCGATAACCACGCCCCAGTTCCGCCTTCACCATGCCTCCAACACGCCCCCATCAACTTTACCCGTTTCCGCGACGGATTGCAGTTGGAAATGCCCAAAATCAGCTTTCGATTATACCGATTTGGGCGCCCACGGGAGAAAGACGCCCATCTCCCGATTTGGGTCACAATATAGGCGTTTTTCTCTTTCGATTATAAGCAGGATAGCAATGTCCTTCTCTCCTTTAACTCTTTCAAGTTCCTTCTGTAGGAAAACCAGTTCCATTAACTTGGTGCTCAAAGTACACTCTTTAGTGCATTGCTCCCTCAAAAGACTCTCTTTATCTTTTTGTAAGGCAAGATTTTGCTCCCATAGTGCCTTACTCATTGGTGACATTTCCTCATTCCTCTGGACAATACAACTTAGTTGCACCACAGACACTCTGTTTTGAATATTGAACAAACAACGCTTCATCGCCTCATCATGATCTTCGAGGTCCTCTACCTTACTAGTGAGAGACTCCGAAAGTGCTCATAACTGCTCCTTTACATTGTCATCCTTTCGTTGGTGGGTTTCATTGGTGGGAAAACATAGCATTTTCCCCTTCCAAGATCTGAATCCAAAATGCAACTGGCAGGCTTCTTGTTATCTCTGTATGTCAAGTTGGTGAGGAAAAGTGAGCCCTTGGGCCACTGCCGAGGAGTAGCAGCGGCAGGCAAAACACACAAACAGGAGGCAAGGCAGACCACAGACAGACGGGCACAGGCCGGACTGGAGCAGCTGGACTGGAGCATAAGCACTAAGCAGAAGCAGGAGAATAGTCCATGAATCACGCAGAGTCTTACCGGCAGGCAGCAAAGCAGCAGGGAAACCAGGAACCACACAGAGTCTTAGGCTGGCGGCAATCAATAGTAAATCAGGAATCAAGCAGAGTCTTGGGCAGGCAGCAGACAGTAGAACAAACCAGGAAACAAGCAGAGTCTTGGGCAGGCAGCAGACAGTAGAACAAACCAGGAAGCAAGCAGAGTCTTGGGCAGGCAGCAGACAGTAGACTAAACCAGGAAACTAGCAAGGTCAAAAACAGGCAAAACAAGCTTTCAGGGCAGGAATCTCAACAGACCAACAAGGACAAGAACAGGACTGAAGACCTCTGTTGCCAAGGCAAAGTCTGAAAGGTCCCAGGTGCTTAATAAAGGCCACATATAAGGGAGTTCACTAGGTAAGGGTGCTGCTAAGTTCCAAAAATCCCAACAGTCTGGAAGGCTGGAAGATCCGGACCGGACCAACATGACTTCTGGAACATGGGAAACAGCAAACAAACAGTCCATCGCAGCCACCAGGTCTGACCACCAGGTGGCAAGATGAATGAGACCTTGAAACAGGGGCACAACCGTGACAGTACCTCTCCCTCAAGGCTCCCCCGGTCTCCATGGGTGATTCAGGTCTCCATGGGTAGGAATGATGAAACCTACGGAGGAGTTTCAAAACATGACCAGGGGTAGCTAGGCTGGAACTTGAACAGGAATCAGGACTGGAACCCAGAATGAACTCAGCATCTTGACTGGACTTGGAACTCAACCTGGACTCTTTCTTATAGGTCCTGAGGAACAGAGGCAAGATATGTCTTCAAGGCTCTTCTCTAATCCCTTATTTGTCCTGTTTATCCTCAGACTCGACTATCACCAAGAGTTTATCCTGCAGTTCTCTCTACAGCTTTACTTCCCCTTCTAGGACCCATCTGTCCCATATCATTAAGTCAATGAAACTGACCACCGCTCCCCAGGATCCTACCCCTCTGGTTTTATCCAGCACTTCTTAGATACTCCTTTTCCATTTCTTCTGTCACTGGTTGCCTGTAGTCTAGCAGAGGGCCATGTACCCATATCCTGGAAGACTGCTGTTCTCAGACCCAAGTTAAAGGATACTCGTAGGCCATTCAGTGATTGTAGTAACTATTGTCCCATTGCCAATCTTGCAGAACACCTTATTCACACTAAGTTACAAGATTTCTTAGACAAAATCTTTTATCCTCCATCCATGTCAGTCTGGTTTTCACTTACACCACAGCACTGAAATGACCCTCTTAGGTATTACCACATATCTGTTCACATCTGGATCAGGTCCAATCAGTCCTCCTCTCCATTGACCTCTCAGCTGCCTTTGACTTGGTGGATCACTCTCTTCTCCTATGCCAGCGATGGCGAACCTATGGCACGCGTGCCAGAGAGGGCACACAGAGCCCTCTCCTTTGGCACGCGCGCCGTCGGTCCGCTCCGCCCACTCTCCTTCCCTCCGAGTACCAGGCCACCTGCCCTCACTCCCTCTTCCAAACCGCGGAAGCACCAGGCCGCCCGCCCTCCCAGCACCTCCCAACACCAGCGCTCGCCCTCCCTCCCTCCCAGCACCTCCCAGTACCAGCGCTTGCCCTCCTCCTCCGAAATTGAAAAGGCGTCGGCAGCTACAGCGAAAGCTGCCGACGCCTTTTCAATTTCGGAGGAGGAGGACGAGCACTGGTACTGGGAGGTGCTGGGAGGGAGGGAGGGCGAGCGCTGGTGCTGGGAGGTGCTGGGCGGGCGGGCGGGCGGCCTGGTGCTTCGGCGGTTTGGGAGGGAAGCAGGCCTGGTGCTGGGAGGGAGGGAGGCAGGCAGGCAGGCAGGCTGGGTGCTACTGGGTGCTGGGAGGGAGGGAGGGAGGCAGGCCTGGTGCTGGGTGCTACTGGGTGCTGGATGGGAGGGAGTCCTGGTGCTGGGAGGAGGGAGGGAGGGTGAGCGCTGGTGCTGGGAGGGAGGGAAGCAGGCAGGCCTGGTGCTTCGTCGGTTTGGGAGGGAAGCAGGCCTGGTGCTGGGAGGGAGGGAGGCAGGCAGGCCTGGTGCTGGGTGCTACTGGGGGCTGGATGGGAGGGAGGCCTGGTGCTGGGAGGGAGGGAGGCAGGCCTGGTGCTGGGTGCTGGGTGGGTAGAAGGGTGGCCTGGTGCTGGGAGGGTGGCCTGGTGCTAGGTGGGTGGGTGGGTGGGAGGGAGACCTGGTGCTGGGAGCTACTGGGTGCTGGGAGGGAGGGAGACAGGCCTGGAGCTGGGTGCTACTGGGTGCTGGGTGGGAGGGAGGCCTGCCTGGTGCTGGGAGGGCGGGCAGGCAGGGGGGAGAGGAGGGTGGCTGGACATGGGTGGCTGGAGGGGAGAGGAGGGTGGCTGGACATCTGTGGCTGGAGGGGAAAGGAGGGTGGCTGGACATGGATGGAGGGCAAGAAATGAAGAAGAAAGGAGGAAAGTAAAGAAAGAAATGGAAAGGAAGCCCTGGAAACGGAGTTAAGAGAGCAGCAGAATCAGAGACAACAAAGGTAGAAAAAATCATTTTATTTTCATTTTAGTGTTTGGCAGTGCTTTTTTTGTAGAAAAAAAGGTGCCGGTACTCATTGTGGGCGGGGTCACCACACATGGCACCGCCCCTATTATAGCCACACCCACATTAGCCACACCCCTTATACCAGCCATGGCGCATATAAACAGACATCATTGAAAATATTATACTAGTATAGGAGAAAAAATAATGTGATTTTTTTTCATTATAAATAATTTCTGTAAGCTGTTACAGCTCCAGTATACCCAGTGCAAAATAAGACAAATTCCAAACACTAAAATGAAAATAAAATGATTTTTTTCTACCTTTGTTGTCTGGTGACATTGTTTTTCTATCCATATTGGTCCCAGTTTCTGATTCTGCTGCTCTCTATCTGTTCTCTTAACTCCATTTCCAGGGCTTCCTTTCCATTTATTTCTTTACTTTCCTCCTTTCTTCTTCTTTTGTTGCCCTGCATCCATAAGTAAAAGCTGGGTCCTCCTCCATGGAATTGACTGGAGGAGGTATAACATGGATCCAGCTTTTGCCTATTTTCTCCATCCATGTGCAGTTTTTCTCCTGTTCCCTTTCCCTCATCTCCAACCATGCGCATCTTCTTTTTTCTTTCCTCCCCTCCATTCATGTCCAGCACTTCTCCTCTCTCTTCTCCTCCATCCGTGTCCAGCATTTCTCATCTCTCTTCCCTCCTCTGTATCCATATCTAATATAATAAAACGCACCCTCAACGTTCTGAGGACAACGTTCTGAAGCCATCTGACGTCACTCCCAGGCTGAAGGGTTCGTGGATTCGTGGTGTGAAGCCTTCAAGCCAGCCAGCCGTCTCTGCCCCGCCCTCGCGTCAAACGTCATGACGTCGAGGGCGGAAAAAAACAAACAAACAAATCCGGCAGTGAAGCGTCAGGGAAGGAGGCGGGGCTCCCGATGTCTAGCCTTCCCTTCACTGTGTTCCGCCTTCTTCTGACGTCAAGGATGACGTCAAAAGAAGGCGGAACACAGCGAAGGGAAAGCTAGACGTCGGGAGCAACGCCTCCTTCCCTGACGCTTCGCTGCCGGAACCGCCACGGAGGTAAATTTAAAAAGAAGAAAAAAAACAAAAAGGGATGTTGGGGGGAGAGAAGAGGGTGGCCAGTAAAGTAGAACAATGGGAGCGGGAGGGCAGGGGAGAAACGACAGCATGGATGCGAAGGTGGGGGGGGAGAAGAGGGCGGGCCAGGCTGGGACATGGGAGAGAGAGGAGCATGGATGCGAGGGGGGGTCATGGAAGGGAGAGAGGGGACTTGCTGGAAAAGGATGAATGGAGGTGGCAGGGGACAGAGGAGCATGGATGGGCATGGATTGGGAGGGCAGGGCTCAGGGAGAGAGGGGAATTGCTGGAAAGGGATGAATGGAGGGGGCAGGGGACAGAGGAGCATGGATGGGCATGGATTGGGAGGGCAGGACTCAGGGAGAGAGGGGAATTGCTGGATAGGGATGAATGGAGGGGACAGATGGGCATGGATGGATATGGATTGCAGGGCAGGCCTCAGGGAGAGAGGGGAATTGCTGGATAGGGATGAATGGAGGGGCCAGGTGACAGAGGAGCATGGATGGGCATGGATTGGAAGGGCAGGACTCAGGGAGAGGGGAATTGCTGGATAGGGATGAATGGAGGGGACAGATGGGCATGGATGGATATGGATTGCAGGGCAGGGCTTAGGGAGAGAGGGGAATTGCTGGATAGGGATGAATGGAGGGGGCAGGTGACAGAGGAACATGGATGGGCATGGATTGGGAGGGCAGGGCTCAGGGAGAGAGGGGAATTGCTGGAAAGGGATGAATGGAGGGGGCAGGGGACAGAGGAGCATGGATGGGCATGGATTGGGAGGGCAGGGCTCAGGGAGAGAGGGGAATTGCTGGATAGGGATGAATGGAGGGGACAGATGGGCATGGATGGATATGGATTGCAGGGCAGGCCTCAGGGAGAGAGGGGAATTGCTGGATAGGGATGAATGGAGGGGACAGGTGACAGAGGAGCATGGATGGGCATGGATTGGGAGGGCAGGGCTCAGGGAGAGAGGGGAATTGCTAGAAAAGGATGAATGGAGGGGGCAGGGGACAGAGGAGCATGGATGGGCATGGATTGGGAGGGCAGGGCTCAGGGAGAGAGGGGAATTGCTGGATAGGGATGAATGGAGGGGACAGATGGGCATGGATGGATATGGATTGCAGGGCAGGCCTCAGGGAGAGAGGGGAATTGCTGGATAGGGATGAATGGAGGGGACAGGTGACAGAGGAGCATGGATGGGCATGGATTGGGAGGGCAGGGCTCAGGGAGAGAGGGGAATTGCTGGAAAAGGATGAATGGAGGGGGCAGGGAACAGATGGGCATGGATTGGGAGGGCAGGGCTCACACTCTCTCTCTCATATACAATGTCTTTCTGACTCTCACTCTCACACACTCTGTCTCACACTGTATCACATTCACTCTCTATGTGCCACACAGTCACTCACACACTCGCTTGGTCTCATACACTCACTCTCACAGAGAATCTGTGTCTCACACACACTCTCTCTCTCGCCCACACACACACACACTCTCTCTCACACTGTGTCTCACATACACACTTGCACACACTCTCATTCTCACAAACACACTCACACCCAGACTCACTCTCTCTCACACACTCACACTTTCACTCTGACTCTCAGTCACTCTCACATACACTCTCCCAAACATACACACTCCGAGGAAAACCTTGCTAGCGCCCGTTTCATTTGTGTCAGAAACGGGCCTTTTTTACTAGTAAAGCAATAATTCTCTCTCCCCTCCCCTCTCCTCCATCCAAGTCAGCATTTCTCCTCTCTCCTAGCCAACTCCTCCATCCATCCATGTCCAGCAATTCTCCTCTATCTCCTGCTCTTCTCTCCATCCATTTCTAGCATTTCTCCTCTCTCCCCTCTCATCCATGTCCAGCAATTCTATCTTCCCTGTCCTCCCCTCCCTGTCCAGCGATTCTCCTCTCTCCCCTCCATGTCCAGCAATTCTCTCTTCCCTGTCCTCCCCTCCCCGTCCAGCGATTCTCCTCTCTCCCCTCCATGTCCAGCAATTCTACCTTCCCTGCCCTCCCCTCCATGTCCAGCAATTATCTCATCCCTGCCCTCCCATCAATGTCCAGCAATTATCTCATCCCTGCCCTCCCATCAATGTCCAGCAATTCTCTCTCCCCTGCCCTTCCCTCCCATCCCATGTCCAGCAATTCTCTCTCCCCTGCCCTTCCCTCCCATATCATGTCCAGTAATTCTCTCTCCCCTGCCCTTCCCTCCCATCCCATTGATTTCCAGCAATTCTCTCTCCCCTGCCCTTCCCTCCCATTATTTCCAGCGATTCTCCGCCTCTCCCCTGCCCTCCCATCGACGTGCAGTGATTTTTCCGTCCCTCCCCTGCCCTCACCTCTCCCATATCCAGCGATTCTTCGTCCCCCAGCGTCCTCCTTCACTGCCTGCCAGCCAGCGTCAGACTCAGAAGCGAACGGTGCAGGCAGCGGTTGGCTGGCAGCGTCGTAGCTTCCCTCTGCAAGTCCCGCCTACAACTTCCTGTTTACGCATAGGCGGGACTTGCAGAGGGAAGCTACGACGCTGCCAGCCAACCGCTGCCTGCACCGTTCGCTTCTGAGTCTAACGCTGGCTGGCAGGCAGTGAAGGAGGACGCTGGGGGACGAAGAATCGCTGGATATGGGAGAGGTGAGGGCAGGGGAGGGACGGAAAAATCACTGCACGTCGATGGGAGGGCAGGGGAGAGGTGGAGAATCGCTGGAAATAATGGGAGTGATATGAGAGAGGTGAGGGCAGGGGAGGGACGGAAAAATCGCTGCACGTCAATGGGAGGGCAGGAGAGAGGCAGAAAATCGCTGGAAGTAATGGGAGGGGAGGGGAGGAGGAGAAAAAGGTGCCGGTACGCCGTACCGTTGCGTACCAGCACAAAAAAAGCACTGGTGTTTGGAATAATTCCAATTTGAGAATTTACATCTGCTGTCTTATTTTGCACTGGGTATACTGGAGCTGTAACAGCTTACAGAAATGATTTATAATGGAAGAAAATCATGTTATTTTTTTCTCCTATACTAGTATAATATTTTCAATGATGTCTGTTTATATGCGCCATGGCTGGTGTAAGGGGTGTGGCTATCATAGGGGTGGAGTCATGTGGTGACTCCGCCCATAATGAGTACCGGCACTTTGCGATAAATAATTAGATTTTGGGTTGCTGTTTGGGCACTCGGGCTCTGAAAGGTTCGCCATCACTGTCCTATGCTGACTTCACCAGATAGGTTTTAGGGATTCTGTGATGGCATGTCTCACCTCCTATCTCTCTGACTGCACCTATAAGGTTATCACTGCCTCATCTACTGCTTTCCTCAACCCTTTAACACATAGAGGGCATAATCGAACGGGGTGCCCAAGTTTTCCTGAGGGCGTCCTCGCAGGACGTCCTCACAAAGGGGCAGGGAAACCCATATTATCGAAACAAATGGGCGTCCATCTTTCATTTTGATAATACGGTCGGGGACGCCCAAATCTCAACATTTAGGTTGACCTTAGAGATGGTTGTCCTTAGAGATGGTCGTCCCCGGTTTTCAGTGATAATGGAAACCGAGGACGCCCAACTCAGAAACGACCAAATCCAAGCCATTTGGTCATGGGAGGAGCCAGCATTTATAGTGCACTGGTCCCCCTCACATGCCACGACACCAACCGGGCACCCTAGGGGGCACTGCAGTGGACTTCACAAATTGCTCCCAGGTGCATAGCTCACTTACCTTGGGTGCTAAGCCCCCCCCCCCCAAACCCCCAAAACCCACTCCCCACAACTGTACAACACTACCATAGCCCTAAGGGGTGAAGGGGGGCACCTACATGTGGGTACAGTGGGTTTGTGGTGGGTTTTGAAGGGCTCACATTTACCAACACAAGTGTAACAGGTGGGGGGGGGGGTGGGCCTGGGACCGCCTGCCTGAAGTGCACTGCACCCACTAAAACTGCTCCAGGGACCAGCATACTGCTGTCAGGGAGCTGGGTATGACATTTGAAGCTGGCATAGAGGCTGGCAAAAAATATTTTTAAAGTTTTTTTTAGGGTGGGAGGGGATTAGTGGCCACTGAGGGAGTAAGGGGAGGTCATCCCAGATTCCTTCCGGTGGTCAACTGGTCAGTTTGGGCACCTTTTTGAGGCTTGGTTGCAAGAAAAAATGGACCAAGTAAAGTCAGCCAAGTGCTCGTCAGGGACGGCCTTCTTTTTTCCATTATCGGCCGAGGATGCCCATGTGTTAAGCACGCCCCAGTCCTGCCTTCGCTATGCTTCTGACACGCCCCCAGGAACTTTGTTCATCCTCGCGGCAGAAAGCAGTTGAGGACACCCAAAGTCGGCTTTCAATTATGCCGATTTGGGCGACCCTGGGAGAAGGACGCCCATCTTCCGATTTGTGTCGAAAGATGGGCGCCCTTCTCTTTCGAAAATAAGCCTGATAGTGTCCCTCAAGGGTCAGTTCTGTCTCCTCTCCTCTTCAATCTGTTTCTGAGCCCTTTTGCTACACTAATCCAACCAGCGTTTCATTTTATTTTTATGCAGATGACATCCTCCTTCATTTTTCCACAAATCCTTATAACCCGACTCTTGGTCCCCTTCAAGCCTGTCTTGCTCTAGCTTCAAACTGGTTATGCATCCAGAAGCTAGTCCTAAATAAAGAAAAATCAGTGGCATGTTGGTTCACTGGAGGATTATCTGCTCCCCCTATTACTTTGAATCTCTTTGACACCCCTATTTGTCCACTTGAGTCTTTTGATATCTCGGTATTATTTTTGATTCCCACCTTAATTTCTCTCCACAGGTCTCCACTGTACGCAAGAGCAGTTTTCTCATTCTCCATCAACTACGCTCCATCCATAGATATTTTGATAAATACATTTTTCACTCTCTCATTCTGTCTCTATTAACCACCAGGCTCAATTATTGCAATATAATCTACTTAGGCTGTTCCCATGCAAATTTGAAAAGGCTTCAGTTCAATCAAGTTTCCCTCCTGTTTCAAAATCACCACTGGCTTCCAGTGGAAAAATGTGTCATTTTCAATTTACTTGTGCTTACTTTCAAGGCTCATAGGCTTGGTCTCCCTGATTATCTTTCCACACTTACTATTCCATATTCCTCTGTATGACTCCTCTGTTCTGTTAATGTTCATCATCTAGTTCTTCCAAACCCCAAAGCAGCCCAGCTAGAATCCACCCATCACTATGCTTTCTTTCTCGCAGCATCTTTTTATTGGTATTCTCTCCTGTATACTATATGCTCAGAACTAGCTCTAAAAACATGGTTATTCAATCAAGCATTCAACTTGGAACGTTAAAAGGGTCGAGAGTAGATTGTGCCATTTTCATTGTCTGTTCCCTTTTCCCTTGTCCTCTTCCAATACCCCTATTCCTCTCCTTTCCCTCCCAAGTTACTTTTTTCCCTCTGACCTTATCTCTTTGTTTGGTTTTCTGTTGTGGGTTGATTGTTCTGCTGCTGAGTGATAAATCCTTTCCTATCAAATATTGTAGTTCTTTTCCCCCCTCTTGTAATTTTTGTTATTTTAGTTTGTAAACGCTCAGATCTGTGAGTTAGCTTGAGCGGTATAGGAAGTTTTAATAAACTGTACACTATAAACTATGTTGTTCATGCCCACGGATCTACCTCTGCACCATTCTCCCTCGACTCTAGGGTGCCTCAGGGGTCAATCCTATGCACTACTCTCTTTAACATCTTCCTAGCCCTGCTTCTCACTCTCTTCTAATCCTTAGATCTCACAGCTTTTCTTTATTTTGATGATATTTGAGTCCTCAATCTAGACCCTACCAATAGCAACAAATTCAAGCTCTAAATCAGAAACCATCCATGGCCACAGACTGGCTAACCAACAATAAATTGAAGGTTAATGCTACCTAGTCCCAGGCTGTGCTATTTACTACTATGCTGATAGAACCTTAGTAACACTGTTGCTTCTATGCTCTGTAACGGAAAGAAGTAGAGGGATCGTGGATGCTTTCCAAAGTGTTTTGCTCAGACAAATGGTGATGAAACCCACGAGGGAGGGAGCAACACTGGATCTGGTGCTCACAAATGGGGATAGCTTGTCAAATATCCGAGTGGGTGCCCACCTGGGCAGCAGTGGCCATCAAACGGTTTGGTTTGATATAACAGCTAAAGTGGAGAGCGGCCACTCAAAACTCAAAGTCCTGGATTTCAAGCGTGCTGACTTTAGTAAAATGGGGGAATACCTGAGGAAGGAGATGATGGGCTGGGAGGAAGTACAAGAAGTGGAAGGACAGTGGTCCAGGCTGAAAGAAGCTATAAATAGGGCCACAAACCTTTATGTAAGGAAAGTAAATAAAAGCAAGAGAAAAAGGAAACCGATATGGTTCTCCAAGCAAGTGGTTGAGAAAATAAAGGCTAAAGAGTTGGCGTTCCAGAAATACAGAAAAACTCAAGAAAAGGAACACATGGAGGAATACCGGATGAAACTGAAAGAAGCCAAGAGAGAGATACGACTGGCAAAAGCGCAAGCGGAAGAACAAATGGCTAGAAATGTAAGGAGGGGTGACAAAAATTTCTTCAGGTATATTAGTGAAAGGAGAATGACTAAAAAGGGAATTGTGAGACTAAAAGATACTGCGAACCGCTATGTGGAAAATGATGAAGAAAAAGCAAATTTGCTAAATAGATACTTTTGTTCTGTTTTCACAGAAGAAAATCCTGGAGAAGGACCGCGATGGACTGGAAATAGTACAAATGAGAATGAAGTGGATAGAGCACCATTCACGGAAGAAAGTGTGTATCAACAACTTGAAAAGCTAAAGGTGGACAAAGCCATGGGACCAGACAGGATCCACCCCAGGATATTGAGGGAGCTCAGAGAGGTTTTGGCGGGTCCTCTTAAAGATTTGTTTAATATATCTTTGCAGACGGGAAAGGTTCCGAGGGATTGGAGAACGGCAGAGGTGGTCCTTCTTCACAAAAGTGGTGATAGGGAAGAAGCTGGAAACTACAGGCCGATAAGCCTCACTTCGGTTATTGGAAAAGTAATGGAAGCGATGCTGAAGGAAAGGATAGTGAATTTCCTGGAAGCCAATAAGTTGCAAGATCCGAGACAACATGGTTTTACCAAAGGGAAATCGTGCCAAACGAATCTCATTGAGTTCTTTGATTGGGTGACAGGAGAATTGAATCAGGGACGAGCTATGGACGTAATCTACTTAGATTTCAGCAAAGCTTTTGACACGGTTCCCCACAGGAGGCTCTTAAATAAACTGGATGGGCTGAAAATAGGACCTGAAGTAGGGAACTGGATTAGGAACTGGTTGACGGACAGACGCCAGAGGGTGGTGGTGAATGGAATTCGCACGGAGGAGGGAAAGGTGAGTAGTGGAGTGCCTCAGGGATCGGTGCTGGGGCCAATTGTGTTCAATATATTTGTGAGTGACATTGCCGAAGGGTTAGAAGGTAAAGTTTGCCTATTTGCGGATGATACTAAGATCTGTAACAGAGTGGACACCCGGGAGGGAGTGGAAAACATGAAAAAGGATCTGAGGAAGCTAGAAGAATGGTCTAAGGTTTGGCAATTAAAATTCAATGCGAAGAAATGCAAAGTGATGCACTTAGGGAATAGAAATCCACGGGAGACGTATGTGTTAGGCGGGGAGAGTCTGATAGGTACGGGCGGAGAGAGGGATCTTGGGGTGATAGTATCTGAGGATTTGAAGGCAACGAAACAGTGTGACAAGGCGGTGGCCGTAGCTAGAAGGTTGTTAGGCTGTTATAGAGAGAGGTGTGACCAGCAGAAGAAAGGGGGTGTTGATGCCCCTGTATAAGTCATTGGTGAGGCCCCACCTGGAGTATTGTGTTCAGTTTTGGAGGCCGTATCTTGTTAAGGATGTAAAAAGAATTGAAGCGGTGCAAAGAAAAGCTACGAGAATGGTATGGGATTTGTGTTACAAGACGTATGAGGAGAGACTTGCTGAACTAAACATGTATACTCTGGAGGAAAGGAGAAACAGGGGTGATATGATACAGACGTTTAAATATTTGAAAGGTATTAATCCGCAAACGAACCTTTTCCAGAAATGGGAAGATGGTAGAACGAGAGGACATGAAATGAGATTGAAGGGGGGCAGACTCAAGAAAAATGTCAGGAAGTATTTTTTCACGGAGAGAGTAGTGGATGCTTGGAATGCCCTCCCGCGGGAGGTGGTGGAAATGAAAACGGTAACGGAATTCAAACATGCGTGGGATAAGCATAAAGGAATCCTGTGCCGAAGGAATGGATCCTCAGGAGCTTAGTCAAGATCGGGAGGCGGGGCTGGTGGTTGAGAGGCGGGGATAGTACTGGGCAGACTTATACGGTCTGTGCCAGAGCAGGTGGTGGGAAGCGGGACTGGTGGTTGGGAGGCGGGGATGGTGCTGGGCAGACTAGTACGGTCTGTGCCAGAGCCGGTGGTTGGGAGGCGAGGATAGTGCTGGGCAGACTTATACGGTCTGTGCCAGAGCCGGTGGTTGGGAGGCAGGGATGGTGCTGGGCAGACTTATACGGTCTGTGCCCTGAAGAGCACAGGTACAAATCAAAGTAAGGTATACACAAAAAGTAGCAAATATGAGTTATCTTGTTGGGCAGACTGGATGGACCGTGCTGGTCTTTTTCTGCCGTCATCTACTATGTTACTATGTTAACGATTCTGCTACGTGATAACATAAGAATTCTGGGTGGCATTTTGGACAATTTGCTATCATTTACCTCCCAGGTCTCCCTTGTTGTCCAACGCTCATTTTGTAAGCTTCGACTGGTCTGTTCTGTACGGTCTTTCTTAGACCACCCTGCTTTGAGCATTCTCATTCATTCACTTATTCTCACCCAGCTCACTATTGCAAGTCCCTTTACTGGGGTCTATGAGTAAATGATTTGAAGCGCTTCCAGATCATTCAAAACACAGCTGTTAAAATGCTCACAGGCCGTAAGAAATATGATTACATCATGCCAATCCTCTGTCCAGGGCCCAGAACTCTGGAATGCCTTGCCCAATCACTTCAGGCTCCATTCTGCTCTACAACCCTTCAAGGCAGATTTTAAAACCTATTTGTTCACTGATGCCTATCCTTAGGCATGTCTCTTGCCCAGCGACCCTGGATCATAAAGTTGACCTTATGAGCTTCCCTTCCTCTCTTTTCTATCATTATTGTAGATCCTCCCCCCCCCCCCCCCCCTTTCTTTTGTGCTTCCTGTCTGTCTTCCTCTCATTTAATAGTGGATTGTAAGCCACCTAGTCATCTGTTCAATAGGCAGGCCAGTATGCTTTTCAATAAACTTGAAACTTGAAAATTGTCCCAAATAGATTGTAAGCTCTGTCGAGCAGAGACTGTCTCATACATGTTTAGAGTACAGTGCTATGTACATCCAGTAGTCTTTTAGTGTCTTTTAGCCTTTCTTTGAGGCATTCAACTATTCCAAAATTGACTCTGTCTACACCAGTAGATTAGGTTTAAAAATAAGCAGGTCAGTATTGAAAAGCACTTATCTAGATAACAACACGTACTATCTGGATAAGTGCTGGTGATCAGGATATTCAGAGGCATTATCCAGATAGTTCCTCTGAAAATCCTTACAGATTCCTTCTGCACTATGTTGACAGGGGAAAGGCAGAATGTGGGCAGAGCCAGGGAAGTTTTAGAACTTTTCCAGATATCCTCTAGTTCTATAGACTTGTGTACACAGTTTTGTGCTTAGCATGCAAAGTTGTCATGCTAAGGGTCAATTATCTGTATAACTTAATTTAATAATTGGCTGCCAATTGGCATTCATGAATAGGGTCATCAACTCATAATTTATTGGACAGACCCAACATGGTCCTTGTTTCAGCAAAGCTGCCTGCATCTTGGGTCTAGATATTAAACATTTATAAATATGTAAATATACATAGTTTATTATGTGTATCTTTTTTCCAGTTTTTCATTTATATCTTTTAGGTATTTTATGTTATTGTCACAGTCGTGCCCTGGTTTCAGGTTCGCAGTCATCTCGCCCCCTGGTGGCCAGGCCTGGTGGCTGCATTGGATTGTCTGTGCTGTTTCCCGTTCCAGACTTCAGCCCAGTCCAGTCCGGATCTTCCGGCCTGCCAGACTTGCTTGTCTTGTTTGAGCCTGCACAGCACCCGTAGCTGCCTGGTGATTGCTGCAGCTGAATCTCAGCTACTGCTGGGCTTCTTAGCCATTTGGAAACTCTCTGCTTTGCCTTTGCATCGCCTAAGGCCCTGGTTTGTTGGTGCTTGTTGCACTTCTGCCTAGCTTGGTTTTTATTCTAGTTCCTTGTCTGATGCTAGTTTAGCCTGTGTGTAGTTTAGCTTAGGGTTATTGTTTGTTTCCCAGACTTGTTCCTTGTCTGTCTTTTGTGTTTAGTTTCTGTTTGTCTGTGTTTCTTGTTCAGTGGCTGCTTGGCAGCTTTCAGTTCTGTCTCATGTTTGTCAGTGTTTGTTCCCTGTTTTAGTGGCTGCTTGCAGCTTCCAGTTGCTACCCTATCCTGTAAGTCCTGTCGGCTGCCTGCAGCCAGGGGCTCAATTCCTGGGGAAGGGCGACTAGTGCAGGTGAAGTCTTGCTGTTCCTATCTGAGTTCTGTCTTGTTCCTGGTGTGGGGCGGTTTTGCCTGCCACTGCCACTCCTCGGCAGTGGCCCAAGTGCTCACTAACCTAGTTCCTGCTTTCGGAAAACGTGATAGTTATACTGTTTTTCATATGTTATTTTGATTATGTATTTTTATATATCATTTTATTTCATTTGTTGTCATATTCATATAACTGATTTTATATTATTGTATAATTATATTAGTTTACTTATTTTAGTTGTTTAATCATTTTTTTTATTCTGTGGACACAGGTTTATGTATATTTATATATTTATATGTTTGTAATATCTAGACCCCTGATGTAGGCAGCTTTGTGTTGGGTCTGTCCAATAAATTCTGAGTTGATGCCCTTATTCTTGAAGTCTCCTTGTGCTTTTGTGCTTTTTGCTCCTGTGTGAGTGTAGTTTGGTTTCCTTCTCTTGTGTTGCCAATTGGCATTAACAACCAATAATTGGCTTATTTGGTGTTGTGGTACCAATTGGCACTAATTTGCAGTTATGCATATAACCACCCTTAGTCAATATCCTATAAATTGCTTATGCAAAGTCCATATGCAAAACTGCAAGGGGGTATGAACCAAGGAGGGGCATGGGCAGGTCAGTGGCATGCCTAGTATTTACACGCGCAGGTTTAAGAATACTAGCAGTTACTCGCCTAACTATCAACACTTTGGCATGGACATTTACACCTGTCAGTAAGCTGATGTAAGTACTCCTGCCTATAGTTAGGCATATAACTGTGGATTTACACTAGTATTCTATAATGGCAATTACACACATACTTGTCAGTGTAGAATTCAGGCTCAGTATGCATCATCCTGAAGCCTAATTTGAGGCAACCTTTTGAGAGTTACCCCTATAGTGGCAATATTCAGAGGCAGATGCACGAAAGTCCAGGGAAACATCCTTTTTCATTGAGACCCTCAGTAAAAGTTGCTAAGTTGAAAATAGTGAGCAATTCCCAAAGAGAACTGCATGCAAATGAGCTGATGGCAAAAAACTGTGAGCAGCTTGGTAGGGGGGAGAGCCATTTGGTAAGCTGCGCATTCGCAGAACAGCCAATCGCTAAGAATGGCTGCTCTGAGCATGCTCACAACAATATGTTGTCTATAATTTTTAGCTATAAGCTGTACAGTTTTACTGCAGGTATACTGCACTATTTCCCATCCCCCATCTCTCTTTTTCCTATCAGCCACATGAAGGTATTTCTGGCTGGTCACATGCTCTGATGGGGTCTCATGTTGCTAAGGCAATTCAGATACCTGGTATATCCTGTTACAAAAGTGAGTTACAGGTATGGCAAGAACCAATTGCAAGCTTCCAGCACATGTGAAAGTCCCAATTACAAGTCTCCAGCCCATATGCAGCACCTATGATTGGTTCAGGGTAGAGGAGAGGTAGATGCTCACAACAGCCTATAAAACTACGCTGCAGACAAAGGAACTCTGAAAAAACTAGACAGTCTTACAGAGAGAGTTTCAGATCTATCCAATGGCCTATGGTTTTCCCCGAGGGGGTTTTACTCCCCCCCTTGATAGAAACTAATTCTCTATAACTATGAACCTTTCTTTCAATTATTCTTTCTTTCTCTGTTTTCTCTCTGCTTTCTCTCTGTTCTGTGACCTTTATATGAGGAACAAACTTTCTTCCTCCTTTCTCTCTTCTTTATCTAATTAGTCTAATTACTTATAATTACCAGAGGTACTGATGTTAGATTTTGCAAGTTTGTTATAACTTGAAACTGATGTCTGATGCTGTGCTGGTAGGTGAGTAATTAAAGACAATTAATTCTCTCTAATTCCTGTATAATGTTTTCTCTAATATTTTGTGATATTTTATAAGTTGTTTTGGTGAATAGCAAATCAAATGCGCAGCCTAGAGCAATGTGCTACTCAAAGCTTTCATACACGCATACAAGCTGTGTGTATAAAAGCCTTGGGTAGCTTTTTTTTTTTTTCAAACTTTTTTGATGCAAAACCACCACAACTGAGGCCAGAGGGAAAGGGATGATTTTTAATTTTTAAGCATTTTTCAGCATGAAGTTAGCCAAGGGTGGCTAGGTAGTGCACGTGCTCCACACAGCCCCAAGCAGCTACCTTTCACTGTTGGGAGAACATGTAAACTTTGGGCAGTCCTGCCCTGAAGTATGGCTAAGGTCTACCATAGCCCTTGGCAAGGTATGCCAGCAGCCCTGCCCAGGACAGCCAAGAACATACCAGCTCCCAAGATGTGTTATCCCACCACCTACATGAAAAACTGCCTGCTCCAGACCTCCCATAAAATTTCCCCCTACTAAAGCTAGGCAGGTCTTTCTGTGCATTGCTCGTAAATGGTTGTGCATCACTTGGAATGCACATTTGAATACTGATCAGCTCATTAGCATTGTTTAGCATGTGATTTTCATTGGCTGCCACTGCGAACGGTTAAAAGCCCACAGAGCCCCTTTGTCCACTGCTTGCTGAATACCGAGCTCACTGAACCGGCTGGAAATGGTAAAAAAAAAGCACATTGCTGGTCAGGTAAGTTTTGTACATCTCCCTGTCAGTCTACTTTTTGGATAACTTATCCAGATAACTTAGGACAGAAGGCTGACCAAATTTTTCCAGATAAATTATTCAGATTGGAGACTGAATATTGCTACTTCCAGATAAGTTCTGGTGCTGACCACCTTATTTAGATATTCAGCAACAGTGCACTAAATATCTCAATATGTTTTGACCACGGCAGCAGGCTTTAAATAAAAACACTGTCTGGGGTGGCTAAATATTGACCCAATGATTTATTGGGTCAGCCAGAAGTCAAATAGTTCATCTGTTATTTTTGTAAACACATGACATCTGAAACTAGAGACCGACTGAATTTTGGTTTCAGTTTCAGTTACTGTACCAAAACTGGTCCAAAATCCTTTTTCTGCCCGGTTTCAGTTTTGGCCAAAAGGTTACTGTCATAGTTTCAGTTTCAGCCAAAACTGACCATATGTTTTCTGTGGAAGCCGAAAACGCGTTTATTGCCTGTTTGCCTTCTCCCTCCCCTTTCCCTCCAAATGTTAGGACTTGAGTAGTGAGCCCTTGTGCCATGACTGAGCACGGTGAAGAGCAGCGCCGCACTCAGTCAGGCAGCCGGACAACCCCTAGCTTCACCTGGGAAGCGACCACCGTTGCCCAGGAGTTGAGCCCCCAGGTGCAGGTGGCCACCAGGACTTCGGGATCCGGACGGGGTTGGGCAGCCAATGACCTGGCTAGTGATAAAGGTGGGCGTAACTCAGCGGGTAATCGGGTACAGTCCAAAGATCAAGGCAGGCAGCAATACCGTGGATAATCAGGTCCGGTCCAAAGGTCAAGGCAGGCAGCAACACAGCGGGTAGTCAGGTCCGGTCCAAAGGTCAAGGCACGTATGAGCCCTTACCGCTAGGTCAATGGCTGGCAGTAAGGGTTCAGGCGGTGAATAGGTGCACTCTAGTTTTAACATTAGTGCAGGTCCATTTCCTGGCCCTTTAAAAAATAGCCTTTTTCCCAGCTGTGGTAAAAAATGGTCCAGCGCGCCTAAAATATGCTCCCACACTGCCGCAGGCCTCTTTTTACTGCAGATTTGTAAAAGAAACCCCAAGCTAGTATTTTCTATATCTATCTATATGTCCCTTCTTTGCTTATACCTTATGCTGTCTATTAAAATGCTTTATTATGTATTGTGTTGACATTGTAAGTAGTACGCTATGCCTTACTTTATATTGTTATTTGAATATTTTTACTGCTGTAATTGCCTGTTGCCTATGTTCAGTGGCGTACCGAGGGCAGGGCGGTGGGGGAAGTCCGCCCTGGGTGCACGCTGCAGGGGGGGGTGCAGGGAGCAGCCGCATGGCTGTCAGTTCCGCCGGTTCCCTGCTCTCTCAGATGTTACTTCCTGTTCCGGGGCAGAGAGAGCAGGGAACTGGTGGAGCTGAGAAGCTGCGTGACTGCTCCCAGCATCCCAGGAGGTAAGAACAATGAACCTGGGGGAGGGGGGGCGTTTCAAGGTGATGCGGGGGGGGGGGGGATGCTGCACACGGGGTGAGGGCCCAGGTGGCAGCCAACCAAGGAATACCACTGCCTATTTTGACTTATTCTTATTGTACACTGCCTTGAGTGATTTCCTTCAAAAAGACAGTAAATAAATCTTAATAAATAGATACATTCTATAAAGGTTGGTCTGCGTGGAACGGACTTCATAGAATACTAGTTAAGTGCACATTGGAACCCTTTTACTAAGGCATGGTAGGCCTAACATAGGCCTACCATGTGTTAAAAGGGCACTACCATGGGACACACTGAGGTGTCCCATAGTAGTTTGGGCAACAGCATGCGCTACTCCCACTGTAAAAAATATTTAAAAACGTTTGCTGTAGGAGGCGTGTCTGCAGATGGAGAGTAGGCATGCCTGTACTAATCAGGTAGTGCAGGCACATTACCACACAGTACCTGATTACCACAGGAGTAGTGGAGGAGTAGCCTAGTAGTGCAGCGGACTTTGATCCTGGGGAACTGAGTTCGATTCGATTCCCACTGCAGCTCCTTGTGACTGTGGGCAAGTCACTTAACCCTCCATTGCCCCAGGTACAAAATAAGTACCTGTATATATGTAAACCGCTTTGAATGTAGTTGCAAAATAGCATAGAAAGGTGGTATATCAAGTCCCATTTCCCTTCCCTTTCCCTTTCCTAAATAGGTGTCAGTAAGGGTTCCTGGCGGTAATGGCCTGTGCTTATGGGGAAATTAGCACATGACCATTAAAAAAAACAATGACTGCAGCCATTTTTCAGCCACGCTAGAAAGTGTCCAGAATGTGCGACAAACCCATGCGCTAACTGCAATGCTGACCAAGTTCTAGCGCGGTTTAGTAAAAGGACCCCAATGTATACATTATTTAAAATCCTAATAAATATAAAGTTAAAAAAGAAGAAAACCTGATATTCAACCGTTAGCCACAACTTGGAGTCTCAAATCTGTGGGTGCTAAATTGACCCCATAAAATAGAAAAGTTATGTCATAATAAATTAAAAATATTTAGCATGTATGCATGTGTGTTTTTATTATGTTATTCGAAAAAAAATAAAAAGTAATTCCCTCTTCTTTTCTAAGTAAGCCAGTAGATGGTGCTGTTTTGCTTCTTTCTAGAAAGAAAGTCATCAGTTCTCCCCACTAGGACTGATGCTCTATATACAAAGGACAAATGTCAGATATTTCATATTTGAAGCTAGTTTATTAATATCCACCACACACTTAGGGGTAGATATTCAAAGAACTTCTGAGTGGCAAGGTTAATCGTTAATTTTAACCAGTTAACTAAGGCTGGATATTAGGGCTGCCGCTAAAGTTGGGATTAATAGGTAAGTCTATTTGTAATTGAACAAAACCTGTGCGGTTAGACTGCAGCTACCATTTGTGTGGCCACGCTTATGTGGATAAATTTAGGAGCCCTTCTACTAAATGTGGAAGGTTTTGCTGTT
Source organism: Microcaecilia unicolor (assembly GCF_901765095.1). Lineage (NCBI taxonomy): Eukaryota > Metazoa > Chordata > Amphibia > Gymnophiona > Siphonopidae > Microcaecilia > Microcaecilia unicolor. The sequence goes on from NC_044031.1 coordinate 326,479,822, forward strand.
ACCACACATGCAACACAAAAATTAATGTGCGATAAGTGAAAAGAATGTGCAGTAATTGCATGGGGCATAACCTACATCTGCCCTGCATTTAGCACACAGGTCACACAGTTAATACACAGTTAATACTCCGGGCATGTAATATGTGGCCACGTGTTAACAAACAACAGGGCAGGTACCTGCAGTGACACTATTATTATTATTATTTGTTACATTTGTATCCCACATTTTCCCACCTTTTTGCAGACTCAATGTGGCTTACATATGATCGTTAAAAGCGTTAGCCGATTCCGGTCTGAACAAATACATGGTATGAATGAATACAAAGTGATATTGTGGTAGAATGAGGTACATGTATGGTAGGTACAATTGGGGGAGAACCTAGGGAGGGAAAGGGGGAAGAAGAGTCAGGTAATGTCTGCTATAATCTTTGGTTACATTGTGTCGCAAGTGTCCAGGTATTTTTATGTTGAGTCGGTGGGGTATGCTCTTCTGAACAGGTCTGTCTTTAGTGCTTTCCAGAAATTTAGGTGGTCGAGTGTGGTTTTACTGCTTTTGGTAATGCATTCCATAGTTGTACGCTTAGGTAGGAAAAGCTGGTTGCATAGGTGGATTTGTATTTGAGTCCTTTGCTGCTTGGGTAGTGGAGGTTTAGGTATGATCTTGCAGATTTTGTGGTGTTTCTGGTTGGCAGGTCGATAAGGTCTGTCATGTATCCCAGTGCCTCGCCATAGATAATTTTATGGACAGTTGTGCAGATTTTGAAAGTGATACATTCTTTGATTGGTAGCAGTTTTTCTCGGAATGGTTTGGCACTGTCAAAACATGTTTTTCCAAATACAAGCCTGGCTGCTGTGTTTTGGGCGGTCTGAAGTTTCTTTATGATTTGTTCCTTGCATCCCGCATAGATTCCATTACAGTAATCTGCGTGGCTTAGTACCATTGAAAGTACCATGTTACGAAATATTTCCCTCGGGAAGAATGGTTTCACGCATTTGAGTTTCCACATTGAGAAAAACATTTTTTTTATGGTGGAATTCGCTTGGGCCTCTAGTGATAGGTTATGGTCGATTGTTACTCTGAGAATTTTCAGCCTGTCTGAGATAGGGAGGGTGTATCCTGGGGTGTTAATGTTTGTGGGCTTGTAGGTATTGTATTGGGATGAAATGATCAGACAGTGCGTTTTTTCAGTATTGAGTTTTAGTTGGAATGCATTTGCCCATGAGTTCATGATGTTTAAGCTTAGTTTGATTTCGTTGGTGATTTCCGCCAGATCATGTTTGAAGGGCATGTATAATGTGACGTCATCAGCGTAGATAAATGGGTTAAGGCCTTGGGTGGATAAGGTCTTGGCTAGTGGAGTCATCATGAGGTTGAAAAGGATCGGTGATAGTGGTGATCCTTGCGGTACTCCGCAGCCTGGTTTCCATGGTGACGATATGTTTGTTTTTCATTTCACTTGATATGCTTTTGTGGTTAGGAAACCCTTAATCCAATTGAGAGTGCCACCACTGATTCTGAAGTAGTCTAGGAGTCTCAGCAATATGTTATGGTTAACCATGTCGAATGCACTTGACATGTCAAATTGGAGGAGGAGAATGCTCTTGCCTATGGCTATTTCCTGCTTGAATTTGTTTAGGAGAGTGAGTAGTACTGTTTCGGTGCTGTGTAGGGGCCGAAATCCTGATTGTGATTCATGTAGTATAGTGAATTTGTGTATGTAGTCATTGAGTTGTTTGGTCACCAGTCCTTCCATTAGTTTGACTGCTAATGGGATAGATGCTACTGGGCGGTAGTTGTTAATGTCGTTCGTTTTTTTTCTTGGTGTCTTTTGGTATTGGAATGAGTAGGATGTTGCCTTTTTCTTTAGGGTAGATACCCTGGCTGTTGAAGCATGAAGTTTAAGTGGGATGTAAGATCTATTATGACACGGTGGGGGGCAGATTGTATTAGGTAGCTGGGGCAGGTGTCCAGTTACAAATGGCTGTTGGAGTCAGAGGCGTAGCCAGAAAACAGATTTTGGGTGGTCCTAGGCAAGAAGTGGGTGGGCACCAAGTGTTCTCCCACCACCACCACCACCAGCACCACCAAATAATATCTCAGCTGGCAGGAAACACTTCTTTCCACCTTGCGCTGAAAACTTAGCATGTGCAGGTGCCGGTATCACGGAGAATAGCGTTTTTGTTACCATCAGGGGGAAGTCTTCAGCGGGCAGAGCTTGGGATCCCCACCAGCTACCTCTAAATGTGTGCTACTGATGGGTGGGCCTGAGTCCTAAGTGGGTGGGCCCCGGCCCACCCAGGCCCACCTGTGGCTACGCCACTGGTTGGAGTATTGTTTTATCACCTGGGTAACTGTGTCGGTGCTGAGGAGAGCAAAATTGGACCATATTTGGTCAGCAGGGTATACATCAGGGGTTGAGTCTAGGCCATTAATGAAGTTTTCTATGTCCATGTTGTTCTGATCTTCCCAGGTACTGTTTAGACAGATGTTTAGTTTTTCTAATTAATCCATTTTTTCAGTTACTTGTTAATGTTTGCTATTTGCACATTTTTGTTCATTGTTCAATTTTTATGAGAATAAACAAAATTCTTTGTTTGCTCTGCTTGTCTGCACTGATAAAGAATCCTTTTTTGTGTGTTGGGTCTGTGAGTGTTTTCTGGGACCTGTGGGACAACTGGGAGTGTGACTCCAGTAACCTAGAAATCACTGGGGATAATTTGAGAGTGGGAGACTCTCCCAGAGGCAGTTGTGACCCAGTCTGTGGAGGGAGAGTGCCAGTGTAGAGCACAAGCAGCAGGCGCAGGCTGACCTGAACTGTGGTGGGGATAGACCCTCTATGTGGCCACAGGGTAACCCCAGGTGAGTGGCTAGAGATTTCGTAACCCATTCCTTCACAAAACCACAACCTTTGGACCTAAAATTCCCATCCCCCCAGAGCTCAACCCTCTTTCCACCACCCCCGATTGAACCCCAAGACTTACCCAGGGGCTGTATTGGTGGCCCAGTGGAATCGGACAGCAGCGATCTTCCTCCACTGCAGCCCAGTCGGTGCCCAAATCCAAAATGATGGCAATGACCCCTGGCAGTAGTCTTGTGATACTACTGCTAGGAGTCATCCTTCCAAGCAGGGGCGTATCTGGAATCCGGCGGTAGGGGGGGCCAGAGCCAGAGAGGGGGGGCACATTTTTGCCTCCCTTCCCCCCCCCGCCGCCACCGCCGCCGCCTCTCTCCACCCCCTCCCCGCCGTCAACCCTCCCCCGTTGCTTACTTTTGCTGGCGGGGGCCGAGGTCCGACCCGCAATCTCCATATTTCGTCTTCCTCCGTGGCCATGTGCTTCAAGGAAGTAACGCTGCAGTGCTGATTGGTTGAATCCAGTTCGGCGTCTGACGTCGCAGCGACGTCAGACGCCGAACTGGATTCAACCAATCAGCACTGCAGCGTTACTTCCTTGAAGCACATGGCCACGGAGGAAGACGAAATATGGAGATTGCGGGTCGGACCTCGGCCCCCGCCAGCAAAAGTAAGCAGCGGGGGAGGGTTGATGGCGGGGAGGGGGGCCAGGGCGAAATCTGCGGGGGCCCAGGCCCCTGTGGCCCCACGCAGATACGCCCCTGCTTCCAAGATGACTCTTTCTAAACAAGGATGCTCCCTAGTGGTAAGAACATAAGTGTTTCCATACTGGGACAGACCAAAAGTCCAACAAGCCCAGTATCCTATTTCCAACAGTGTCCAATCCAGGTCACAAGTTCCCAGCAAGATCCCAGAACAATGAAATAGATTTTATGCTGCTTATCCTAGAAATAAACAGTGGATTAGTAGCTTCATTGTGTGCCCCCTAGTTCTAGTATTTTTGGAAAGAGTAAACAAGCGATTTATGTCTACCCGTTCCAATCCACTCAGTATTTTGTAGGCCATCTTCCCTCAGCCATCTCTTCTCCATGCTGAAGAGCCCTAGTCACTTTAGTCTTTCCTCATAGGGAAGTCGTCCAATCCCCTTTATCATTTTCGTCACCCTTCTCTGTACCTTTTCTAATACCACTTGTACTTTTCTAGTCAAAGTTAGTGTAGCTTAAACAGCCAGCTTAAACCATCTTTATCAGTAGACTCAATTTTTAAGCAAATCTTCTTTATTGTAGTACTCATATTAAACAAAGAAAATCCAACTTCCAGTTCAGTTACTTAGATGGTGCTTTTTTTTGTAGAAAAAAAGGTGCCGGTACTAATCATGGGCGGGGTCACCACATATGGCTCCACCCCTATTGTAGCCACATCCACATTAGCCATACCCCGTATACTAGCCATGGCGCATATAAACAGACATCATTGAAAATATTATACTAGTATAGGAGAAAAAAATAATGTTTTTTTTTCATTATAAATAACTTCTGTAAGCTGTTACAGTTCCAGTATACCCAGCGCAAAATAAGACAGCAGATGCAAATTCTCAAATTGGACATATTCCAAACACTAAAATGAAAATAAAATGATTTTTTCTACCTTTGGTGACTTTCTTTTTCTATCCATATTGGTCCCAGTCTCTGATTCTGGTGCTCTCTATCTGTTCTCTTAACACTGTTTCCAGGGCTTCCTTTCCATTTTTTTTGTTACATTTGTACCCTGTGCTTTCCCACTCATGGCAGGCTCAATGTGGCTTACATGGGACAATGGAGGGTTAAGTGACTTGCCAAGAATCATAAGGAGCTGCCTGTGCCTGGAGTGGGAATTGAACTCAGTTCCTCAGGACCAAAGTCCACCACCCTAACCACTAGGCCACTCCTCCACTTACTTTCCGCCTTTCTTCTTCATTTCTTGCCCTACATCCATAAGTAAAAGCTGGGTCCTCCTCCATGGAATTGACTGGAGAAGGTACAACGTGGATCCAGCTTTTGCCTATTTTCTCCATCCATGTGCAGTTTTTCTCCTCTCTTCCCTTCCCTCATCTCTATCCATGTGCATCTTCTTCTTTTTTTCTTTCCTTCCCTCCATCCATGTCCAGCACTTCTCGTCTCTCCTCCCCTCCATCCATGTCCAGCATTTCTCCTCTCTCTTCCCTCCCCGTATCCATATAAAGCAATAATTCTCTCTCCTCTCTCCTCCATCCAGGTCCAGCATTTCTCATCTCTCCCCGCCAATCCCTCCATCCATCCATGTCCAGCAATTCTCCTCTATCTCCTGCTCTCCTCTCCATCCATTTCCAGCATTTCTCCTCTCTTCCTGCCCTCCCATCCATGTGCATCTCCTTCCTCTCTTTCCTCCCCTCCATCCATGTCCAGCATGTCTCCTCTCTCCCCTGCCCTCCCCTCCCATGTCCAGCGATTCTCCTCTGTCCCCTGTCCTCCCCTGCCATCCATGTCCAGCAATTCTCCTCTCTCCCCTTCCCTCTCATCCATGTCCAATGATTCTCCTCTCTCCCCTGCCCTCCCCTTCCATCCATGTCCAGCGAATCTCTCTTCCCTGCCCTCCCCTTCCATCCATGTCCAGTATGTCTCCTCCTTCCCCTGCCCTCTCCTCCCATCCATGTCCAGTGATTCTTCTCTGCCCCCTGTCCTCCCCTGCCATCCATGTCCAGCAATTCTCTGCCCCCTGCCCTCCCCTTCCATCCATATCCAGTATGTCCCCGCCTTTCCCTGCCCTCTCCTTTCATCCATATCCAGTACGTCTCCTCCTTCCCCTGCCCTACCCTCCCCTCCCATCCATGTCCAGCGATTCTTCTCTGCCCCCTGTCCTCCCCTGGCATCCTTGTCCAGCAATTCTTCTCTGCCCCCTGTCCTCCGCTGCCATCCGTGTCCAGTAATTATCCTCTCTGCCCTGCACGGGCAAATTTCAGGGTTACCACAGGACAGCTGAGAGTCATTAGCTGAATGGGAATATCTGGAAGAAGCAGAAAAACAGTGGGCAAAACTGAAAAGAGTGTAAAGGAACAAACATTTTTGTTAGGAAAGTAAATAGAGGTAAGAGGAAAAGAGGCTGCTATAGGTTTCTAAAGTAACTGAAGAGGTAAGGAGAAAAAGGTGAGCCTTCATAAATTGCAAGGGGTCACAGAAAGGAAGACAGACAATAATCTCTGGAAAAGCTATAGGAAGCTGGAAAAGTAGTCAGAAGAGCAAAGGTGCAAATGGGACAAAAATAGATCCATTGGTAACACAGGACAAGAAGTTTTTTTTAAATTAATAATGACAGGAGATAGTGTAATAGTGTCATTAGGACCCACAGAGGTGAAATGCAAGAACATAAAGCAGTTGATAAGGAAACCATAGAATTGGTTAACAAATCTTTTTGTTCATTGGTCACTGAGGAAGGGTTTGGAGTAGGACTGCAGAAAACAGTGTTTGGAGGTTGGCATTTTATGATAATTGTGGTTCTCCTGAGTTTTAGTTGTGCATTTCTTCATTTGCCTCTGTAGAAGCTTAAAAATTGTTTGTTTAAACTAATTTGTAACTCGCCTTTCATAGTCCATGGTAGCTAAGTAAACAAGGTGAGCAGTGAGAAATCATTAGAGTCAGACTAGGTTTTTAAAACAAGTCAAAGGTACGGCAGGTTAGGAAGGTAAAGCAGGGCCTCTCATGTCTTATCGAGGAAGGATGAAAAACTGGTATCGGGGTGCCTCGACTATGAGACCAACCTTCTCTGGCACCAAGCTGATGTCCTTGGGATCTCTGGTCGATTTCAGGACACAGCTCTGCAGGATGGTGGTGAAGAACAGGAAAAGCTCCATGCGATTGAAAGAGGCTGTCAGCGTGTCGGAGCTTCCCTCTGCGAGTCCCGCCTATGTGGAAACTGGAAGTTGTAACAACATAGGCGGGACTCGCAGAGAGAAGCTCCAACGCTGACAGCCTCTCTCAATCGCTGCCTGCACCGTTCGCGCTGCGCCGAGTTGACATCAAAGTAAGTAGGGAAGTGAAAGAAGGGTCAGAGGACTCACGGTGGGGGGGGGGGGGGGAGGAAAAAGGTGCCGGTACGCCGTACCGTTGTGTACCGGCACAAAAAAAGCACTGTGCTTAGAAGACAATTGTTGCCTTCTGCACATACAGTCTGTATCTAGCCATACCAGAGGTAAGGAGATGGCCAGAACCTCTGCCCAACTGAAAGGAAAATTTATAACTCTCAAAAGAAATAAGGGAGAGAAATTCAGGATAAATAAAAGGGGAATGAGTTGGGGAGATGGTGAAAACTCTTGATGGAATTATAGTAAATTGAACGGCTGCTGATCAAAAAAGCATGCAAGAAAGACTGGTTTCTCTCACAAAGCCTGCAGGTGCAGAGAAGGAGTGCTGGCCGTAGCTCAGAGCTAACAGCCAATAGGGAAAGCTCATATGGACTCAATCATAGGATACAACAAACTATAGGAAAAGCATTCCTAATACACAGTGCTATCTATTACATAGACAATGCAATTAAATACAAATAATACTCACTGTAAGTATACATATCAATGCACCCTGCCTCCATGAATATGGGGGTAGATATCGCTATATCTTTTTTGAGATATGGTGACCAATTGCATACAGTATTTGAGGTGTGTTCACACCTTGGAGCAATACAAATCCATTATAACATTCTCATTTTGTTTTATTTATTTGTTACATTTATATCCCACATTTTCCCACCTATTTGTAGGCTCAATGTGGCTTTCCATTCCTTTCCTAATAATTCCTAACATTCTATTTGCTTTCTTAGACACTGCTGCCCACTGAGCAAAGGATTTCAATGTAGCATCAACAATGACACCTATATCCTTTTCCAGGGCAGTGACTCCTATTGTTGACACTTCAAAACTCAAAGAACACTCCACAAACTTATGTGAAAATCATTTCATTTCACCAAATATTGTGGGTTAAATGAACACTATTTGTTCCACATTAGGAGTTTTATATGTTACAAACATGAAAAACAAATGGAGGAAAAAGGCCTCATAAATTGCCAGTGGTGCTTCAGTACTTTCAGACATCAACTTAGTCACCACCAAGACTGACAGTCATAATTTTTCTTATGAATAAAAAGCACTTCCGTATGCCCAGCGGCCCAGCTGCCCTCTGAAGTTTTGTCTTCTTTATGTAAATTCCCTCTCTGCAATTGCACTTTCCTTAACTGAGAGGAAGGGAACAACCGGCAGTCAGCCACTGATGGCCAGCGTTTTGTCCCCTGAGCAGCAAGTGCGAGACCGCTGCGCGTCAAACTGCCCACAGATGAAAGGGTTGGCGAGTCCTTTGATTAGCGCTGGCGAAGGAGCGTCAACGCTCTTGGACCTGGAAAAACAACTCCATCGCTCCCGAATTATTCAACCACCATGTCCAAAGGAGTGGAGGAGTGAGTTAGAGGCATATTGCTGAAACGGAGGACGTTTACAGCAGAATCCGAATCGGCGGAACCACTCCTAAACACCTCAAGAGAAATCACCTTGGAGTTTTTGGCTTCCGTGGAGGTTACATTGAATGCCATCTGGAAGGCGCTTCGGGACCTGACGGCGGTAGTAAATAACTTTGTTTCAGATATAATCTTATTGGAGAGTTACATGAACAATTTGACTGAAACCTTTGAGAGTGAAAAATTGATATAATAAATGAAGTTCTACACAAGCTAGAAGTGGTTATGATCCTGAAAATGATAATGGACCAGAAACTTTGAATGATAAGGTGGATGTTATTGTGGATGATTAATGTCGAGATTATTGTTTTTCCCAGAGTTCCAGGTATGACTCCTAAAGTTTTCCTCAGAAATATTTCCTTAATTATTACTTCGAAAGGAGTGAAGCCTGTGAAAACTGGGATTGCTTTAATCAGTGGGATTTGAATTAGAGACTTAAGTATATGTATTGTTAAATAATTTCTGGTTTTTAAAAGAGAGAGAATGTAATCAGATGTATTATTTCTAACTAAAATCTGGACAATAAGTATGTTCTCAATGAAATGAATTGACTATACACCGTATTTGGTCTTGAAGAAGCCAACCAGATGATCAATGTGGAATAATGTATTAGATGAGTAATATCTGGGGATAATCAGGTTAATACCATGTTTTCTTTTTTCTGTTTACTGTTTAATTGATCTCCTTGTCTTATCTCACTCTCCCTATTTTTCTTCACTTTGTGGTCTAAGAAAGAGAAAGATTGTATATAATCCATATATCTAATTGGGATTGTTTTCTTCTTATCTTGTATTAATGTGCAGTCATCTCTGTATTACTGTTTGCAAGTGACCCTTGTAAAATGAAAAATTATAAATAAATGATATTTTTTTTAAAGCACTTTTATAGTGTGCTGAGAAATGGCGTTGAAGATGAAAGTAACAGTAACAGAATGCTGAACCATTTCTGGGCACACTCCCTTGATAAAGCTTTGGGTGAAACGGGACCCTGTCGGGTGTATAGGTGTGCTTGAAGTTTTGATCATATGAACTATGCTGGAATCACTATAAAAGTGCTTTTTATTTATAAGAAAATGTACTAAAAATGAAGGTGTTATATATAATAAAATGACTGTTTATAAAAGGTTTTTTGGCCAATGATGACTGCAAGTCTTGGTGGTGACTAAGTTCATGTATGAAAGCACTGAAGCACCACTGGCGATTTATGAGGCCTTTTCCCTCCATTTTTTCATGTTTGTAACATATAGAACTAATGTGGAACCTTGCACCATGTAGCTATAGTTTAGGTTCCACTTTCCCACATGTATCACTTTACACTTGCTCACATTAAATGTCATTTGTCATTTGAATAACCAGTCTCATAAGGTCCTCTTGCATTTTTCACAGTTCTATTGCTTTTTAACAACTTTGAATAACCTTGTTTTGTCAGCAAATTTAATTACCTCTCTAGTTATTCCTATCTCTAAATCATTTATAAATATGTTTAAAAGCACTGGTCCCAGCACAGACCCCTGGGGAACCCCACTATCTACCATTATCCATTGAGAATACTGACCATTTAACCCTCCTCTCTGTTTTCTATCCTTTAACCAGTTTTTAATCCACAATAAAATACTACCTCCTATCCCATGACTCTCCAGTTTCCTCTGGAGTCTTTCATGAGGTACTTTGTCAAATGCCTTTTGAAAATTCAGATACACAATATCAACCAGCTCACCTTTATCCACTTGTTTGTTCATCCCTTCAAAGAAATGTAATAGATTGGTGAGGCAAGATTTCCCTTCACTGAATCCATGTTCGCTTTGTCTTATTAATCCATGCTTTTGAATATGCTCTGTGATTTTGTTCTTTATAGTAGTCTCTACCATTTTGTCCAGCATCAACGTCAGGCTCACTGGTCTATAATTTCCCGGATCACCTCTGGAACCTTTTTTAAAAATTGGCGTTACATTGATCACCCTCCAATCTTCTGGTACCAGTACTATGCTTGATTTTAAAGATAAATTACATATTATTAACAATAGTTCTGCAAGTTCATTTTTCAATTCTATCAGTACTCTGGAATGAATACCATCTGGTCCATGTGATTTGCTACTATTCAATTTGTCAAATTGTGCCATTACATCTTCCAGGTTTATAGAGATTTCATTCAGCTCCTGTGACTAGTCAGCTTTGAATACCATTTCTGACACCGATATCTCTCCAAAATCTTCCTCGGTGAAGACCGAAGCAAAGAATTCATTTAATCTCTCTGCTGTGGCTTTGTACTCCCTGAATGCCCCTTTTACCCCGCGGTCATCTAGCGGTCCAACTGATTCTTTTGCTAGCTTCTTGCTTTTAATATACCTAAAAAAGTTTTTACTATGTGGTTTTGCCTACAATGCAATCTTTTTTTCAAAGTCGCTCTTTGTCTACCTTATCAGCGCTTTGCATTTCACTTGCAATCTTCTGAAATACATCAGACTGAGAAGCCTTCCTTAGGTTGCTCTTGGTGAAATTTTGCAAAAGTGCACTATGCAGAATTTTTGCAGAATTCTCCTCCAGCATAAAGTTTCTATTTGCTCTGCATAAATTGGTGTGGAGATCAGCTAGCAGAAAACCATGGCTGGCCCACATGAACCAGGAGGAGGAGAAAGGAGGTGACACTGGTCCATATGGCAAGAAGGAGGCGTGAGATGGTAGTTCTGGACAACTGTTTAAAAGCCTCCAAAGTAATCAGCAACAACTTGCTATTTTGATGATTTTAGATAGCATATAGACAATTTTAGCTACTTTTGAGCACAGGAATCATAGAGCCTAAAGTCCCTCTGTCCTTACTTTCCAGAGTAAGCAAAATTCTGCCATTTTCTTTCATTAAGATGTTTCTGGTGTTCATTTAAAACATACCTGCAAAATTCTTTGTTAGGTTACGACAATTAAGAGCAATAGGCTCTATGCTCCACCCTTGTAACTTTAGAACAGTGGCACAGGCAATTCTTCTTCCATATTTGGATTATTTCAGTTCCTTATACGGAGGAGTTCTGTCCTCTGACAGCCTTTCCCTGATTGTAATGTGGCTCTGGGGTGAGTGTGACACTTTTTCTTTCATTCTCACTGCAGAGCCACATGAGCGATGCATTGTGGGGGATGTAGTTATCAGGCAATCTGACTTCACTAGCCTGTCTGTATAGAACTGTTATATGATTGGTTATGCTGTTGCTAGTTGGCAGGCTCTGTTCCCATTGCTGGGTTTCCCCCCTGCTCATCACTGGGTCAGAGTGTGCCCTTTCTGTTTCCCTCTAGTCTGAGGTAGGCTCCATTTGTTAGACAGTACAGAACCCTTTCCTGTGTTACCCTCTGTTAGAGTACTTAGTTTTTACCTTAAATAAATCTTACTAAAAAAGATATTGTACTCCATTCAATCAGCTCTGAGCTAATGTTGTTCTCAGAATCACAGAGACTCTTTGCCATTGGGGCAGAACCTCTGATCTACAGTTGACTGTGAGTAAACATTGTGTTATTCAAATAAAGGACTTTCAGAGAGATAGAGTCTTCAGGTGTGAACTGGTGTACCGAGGTTATACGTCAGGATATAAGACTTAGAAGCTACAAGTCTTAGAGGCCTGAACAGGAGGTCTTACAAATAAGTTATTAAAAAGATTACAGTTTTTACAGAATACAGTCGCAAGGCTGATTTATGGTTTGGGAAAATATGAAAGAGTAACTCCATTGCGGTATGACTTACGCTGGCTTTCTGTTGGCTCAAGAATACAATTTAAATTAGTTTGCATAAATTGTTATATGAGGACAGTTCTAGACATTTAGTTAATTAGATTTTTCATAATCCCTTTCTTCAGCCAGGTCAGGACGTTGTTTAAAATTAAATTATTTATCTTTTAGAAGTACTTAAAAGAAATCTTATTTGGAGTCCTCTTTCTGTATCAGGGCATGAAAATTTGGAATGACTCACCTTTGAGTATTAGGAGAATTCCAATATATTATGCCTTTTCTAAAGCTCTGAAGACATATTTATTAGCAGAGCAACTTTAATTTGCATGGACAATAAAGATAGATCTATATTGCAATGTGACTGTGATTTTCTTTATGAAAGATGGTATGTAATTCTCCTATATAAAGGATATCTTATTGTGTCATCTGCATAGAATCTAGATAGAACTTAGTGGAATATTTTTTTTAAATGTACATTATCCCCTCAGTCACCTAAAGCAGTGCTTCACAACTCAGTACTTGAGGTACACCTAGTCCCATAGGTTTTCAGGAAATCCACAATAAATATGGGTTTGGTACTTTACAGAGACAGGCTCAAGTTTCAGCATTAGTGCCCTTGTTTTACGGTGAAATACAATGTCGTGGCACCCAACTGCATATAACATTTCGCGCAGCTTGAAATCGATATACGAAAGAACGAACTTCCGCATATTACTGAAGACACATCTCTTTAATAAAGCGTACCACAAAGATCAACAAATGTGAATATGCACAACGCGCACATCTATATCCCGAACCATTTCATAATATCTGCTTGTATACTATGACTTTGTTTATTTTGTTTGTTTTATTAACATCATGCTGACCAAGATCCTGCAATACCAAATATTTATCTACTAACATTCTTCCACTACTCATGATGTATTGTAAGCCACTTTGAGCCTGCAAAGAGGTGGAATAAGGTGGGATCCAAATGCAACAAATAAATAAATAAATAAAATAAAATTTGAAAGTTGACTCTGACTAATATACTGACTATGGAGCATGTTTTGGATATATAACTGCTGCACCGTGTTAGCATAGTGTGGAGCAACATGGACTTCCTGTGTGGACAAACTGTTGGAGGACCATTGAGATAAATACACACTTTTTGTGAAGACTTTTTATTAATCTCGTTGAGCAGAAGGGTTGCAGGCAGTATTTGGTATAGTGTAAAGGATAGTGATAATATATGTTTAGGTTAGGTGGAGAGCAGCACTATAACTATGAGATTTTATATTTTCACCGTATTTTAATACAATCCAAAAAATCAAGTGAGAAAAGGTGTTCGCTGTAGCTACCACTTTTTAATGTATTATATAAAAAAGTTGGGGGAAAAGATCTCAGACGCCTGTGACACTTCCTGCACTGTTATGTTATTCAATTACAGTGTCTTGATCACAGTGCTGGCTTCAATCATAGGTCATAAAAACCCCCAACAATTTATTTTCATGCGTGCAAGGATTTTTTCAAAATGTGTCAATAATACAAAAATCAACTTAGCTTATATGTGGCAGTGTGAGGCAGTTAAAAGACGTCCCTTGGACCCGTTTCATCATGTGGCTTCCTCAGGGGACTCGGTGCTGCCTTGCTTCCGTGGTACTGCCAATCAAACTCTGTATCGCATACTTTTACACACATATCCCTTGAGGTTGTTTTGCAAGAACTCGTTAACACATGGAAAAAGTCTTTATGCCTGCCAAATCCTTTATAAAAAGACCCCTAGAGGCTATAGACTGTAAGCCTTAAGAGGCAGGGAAATACTCATTGTCCTGAAATGCAACTCACCTTAACCTTGGGTTTTGAGAGTTCTTAATTTATAAAACAAAAAATCTAAATTTCACCAGGCTTTCATCACCTCCTTAATGGATCTCTTCCCAGTTCTAATATCTCCTTTTGGACCCCTTTCCCTGGTCTCTTCTCCTTTCTCTATTCTGGCTTCTATCATTTCTCATATGTTATTGCTAATCCTAGCCCAGTAGAGGAGACACAGATCATAGGTTTCCTGAGAAAGCACTGTGCACTCTGCCCTTGCAGCATAAAAGCTGGCAAGAGGTGGCAAGTATGCCCACACTCCCTAGATTGGAATGAAAGCAATCTGGTTGCAGATGTTGCTAAGGTCAAATACAGGCATCTTCTCTCTTTTGCAGTTGCAATCAAAACATCAGTTTTATGAACCACATAGGCCTCCTCTTTGCCTCCTCAAATATTTCTGTCTAGTGATGCCACTACCCTGTAGCCAGCCCGTTCGCTCCCTCCTCCTGTGGTTTAGTTTAGTTTATTAATTTGATTGACAGTCTTTCATTTTACAGCAACAAGACAATTTACATATCCAAGATGTTAAACAAATAAACTGAGAGAAATGAAAAGAGACGCCTATAGGATCTTACAAGAAGGATACACGTAATATATTTCCACATTAAACAAGAATTATTTGGGTACAGAAGAAAGGGTTTAATATTGCCAACTAACTGTATCTTTATTGGAATGTTGATACAGCCCAGGGTTTGCTCTTTACATGCATAGACTTGTTTTCCGAGTTCCCTATTGATTTGCTGAAGAAAAGGAAGACTATAATTCCCTGAATGAAATATAAAACTAAGACTTGAACAAGTTGTCCTGAAAAAATGAAGGCAGACTCTGTAGGGGTGTGGTGACAGACAGTGTTACTGGAAGGAATGAAAAGCTTCCTGGGGCAACTGCAGGCCATGTCAGGAGGAGACACATCTATCACCATAACAACAGCATTGCTGCAGATTTCCTGCATGCCATAATGTTATGATGGCCTATGCACCATATCATCTAAGGTTGGCATCCCCCATCCCACCCCCAAAGTGAGCCACATCATCCTAGGGGGCTCCTTCCCTCTGTAGTTGCAGCATCTGAGCATCCAAGTGCACCCCTCCCCTCCCCCCACCCAGGGTACCCATTAGCACACTGAAAGGGACAAAAGGGACAGGGAATCCAGCACTGGCTAGTATTTCCATTCCTTTTACTGCTGTTACCACTGCTTCAAGACTGGGAGAGGAAGGGCTACTGGCTGTCTGGAGGTTTCTCAGATACTCCAGGAGAACTCCAGTCTGGCTGCGCAGCCCTTGTTGTCTTACACATATAGTACAATCATTCTGTAGAATCTTGCCAAAAGTTCAAATATGTGATGTATAAAATTTAAGGAGTGTGCATTTATCAAAACAAACAAGGGTTATGCAAATGCATGGTGTGCCAGAGAATATAATTTTAGCCTGTACAACACCCAGACCTGTGCACCAGCTTGAGCCGTATAGAAAGTTTTTTAATAAACTAAACTATAACAGGCAGCCTTGCTTGGTACCATGGTACAGTGGGAAGTCTTTGGACAGGACACTGTTAACCAGAAACCAAGAACATGGGTTATGATAGAGGATATAGGTAGAAAACTGTCCCTACAAACAAAACAGTGGAATATCACAAACATGTAAGCCGTAGTCAAAGCTTTCTCTGCATATATACATAACATTGCTTATTAGGTGTATCATTAGTATTATGCTAACATTATATTATATCTCTGTTACTTGAATTTCACTGCTGTTAAATGTGTATGTTTTTGATACTGTTTCATGGTAGTCCTATTATTGGGTTTCAACTTGCTGTTTTCAAGTGTATTATTTATTGCATTTGTATCCCACATTTTCCCACCTCTTTGCAGGCTCAATGTGGCTTACAATACATAATGAATAGTGGAGACATATAAGAAAATATACATTTAGCATTACAGAAGGATCTTGGGTAACATGATAATGATGAAACATACTAGTAGTTAACAAGCAAATAATGTAAGGCAGTTCTGGATATTTGTATAAGAGTTCATATTTGTTGATCTTTGTTGTAAGCCTTGTTAAAGAGATGGGTCTTTAGTAGTTTGCGGAAGTTAGTTAGTTCATAGAGAGGGGCATAATCGAAAGGGCGTCCAAGTACGCAATAGGACGTCCTTACGAAAACGTCCAAAATCAGGCATGTATAATCAGAAAATAGTATGGGCGTTTTTCGATAATCGATTATCCCTGTAGCAAAACCACCAAATGAGGAGCGCATAAGCGTGACTAAATTGGGCGCCCTAACACGTTCGATTCTCACAGGTGCAAACGACCAAATCAGAAAGTGTGTAAAAGAATGTACATAGGTGTCCCGCAAGTACAGTACATGCTGTTCTGGACATCCAGGTACGGGAAAATATGAGGAACGTTTATACGCGTCAACTACAGAACGATCATGCTGCTCCACCGAATATTCCTCATATGTGCCCTTTCTGGATGTCCGAAACTGCATGCAGCTATATGCATATTGTGTATATGTGAAAAGGGTCAGGTGCTTCATACTCATCTATATAAGGCAAGTTCCGCACGCATAACAACCAGGCATGCACGTCAAAGACGTCTATGCTTACGACGCCGTCCACGTGCTGATAGGGCCATATATGGGTTGGTCATCCATATATGGAGCTGTGCACGAAACTACGTCCGTTTATCAGCCACCACCACCTGCCCCCCAGGCTACAGGCCATGAGAGCCTGGTCCTGCATTAGGGTACAGGCTTGAAAGGTAAGTGTTTGGCCCACACACACACCCCCCTCCTGTACCTACACATATAACAGCTCCGTCATCAATGTAACCAGTAACTGGAGTGTGCATGCAAGGATAATGAGTACTATGGGTACATACACAATCACTAATAAAATGTATGTTCTTGAAAGGACGACCATTCCCACATCCCTACAGTAATGTATTTCGTTATTTAATTATTTCTTGCCTGTGAACCCCACATTTTCTCACCCCTCTTTGCAGGCTCTATGTGGTTTACAACACATCGGAATAGTGGAAACATTATACCAATTAAACGTATACTATACTTGATAACAGGGTAATGATAACACATATAAAGTAGTTTTACAAGCATAAATTATAATGCATACAAACGGTACTTTCTGGCCTCATGGCCACCTCTATGGCATCATCTGCATAGGAGCCAACTCGGTGGCTGCTGTGGGTGCTTGAGCACCCCCAATATAGAATAAATGCCTTGTATGGATCCAGGGAGGGGTGATCTCCACTGGGGGTAGCACCCTCAAAAATTGTACAAAGGTGGCTTCTATGAATGTGGACCAATAGAGGTGATCCCCCCCCCCCCCCCCCAACGGTGTTGACCCTCTCTCTGCTATTTGAATAACAAATGAATGTGTGTGCAGAGGGCAAGAAGGACCATCCCCTAACTCCTGCTCTACAAACTTATATCTTACAGACGCTTCGGCGTTCACCGGGACCTCGAGTCCCTACGGAGGAGGTTCCGCCGTGTGAGGCGGGAGAGGCCCAAGCTCATCCGGGCAGTGCGACGGCACCTCAGGGCTCGCCGTAAGTATTCAAAAACAGGACACCTGTACTGATTTGTAAATATATTTATTGATTAATACAAATGTCCTGTACAATATGTGGCTAATAGCCAACTAATAAGTAATAACATATTTATTGGTCCCAGATCAAGGATGCAGGTTGCAGGTGCCCTCCCATGACTGTGGCTGCAACTTCCAATGACCATCTCCCCCCCCCCCCCCCCCCAGATGAATGAGATGACATGCCTCACTTTAGTCTCCCCCTTTCTGGGGTGGGTGGATAGTGTGTCCTGGTAGACCTGCCTGAGACCCTACTTTTACTGGATGTCATGGCCTCCCTCAAATAAAAGCAATGTGCTAAACAAACACCCTTCCCACCGCCCCCCCCCCCTTAAAAACAACAAAAACAGGTCACCAAACCCTCGTCGCATCTCACAATGCAAACATGCTGGTCCCCAATGAGTGTGGTCTGCCAACATGTCCTGTGTGTTTTATGTCAGTGCAGCTTCCAGGGTTCCCTGTCATGTCATCTGATGCATCTCAGTCCCCCATGGGTATAGGTCACGCCTCCTCACACCTTCCCCCATCCCCTGGCTCAGGCCACCCAGCTACTGCACTATGTAAGCCATGTTGCATGTGCTCATCTCATCCATACTCTGTTTACATACACAGGGCTCCAGCACCAGCAGGAGGAGCATGCTGACGAGGAGGGCCACCTGCATGAGGAGGAGCCAGGCCAGGAGGAGGACTCGGAGGAGGAGGAGCCAGGCCAGGAGGCCCACCAGGAGGAGGAGGAGGAGGACTCGGAGGAGGGGGTCCTCATCATTGATGAGGACATTCAGGAGGACCCCTCCCCACCTGCAGCTCCGTCTGAGCCATCTCCCTCCCCTCGGCCATCTCCATCCCCTGAGGCAGCTCCATCGCCTCAGGCAGCGCCATCGCCTGGGCCACCTCCATCCCCTGGGCCATCATCTGGGTCCCCTGGGCCACCTCCAGCCCTTGGCCCTGCGACTGTTGTGCGCCTCCTGCAGCACCTGGTAGATGGCCAGAACCAGGTGCTGCAGGAGCTATGTCAGGTTCTCAGGTTCAGAGCCCGCGGGGCCGGGCTCTGGAGCAAACGTGAGCCCTTGGGCTGCTGACGAGGAGCGACAGCAGCAGGCAAAACCCACCAACCAACACTGGGTAAGCACACCGGCAGGGACTGCAGGCACTGCCCAGCGAACCGGAACACATGGACTGGAATCCCCCGGACTGGAGGACACAGGACCGGAACACGGGACTGGAGCACACTGGACTGGTCCAACAGCTTCACCTGTACTTAGCTACTAAGCCCCCCAAGAGTTGAGCTCCTGGGTTCGAGTAGCCGACAGGACTTACTGGATACCGGATGACATAGGGACCAGGACTGGAAACAGAAGTGCTCCTAACCCTAAACTGATCTACGTGCTCCCAAGCCCTAAACCAGCAGGAGTGTTCCTAACCGTAAACTGACAAAAGGACTTCCTAAGCCCTATACTAAACAGGAGCTCCTAATGCCTGCTCAAGAAAGGGACTTCCTAAGCCCTAAACTAACAGAGCAGGGAACTAAACACAAAGCTAACACAGGTGCTACTAAGCACCAAGCTACAAGCAGAGCTTTACACTAATAAGCTAAACACAGAACTAACCAGCTACCTAAGCACTGCTCTAGCCAGCTAGATACAACTAACAAGGTGCTTCCTAAGCACTACTCTGGCAAGCAACCAGAAGAGCTCCTAGCACTAAAAGGGAAGACAGGGGAGCCACAAGGAGGGAAGCTAACACATAAGCCAAAAGTGCTTCTAAAGCACCAAACACCAACAGCAAAGACTGCAATGCTCCCAATAGCACAAACACCAGAAGTACTTCTAACAGCAAACTCTGCAGTGTTCCTAACACCAAACCCTGAAGTACTTCTATCAGCAACAGAGCTTCCAAAGCCCTACACACACACAGCAATGCTTCCAAAACCAAAAGCAGGGGAACCATAAGGGAAAAACAGGAAAGCTAAACACACAGTCACCAGTGCACACTGCACTAACACTAACCTGGACCTTAGCAAAAGCAAGCAGGGAAACTAGACACAACGTCAGAAGTGCACACTGCACCACCCTACCTAAAGCAAACACCACCGTTGCAAAGGCTCTGAAGGAAACAAGACCACTTCCTTATCAAGGCCCTCCCTGATGATGTCACACTCCCTAGACCTAGGCAAAAGCAAACTGACCCAGAGAGGCCTAACCCACACCAATGCAAAACCGTGAAACACTTGAAGCCAGTACACCCAAATAGAGTTAGAGCAACTCAGACTACCCACACAGGTGCAGTACAGTGAAACAATTAGAGCCCTGCTGCTGGAAGCTGCCAGCACAGAGAGACAGAGCCAGCTCAGAAAGGACAGAGAAAGAAACAGAAGCCAGCTTGTTGCAGGAATTGATGCATGAATTTATGATACTTCAGAAGTCAGACAGCACACCAGAATAAGAGAGAAATCTTCTTTATTTGCCAGCAAACAAAGTAGAACATCAGCATTAAGTCTCTTCTTCTCTTTCTCAGCTCTCTTTGTCTCTCTCTCAGCTCTCTGTGTCTTTCTCTCAGCTCTCTGTGTCTTTGTGGCTTCTGTCTCAGCTGCTTCTCTTCTTATGCTGTCTTCTCCTTCTTCTGTCTGTTCCTTCTGTCCTTCTCTTTCTTCTGAGCTCCTTCTGTCTTTCTTCTGAGCTCCTTCTGACGTAAACTGCTTCTTCTCCCACTTAAATACAGTTCTATCTAGCCTAGCCTAGCCCCCTTACTCTCCAATTGGTTAAGGAATAGATTGATTTCCTTGCCTCAACCAATCAGCTCTATACAAATATCAGTTACATAGGTTCCAGACATCCTAAACTGACCTGTGACCTGGGGCCCCTTACACCAGACATTTGGGCTCCAGTCTCCTACATGTTATTATGATTGATTTCTCATATTCCTAGTACTAACTGCTAACTAAACTCTGGCATTCATTAAAGGGGTCAAGGGCCAGTCTTACTTAATGGCATACATATCGGGTTATTACTTTCAAGACCATTCCTACATTTTACCTATAATTAATCAAGGAGAAGAGAGCTGACTAGTCCTGACCTCTTTCACCTATCAGCTTATACATTGAACCAGCCAGAACTGCAGAATAAGTCAAAACACATGTTTGACCTCTTCACTGCAGTCCTTGCTTGACCTCTCAAACAGCAGACAAAGAGTAATACAGAATTTAACAGACATTCTACACAGAATTATTAATTTACACAGAATACAGCATATTCTAAAATAAGCATCCTTATAAGACATATTCTACATACTTAAAATGGTCTATATATCTATATCTAAGCTATCTCCTTATAACAAAATCTACATATCAAGAACTTCTGAATAGTATTTCAGCCTATTCTTTAAACTACAATGTGTCATATGTCTGGCTCATTCCTTTGTTCATTCATAATAATATCCCCTCAAGATTTAATAGTATACAGATGTGCCAGCTAGCATTGGCAATTCACAAAGGACAGAGTTTCATTTCTCACTGACCTTTCTAACCTTTGGCTCGGCAAGCTAGATCTAAACCATCTGGCATTCCTTCACTTTAGTTGCAAGGTAAAAAATTGAACTTTTTAAACACCAGACCTTTAATATCATTTCTCAGAATTAATCAATTTCTTTTGCCCACTGCCTCAAGCTAAGAAGCTGACCCCCAGGAAAGAGGTAAGTTTGAGAGGGGTTCAGACCCCAATCATAACAAGCTACGACTCATACGGCAGGGTAATGAGCAGCTGCAGGGCCCACTTAGGGTGGTCCTGCTGCTGCTCATTACCCTGCTACAGAGGGCCTTGAGTAGAGGCCGTGGCCACCTGTCCTAGATGGAGGGGGGAGGGGGGAGGGGGTGACAGTGTGTATTTGGGGGGGGGTGTTGGGTGGGTGGGTGTTTGTAGGTTGGGGGGAGGAAATGTTGGAGGGGGGTTGGGGGGGATATGTGGGGGTGTTGGGGAATTTTTGAGGGGGGGGAATTTGTAGGGGTGGGTGTGGGGGGAATATGTTGGGGTCTGTACATAAAGATTATTTTTCACATTTAAAGTAACAGTGTGTGCGTTGTGCATTACATATAACCACATGGTGCTGTTGATGTGAGAGGAGGCAGCAATATGCATTGCATGAAATGTGAAATGTGAATGAGAAAGCTGATGCATGTCTGTGATAATGGTGCCCATACAGAAGCCCACCTGTTCATTCCAACCTCCATGGCCCTATGTGCAGGGGGGTGGTCCGCGGAGGCTGGATGGCTATTTACTGTTGAGGGACACAAATGGCCATCCAGCTTCTCTCCCTCCCCCTTACCATACAGCCCCACAGCACAGAGTGGCATTAATAATAGATTTGTTGTCTAGCACTTGTGATCTGCCAAGTACACTCTTGCACATAACCCTAGGTAGCATATACATGATGTGTCCTCAGTGTGATCACCAGACACCCTTACCCACAAGCATACCAAATTGGTGGTGGGGGGGCCCACCAAGGACCTACAAACAGCTGCCTCATCTTTTCACATTCTATGCGTCTGCAATGGTATATAGTGCTGAGGAGAAAAGGGAAAACAATGGGAAAACCATTAGATGGAGGCTTACTGCATCACAGTTGCAATATAATACAAGAGTTACAGAAGGGCACAAATAAATATGGTGCTCATTATTTGGTGTTTGCTCACACCTTTTTTAAGTAGGAGGTCAAGGTGACCTACATTCCAGGTCTTTCCCTGTCCCAGGAGGACTGTAAGTTTGTACCTGAGCCAATGGAGGGTTAAGTGGCTCACTGTAGATCACAAGGAGAAAGAATGGGAATTGAATAGGCAACCTTGTGATTAGAAGGCTGGTGATCTAACCACTAGGCCACGGCAGCCATCAGGTTGTAGCTACCTGCAGGTAATTTGGGTTTGGACCTGTTACCACAAACTCTCTCCCTCACCATATCTTAAGGGCTTAGTAGGCAGTACCTGTGGCCACCTTGAAACTAGTTTACAGCCTACATGTTAGAAATGTTGTTGTTCTAGAACTATGGAGGTTTGTAGGACTGTGTTCAATACTGTGCTAAAAACATGATTAGCCTATATAGTTCCCCCTCCCTCTCCTATCAAAAGTGAGAATGGGTGGCCATTTCATAAATGGGGACTGGGGTTCAGCACACAAACAAAGGATTGAACCTACCGGGAACCAATACAGCAGCTGCAACAGCTGGCCCACAGCATTGAGGACCTGGCAGAACCACACAGTACGGGGCTGATGGCCTCCAACCAGTGCAAAAGAACCTGCAGAAAAGAAAGCTAAGACATGACTGCAGACTACATACAGTGAATGCACACTCCTTGATAATGAGCAGAAAGAGAAGAGGTGGCAGAGAAATAAGAGCTTACCATGAACGTCTGTTTCTATCTTCTGGAACATTAGCTGGACATCTGCCTCAGTGAAATGACCCTTACCGAGGGAGGGGTGCCTGATTTGGAGCGATTGTAGCAATTTCGTAGCTCCCACAGACTGCCTGCTACAACCAGGCACAGAGAATGAGAGACAGGAAGAGGGCCAAAGGATGGATACGGAAGCGTTGTGGGCTGAGGGCAACCACAAATAACAACCCCCCAAAATACACAGGTGTTCCGAAGCATACCTTGCCAAACACAAACCTTAATATAAATGTGGGTAACACGTGAGAACTCACGTGAATCAGAACTACCAGCGCATAAAATGGCAGTTTAAATGGCAATCAAGAAGGGGAAGGCAGGTGGAGACGCCCATAGTTATCTACCCATAATCAAAATCAGGAGCTCCAAATCGCTATCTCAGCTGGGCACGTTTAGGAATTATGTGTATAATCGAAATTACAGCGTCCATATCAGACACGCCTATCCCCCATCGAAAATGGGCGTTCCTGGCGACGATATAAACGCCCACTCCGTATTTTCGAAACCCCATTGGTACAATGCCGCCACGCCAGCCCCCAACCCGGAAGGGTAATTTCTCAGATGCCGAGGTGGAGCTCCTGGTGCAGGAGATACAGCAACGGCACACCAACCTGTTTGCTCTCACAGGGCAGAGACTGGCTGCAACCACCAAGCAGCAGGTATGGGAGGCGGTCCGTGACAGGGTGAATGCGGTCTTCCACTGTGCAAGGGACATGGAGGACTGTAAGCGCAAGTGGCGCAAGCTGAGGAGGGATGTGAGGAGGAAGGCTGGGGCCAATCCCGCAGCACATGACACAGCCAACCTCACCCCCATGGAGCTGATGGTCCACGCCCTGCTACCCCAGGAGGGCATCCACGGGATCGGGTCCCTTGACACCTCGGCCCAGCCTGAAGGCTCAGGTACGTTGTCCATTATGATGTTGGGATATCTGTTGTGCTGCACTACACTGTGTTATACAAGTTGGGGCCAGGGGGAGGAGGGAGGTGGGGGAGGAGTATGTGGAATAAACGCCCACCTTTATGATGGTGTCTCACCTCCTACCCCCTACTCACTTGCTCTGTACCCTTTCTATTCCTACCGTAGTCATTGGCTTCTCTCTTACTTGT
Organism: Microcaecilia unicolor; assembly: GCF_901765095.1. Classification (NCBI taxonomy): domain Eukaryota; kingdom Metazoa; phylum Chordata; class Amphibia; order Gymnophiona; family Siphonopidae; genus Microcaecilia; species Microcaecilia unicolor. Next base: position 326,503,893 of record NC_044031.1, read on the forward strand.
CCTGTGTGTGCAGCTTAATTACAGTGTAAGGTGTCTGAGTAGTGGTAGTATTAATGTGTGTCATAGGAGCAGACTCAGTGGGTGTTTGAGCACCCCCAATATTGAGGAAATATCATGTAGGTGTCCAGGGAGGGCTTATTTGCACTGGGCTTAGCACCCCCAATAATACTTTACACTTGGCTCCTATCCTATGGGTGTGTGTAGGTTACTACTCTACTCTGTGGCACAACTTTGGGCCTCTTCCTTCCCTACTCCCTCCTATTTTCCCATCATCACCAAACTGTGCCTATTTCCTTCTGTCACCTTTGTGCTCTAGTTAGTGTGGGCCACATGCATGCAACTTATGGAGCCTTTAATCGGGGTCATAAAGCAGTTCTAGGCAGTGTTCCAAGTCAGTAGTAACACAAGACACGCTCAAATGTCCTTCACTTTAACTAATATACAACAAACAGCTTGTTCGGGACCACAAAGTTGTGAGCGGTGTCCTTGTCTTGGCTGTCCGTCCACCAGCTGTACCCAGCTGCCTGTGGGGCTGTCGTTCACATGGGTCTCAAACCCAATCCTCCTCACCATCTCTTTGCAGTGTCATCAAGTGTGGGGCTATGTAGATAAATGCTGAAAGACAAAAGTGGGTTATTTTCACCAACACACTTCCTCACCCTTGTGCTATACAGGTGATGACTCTGATGAGGCTGGCCCTAGTGGCCTCCAATCACAACAAAGGCCTACACCAGCAGGACAGCCTCAACCTCCACCGCCTGCAGCAGCAGTCCAGCCTCTACCACCACCACCACCACCTGCACCATTGCAGCCTCTACCTCCACCACCTGCACCAGAGCACCCTCTACCGCCACCACCTGCAGCAGCAGTCCAGCCTCTAACACCACCACCTGCACCAGTGCAGCCTCTACCTCCACCACCTGCAGCAGCAGAACCAGCACTAGAGGCCCAACCTCCACCAGCACCACCGGCAGAGGCGGCACCTCCACCACCGGTTGAGTTTTCTGATGCGGAGGATGCATATAGGGGGCCAGCTCCTCGCCAGAGGCCCTCCAGCCAAAGGAGGCAACTCCTGCGCCTGGCCACTGATTTGCTGCGGCACAATGTGGGCTTGGAGGAGTACCGGCAACAAAAATTAGAGCTGCAGCGGGAAGCACTGCAGGCACAGCGCCAAGCCCACCAGGAACTGCTCCAGGCGCAGCGCCAAGCCCACCAAGAACAGCTCCAGGCACAGCGCCAAGCCCACCATAAGGTGCTCCAGCAACTGGAACAGCTGCAGCACAGCATTGAAGGCCTGCGCCCTCAGGTCACAGCACCTACTCCACCGGTGGTGGTGCAGCAAGACCTGCCATCCACTTCCTCCTCCAGTGGGCAGCAACCATCACCAGCTAAGAGGTGGACCTTGAGATCAGGCGCCTCCGCAGCCACTAGTGCAGCACCCACCAAACCAGCTCCCATTCTGGGTCCTGTGGCCAGGCTACAGCCAACAAGGTGGCCAGATTTCCACAGCGCAGCCGAAGCCGCAGGCTGCTGTGTATTTACGGAGGAGGACAGTGGGAGTAGCCCATCGAAGGAGTCTGAACAGACTTCCCCTGCAGCACCAGCTGCAAAGGAAGTCCGTGGGAGGGGTAAGAGGGGACGGGGGAGGGGCCGGGGAAAGTGATGGCACATGCTGGAGGGTGAGGGTTGGTGGGTGGTGGTGGTGGTGGTGGGTGTGATGTGATGGTAACACTTATGTGAGTATTACAAATAAATGTGCACTTACTTTCACACAAAACTTGTTTCTATGAGTCTTTGTCTGGCTCTGACGCCAAGCTGGTAAGCAGTGAGCTCTGCTTTGTGGGCTGGGGGTGGAGGGGGCTCCTCTTCCTGCTCATCTGGGGCCTCCTCTGGTGGCTCCTCTGGGAGGGCCTGTCCTCTGTGCTGGGCCAAATTGTGCAGCATGCAGCACGCCACAAAGATCTTGGCCACCTTTTCTGGACTGTAAAGCAGCTCTCCTCCAGACCGGTCCAGACAGCGGAACCGGTTTTTCAAGAAGCCAAAGGTCTGCTCAATAATCCCCCGGGTGCTCCGATGCCTCCTGTTGTAGGTTTCTTCTGCCCCTGGTTGTGGATGCACCACGGGGGTCATGAGCCATGTCCTCTGCGGGTAGCCTCAGTAATCTTTGGAGAGAAGCAGAATGAAATAGATGAGTGTGTATTGCTTGGAGCAGGTACAGGGGGGGGGGAGGGGGGATTAGGATAGTGGGTTGTGAAGTGAGGTGGAGGAAGGCAGGGCCAAGGGTTGGCCAATGGAGGAGATATAGTATGGGTACATCCATGTTGCACTTACCTAGTAGCCATCCACCGGTGAACTCCCCTCGCTCAAACCTGCGGAAGATGCCCGAGTGCTGTAGGATGTAGGCATCGTGGGTGGAACCAGGGTACCTGACACACACATCTAATATCTCCCCCTGGCATCACACACAACTTGCATGTTCATCGAATGAAATGCCTTCCTGTTTCTGTAGGTGGCTTCGTGTGGCCGGGGGGGGGGGGGGGGGGGGGCCTGAGTGGGACGTGTGTGCAGTCAATCACACCTATGACCGAGGGGAATCTAGCGACAGCATAGAAGGCAGCCATGTTGTTGTGCAGGGCCTGGGGGGTGGTGGGGAAAGTGATGTAGTGAGAAGTGTGAGTTAGAAAGGCATCCAGGAACTGGGTGAGACAGTGTGAAATAGAAGCCTGAGTGAGCCCTGTGTTAGCAGCTAATACAGATTGAAAACTCCCAGTGGCCAGGACAGAGAGAGAGGCTGTGATTTTGAGGTCGACAGGGATGGGGTTATTCCTATGGGTCTGGGACTGAAAGAAGGGTTTCAGCTGCTCACAAAGCTGCACAATGGTCGCCTTATCAAACCTGAACCTTGTTAGACACTGCTGGTCAGTGAGTTGTAGGAAGGTGGTGCGGGGCCTGAACACTCGGGGCCGTGAATACCTCCTGCGGTGTGTGCCCTCTTCGTATACCATGGCAGCCACCAGTGCATTAAGTGCATCCATGTCCCCACCACTGCAAGTATTAGTACTAGTAGTAAAACACAAACAGCACACAGATCTCTCAGTTGCAGCCACCACGCCCTCTGGCCACTCACTCGCCAAACAGTACAAGAACACAGAGACAAACGGAGGTCAGGGACTACAGTATACACGTGAGAGGGATAGGGGGAGGGGAAGGGGCGATAGAGCAAGGAGTAGGAGTAGGGAAAGGTCAAAGGGTAAGACACAAAAGAGGCAGAGCACACAGACGAACGTAACAAGTACTCAACACACTCAGCTTTCTCTCTGCAACCAACAATTCAGCTCTCTCCCAACACCGATCTCGCCACTCTCCAACTCCACACAATCGCTAATGGGTGTAAAGACGATTTCCCCCTTGCTCTGGTCGCTTTTATTTCGGGTCTAAGCAATGACGCCCATGTTCACGCCCACCCCAAATCATTTCACTATCCGTTATACATTGTAGACGCCCACCTCATAACACCGCCCTTAACATGCCCCGACACGCCCCTTATTTGGGCGTTTGTATCTGAGCGTACGAGCGAAACGGACGCACTTAAAGTTTTGTTTTCATTATATTGATTTAATCGTTTTTGTGAGATAAATGTCTATCTCCCGATTTAGGTCGCACTATAGGCGTTTTTCTCTTTCGAAAATAAGCAGGAGAGTGTTTTTAAGTTGCGCGGCAACGCGTTCCAGAATTGTGTGCTCAGGTAGGAAAAGGTTGATGTATGCGTTGATTTATATTTTAGACCTTTACAGTTGGGGAAGTGAAGATTAAGGAATGTGCGGGATGATTTTTTAGCATTCCTGGGTGGTAAGTCTATCAGGTCTGACATCTAAGCTGGGGCGTCTCCGTGAACTAGGGTACATATTTTGAACATGATGCATTCTTTGAGTGGGAGCCAGTGTAGCTTTTCTCGTAGGGGGTTAGCACTTTCATATTTTGTTTTGCCGAATATGAGTCTAGCTGCAGTATTCTGAGCTGTCTGAAGTTTCTTGATTATTTGCTCTTTGCAGCCAGCGTAGAGTGCATTGCAGTAATCTAGGTGACTGAGTACCATTGATTGTATCAGGTTGCAGAAGACGGTCCTTGGGAAGAACGGTCTTACTCTTTTTAATTTCCACATAGAGTGGAACATCTTCTTGGTTGTGTTTTTCGCGAGACTCTCAAGTGTTAGGTGTCGATCAATGGTAACTCCAAGAATTTTTAGGGTGTCCACAATTGGAAGATTCAATTTTGGTGTGTAGTAATGGTGGTGAATTTATTCGTGTTATATTTCATTTATTGTATTTATGTTTATTTTACTAGTGTTATGCTGTTAACAGAATTGTAAATTTATGTTAATCTGTACCTGCTGTACACCTCCTTGGGTGAATCTCCTCATAGAGGTAGTTAAGAAATCCCAATAAATAAATAGAGGTACAATTATGCTTCACTATTAACTAGAAAATGTGGGTCACATGTTTTCCCATGGGCTTTTATTTGAGTTTGTTCAGAAAATGCTTTTTTACTTGAAAAAGCACTGCGAGAATCAAATGTGATGGATGCTTTGATGATACATGAGTGCAGTCTAGTTTATTTATATAATCTGCTTTGCTTACAATGCTTTACTGTTAACCTCTGTCTTCTGAGACTATTTTTGTAAAAGAGGGAAGATTTATGAAAGCTGATCCCTATGGAAAGAAAAGGAAAAAGCAAACCATTGATAAATCAGTCCAGTTGTGTGAAGGAAGTAAATGGATAGATGGCAGAGTTCCCAGTGCTCGAGGCTTCTTCAAGTGTCCCATTTTAGCACAGCACTAGGTATTCTTTTTTTCCCCAATATATTTTATTGAATTTTTTTCCAAACATACAATAAACCAAGAGACAAGGAAAATCTAAACAAGAAAGAAGGGAGAAAATACAGCGTCAGCATGCCAGAATGCTCTCAACGTCATAACAGGCGTATAGTAAAAAAAAATTTTGATACAACCAGATAATGATTGGGCTATAGTGCAGGCTGAAGAGATTAAAGATAATGTTCCACAGGAGTCCAAACTTTTTTCTTAGAGAAAGTTGCCCAAAATGTTTCCGCCATTGTATATTCAAATTTTTGATGTTGTAAAACTGTGTTACACCAGAAATGGACATTTAATAAGTGAGCGGATTTCCAGTTTTGTAGTATATGCTTCTGAGCAATAGTAAGCAAAACGTCCAATAATTTTGCCTGTGGAGCTGATAAATTCAGTTGTTTAGAAGAAGACTTGAAAATTACTATGGAGGATGATAGAAGCCGACTCTGTGGGTGCTTGAGCACCCCCAATATAGAGAATATTCATTGAATATGTCCAGGGAGGGGTTATTTCCACTGGGCTTAGCACCCCCAATAATTTTGAAACGTTGGCTCCTATGAGGATGAAAGGTCACAATCAGTCGACAAGATCTGTTGAATGATGCACCATATTACTTTCCAAAATTTAAAGACTAGGTCACATTCAAAAAGCATATGAAGCAAGGTACCAACGTGCTGGGAACAGTGCCAGTATTTATCAGAAGATCGAAGCCCCGCAGCAGCAAGTTTACAGGGTGTCCAGTTGGTTTTATGATATAAAAAGAACATTGATTGTAACATAGAAGCAGAGGAAAGAGGTTTCACTACTTTTGTCCAAAAATGAGTCCATGCTTCATCATCTAGAGCATATCCAATATCCATTTGCCAACTGTTTTGAAGAACTAGATTGAAATTATATGCACTTTTAATAAAAAGTTGATAGATACAAGATGTCGTGTGACCATTTAGAATCAGTGTTTGTGCATTGGAAAACAATGAGGGTAATTGATGCATCAGTGAGATGAGGTTAGACATTGCATTAACACTGTGAGATAGTTGTAACCATTTAAAGTACATAGAGTATGGCAAGGAAAATTGTTCCATAATTTCTGAAAAAGACCAAATACTTTTGTCTTCATGTGCAATATCTGATAGAGTCAAAATACCTTCATCTATCAATTCCTTCCAAAAGAAAGGAACCTTATTTACCAATATTATGTTCCATAACTAATGTTATGTTCCATGAATGTACCATGTATGTTACAATGTATGTTCACACTTTAACGCAATACCACTTGTAATTCTGTTAACCGGAAATGGCAACCACCATTACGGCAACTGTAAGCCACATTGAGCCTGCAAATTGGTGGGAAAATGTGGGATACAAATGCTACAAATAAATAAAAAAATAAAATAAATATATGAGGGTTATACCATAGTGACATATGAAAAGACAAGGTAAAAGGAATAGTTTGTAACTTATCCAATTCTATCATGCATTTAACCATGGAGATTATTATCAGGGGTATTTTCAAAAGAGAAGGGCGCCCATCTTCCGACACAAATCGGGAGATGGGCGTCCTTCTCTCAGGGTCGCCCAAATCGGCATAATTGAAAGCCGATTTTGGGCGTCCTCAACTGCAGTCCGTTGCGGGGATGACCAAAGTTCACGGGGGCGTGTCGGAGGCATAGCAAAGGCGAGACTGGGGCATGCTTAAGAGATGGGCGTCCTCGGCTGATAATGGAAAAAAAAGGGCGTCCCTGATGAGCATTTGGTCGACTTTATTTGATCCATTTTTTTTCATGACCAAGCCTCAAAAAGGTGCCCAAACTGACCAGATGGCCACCAGAGGGAATCAGGGATGACCTCCCCTTACTCCCCCAGTGGTCACCAACCCCCTCCCACCCTAAAAAAAAAAGTTAAAATATTTTTTTGCCAGCCTCTATACCAGCTTCAAATGTCATACCCAGCTCCATGACAGCAGTATGCAGGTCCCTGGAGCAGTTTTAGTGGGTGCAGTGCACTTCAGGCAGGTGGACCCAGGCCCACCCCCCCCCCCTATTTGTTACACTTGTGCTGGTATATGTGAGCCCTTCAAAACCCACCCGAAACCCATTGTACCCATATGTAGGTGCCCCCCTTCACCCCTTAGGGCTATGGTAGTGCTGTACAGTTGTGGGGAGTGGGTTTTGGGGGGGGGTTTGGGGGCCTCAGCATCGAAGGTAAGGGAGCCATGCACCTGGGAGCAATTTGTGAAGTCCACTGCAGTGCCCCTTAGGGTGCCCAGTTGGTGTACTGGCATGAAAGGGGGACCAGTGCACTAAGAATGCTGGCTCCTACCATGACCAAATGCCTTGGATTTGGTCGTTTTTGAGATGGACGTCCTCGATTTCCATTATCGCCAAAAACCGGGGACGACCATCTCTAAGGTCGACCATCTCAACATTTAGGTCGACCATCTCCAAGGTTGACCTAAATATTGAGATTTGGGCGTCCCCGACCATATCATAGAAATGAAAGATGGACGACCATCTTGTTTCAATAATACAGGTTTCCCCACCCCTTCGCCGGGACGTCCTTAGAGATGGGCGCCCTTAGAGATGGTCGTCCCCATTCAATTATGCCCCTCCACATCATCTATTTTATGAGATGGAAATGAGGTAGATGAGAGCAAAAAAGACAAACGAAGTGGGTATACCATAGCTTCTTCAAAAAGCAACCATATAGGTTTATAGTCAGATTTATGATAAAACCAATTACATCCTTGATGAGAAATAAAAGATTTATGATAAGTGTGAAAATCAGGAAACAGAACACCTCCTGAGTCTTTAGTACTTTTAAGTTTTTTGAGAGCAATTCTGGGATGTTTGTTCGACCATAGAAAGGAGGTCAATAATTTGTCTATATGAGAATAAAAAGTGAGAGCAAAAATAGTTGGGAGCATACTTAAAGTGTAATTAATTTTAGGAGAAACCATCATTTTAATAGTTTCAAGATGACCCCACCAAGATAAATTTAAGGGGTGTAACAACAATTTGAGGGATTTAAGAATTAGGTCAGCATTAAACTGGATAGTATCTGACAGTGAAGTATTATTTATTTTATTAGATCTGCCTCACCCGTTTTGGCAGCGGAAGCCAGGGGCTTTCTCTACTATGCTGGATAGAACTGCATATCCCCTCTAGATACTTAATTACCCCAACCTTGTATCTGCTCATGACAGGCTTACACCGTCAGGCAGTAGCAACCTCCCCAATTAGAAAGTAGCCCAGTATTCAGTAGATAGAGTAATATAGTTTATTAGCATTGTCATCTCACCAAAAGATGGTACAGGCAAGCAGGTATTCATATGATGGTACAGCAGTTCACGACACGTCTCTCTCTCCAGCCTTCTGAAGACTTCTGCATCTAATACCCCTCAGACTGTTCCTTATATATCATTTTAACCCCATTCATTCCAATGGACCCTAGCTTTGTCACCAGGGCTCTTGGCCCTTATCAGTTGATAAGAATGATTTCACAAGTTCTCAAGCTCTAACTCTAAACAAGATATGTCCAGAGCGCATCTTGTGAGATGACTTCATAGGTCATTCTGCTGTCTTCAGGTCCCCTCTCCCTTTACTTGCAGCTCTACTATCTTTCATTTTAATCAAAAACAACTTGGCTTATGACTTCTTGCAGGTGCCAGTCTCAGGATTGTGGACAAGAGCAAATGCCCCCTCCCTTGCCAGTTCAGCACTTGCTACAGTGAAATATAACTGTGTCAAAGGTGATCTCTGATTCTTAAGGGCCTAGCTCTCTGGGAACTCATTTCAGCTTGAGCTGCAGTGAAATATATTTTGTGGCAGAGATGATTTTGGGATTTCAAGAGGCCTAGCTCTTAGCCTGAGCCATTGGCCTGTATTTTACTGAGAGCAAGGGCTACTATATTTCTTCATTCCCCTCTTGCCGGGCCCCCAAGGGGGGCCGGCACACATGACTATGAGTGGGTGTGTCCGTCCTTTCCAGAGGGCTCTTAGAGTCCTTTGGGGGGGATGTTTAGGGTTGAGGGGACATGGGTGCTCTGAAGAGATCAGAATGGCCTATGAAGTCATCTCACAAGATGCGCTCTGGACATATCTTGTTTAGAGTTAGAGCTTGAGAACTTGTGAAATCATTCTTATCAACTGATAAGGGCCAAGAGCCCTGGTGACAAAGCTAGGGTCCATTGGAATGAATGGGGTTAAAATGATATATAAGGAACAGTCTGAGGGGTATTAGATGCAGAAGTCTTCAGAAGGCTAGAGAGAGAGACATGTCGTGAACTGCTGCATCATCATATGAATACCTGGTTGCCTGTACCATCTTTGGGTGAGATGACAATGCTAATAAACTATATTACTCTATCTACTGAATACTGGGCTACTTTCTAATTGGGGATGTTGCTACTGCCTGACGGTGTAAGCCTGTCATGAGCAGATTCAAGGTTGGGGTAATTAAGTATCTAGAGGGGATATGCAGTTCTATCCAGGATATTAGAGACAGCCCCTGGCTTCTGCTGCCCAAAGGGGTGAAGCAGATCTAATAAAATAAACAGTATATAGATCCAGTCTGAGATACTTAATCTTTGGCATTGCCCAGACCAAATTGAAAGATTTAGCAATATCAGGGAGTGTGTATTTATTAAGAGAGTAATTAAATCGATGAGGTTAGATATTGATTGATGGGGACTAGACAGATATAGCAAGACATCATCTGCGTAGGCCGAACATTTAATTTCCAAATTCTTGTATATAATACCCTTCATGCAAGTGTGAGACCTAATTGCGATCAGGAGTGGTTCAAGAGCTATATTAAATAAGTACGAAGAGAGGGGACAGCCTTGTCTAGTACCGCGATGGAGGACTATCTGATCCAATAGTAAATTGTTAGTAATTACTGTAGCAGTTGGATTAGCGTACAAAGTTTTAATTTTTAACAAAAATTCAGGGGGACACCCAAACCAGGATAAGGCTTCTTAAAGGCAGGGGCGTAGCCACGGGTGGGCCTGGGTGGGCCCAGGCCCACCCAGTTTTGTTTCAGGCCCACCCAGCATTGGAGGCAGCGGAGCGGAAGGAGCAGGCTGAGCTCCGATCCCGCATCTGCCTCCCCAGCCCGCCACTGCCCCGCCCCGCCCCCCGCCGTACCTTTAAATATTATAGTTTTGCTGCAGTCGCGGGCAGCCGGCATTGAAGACATCGGCAGGCTTACGCCGGTTCCAGCAGCCTTCCCTTCCCTCGTTGCAAGTCAGATGATGGCTCCGCCCTCTTCTGACGTATTTCCTGTTTCTACGAGGGCGGAGCCATCATCTGACTTGCAACGAGGGAAGGGAAGGCTGCTGGAACCGGCGTAAGCCTGCCGATGTCTTCAATGCCGGCTGCCCGCGACTGCAGCAAAACTATAATATTTAAAGGTACGGCGGGGGCGGAAGGAAACAGGGCAGACAGGAGAGGAGGGTTGCTGCACATGGTGGAAGAAGGGGAGAGGAGGGTTGCTGGATGGAGGGAAGGGGAGAGGAGGGTTGCTGGACATGGTGGAAGAAGGGGAGAGGAGAGAGGAGGGTTGCTGGATGGAGGGAAGGGGAGAGGAGGGTTGCTGGACATGGTGGAAGAAGGGGAGAGGAGAGAGGAGGGTTGCTGGATGGAGGGAAGGGGAGAGGAGGGTTGCTGGACATGGTGGAAGAAGGGGAGAGGAGGGTTGCTGGATGGAGGGAAGGGGAGAGGAGGGTTGCTGGACATGGTGGAAGAAGGGGAGAGGAGGGTTGCTGGATGGAGGGAAGGGGAGAGGAGGGTTGCTGGATGAAGGGAAGGGGAGAGGAGGGTTGCTGGATATGGTGGAAGAAGGGGAGAGGAGGGTTGCTGGATGGAGGGAAGGGGAGAGGAGGGTTGCTGGACATGGTGGAAGAAGGGGAGAGGAGGGTTGCGGGATGGAGGGAAGGGGAGAGGAGGGTTGCTGGACATGGTGGAAGAAAGGGAGAGGAGAGGGCAGGGGAGAGGAGGGTTGCTGGATGAAGGGAAGGGGAGAGGAGGGTTGCTGGACATGGTGGAAGAAGGGGAGAGGAGGGTTGCTGGATGGAGGGAAGGGGAGAGGAGGGTTGCTGGACATGGTGGAAGAAGGGGAGAGGAGGGTTGCGGGATGGAGGGAAGGGGAGAGGAGGGTTGCTGGACATGGTGGAAGAAAGGGAGAGGAGAGAGGAGGGTTGCTGGATGGAGGGAAGGGGAGAGGAGAGGAGGGTTGCTGGACATGGTGGAAGAAGGGGAGAGGAGGGTTGCTGGATGGAGGGAAGGGGAGAGGAGGGTTGCTGGACATGGTGGAAGAAGGGGAGAGGAGGGTTGCTGGATGGAGGGAAGGGGAGAGGAGGGTTGCTGGATGAAGGGAAGGGGAGAGGAGGGTTGCTGGATATGGTGGAAGAAGGGGAGAGGAGGGTTGCTGGATGGAGGGAAGGGGAGAGGAGGGTGCTGGACATGGTGGAAGAAGGGGAGAGGAGGGTTGCGGGATGGAGGGAAGGGGAGAGGAGGGTTGCTGGACATGGTGGAAGAAAGGGAGAGGAGAGGGCAGGGGAGAGGAGGGTTGCTGGATGAAGGGAAGGGGAGAGGAGGGTTGCTGGACATGGTGGAAGAAGGGGAGAGGAGGGTTGCTGGATGGAGGGAAGGGGAGAGGAGGGTTGCTGGACATGGTGGAAGAAGGGGAGAGGAGAGGGCAGGGGAGAGGAGGGTTGCTGGATGAAGGGAAGGGGAGAGGAGGGTTGCTAGACATGGTGGAAGAAGGGGAGAGGAGGGTTGCTGGATGGAGGGAAGGGGAGAGGAGGGTTGCTGGACATGGATGGATGAGAGAGAAGGGAGAGAGAAGAAATGCTGGACATGGATGGAGGGGATGGAAGAATGAGGAAGGAGATGAGATGAGGGAAAAGGAAGAGAGGAGAAAAACTGCACATGGATGAAGAAAATAGGCAGAAGCTGGATCCACTAGACAGTCAAGTCTGCAGAGGACCCAGCTTTTACTTATGGATATAGAGCAAGAAATGAAGAAGAAAGGAGGAAAGAAAAAAAATAAATGGAAAGGAAGCCCTGGAAACGGAGTTAAGAGGACAGATAGCAGCAGAATCGGATACTGGGCCAGCATGATCAGAAAAACAGTCACCAGACAACAAAGGTAGAAAAAAATCATTTTATTTTCATTATAGTGTTTGGAATATGTCCACTTTGAGAATCAGGTGCTCAACATTAAAAGTTTATATTTATTTACTTATTTATGGCATTTTATCCCACATTAAACATGAATTAAATTGGAACCTGGGATCATTTAATTTTTTTTTCCTGGAGACAGTAATGCATTGCCCCCCCCCCCCCCCCCCCAGGCTCTCTCCCCGGCTATAGCCAGCTCTGCAATTTTTAAGGGGAGGTGGACGGGGGGGGGGGGGGGGGAGGAGGACGGGCGCAGAGGTGGACCGGGGAGAGAGCCTGTTTTAAACATTTACCAGCACACCACTGTCTAGTGCCCACCCATCCAACCTGTTGGCCCACCCAAAAATTGACTTCTGGCTATGCCACTGCTTAAAGGTAATTCCATTCAACCCTGTCAAAGGCCTTCTCCGCGTCTAGGGAAAGGGCCACAACTGGCTGGGCATAGGAAGATGCTATATGAGATAAGTGCAAAAAAAGCCTTGTGTTGTCGCTAATAAGTCTACCAGGCATGAAATCTACCTGACCAGGATGAATAATTTTAAATTTGATTTTTTAAATTCTATTTGCAAGAATTTTAGCATATAGTTTATAATCTACATTTAATAAAGAAATGGGGTGGTAATTAGATACCAAAAGAGGGTCTTTAATGGGTTTAGGAATCACAGTAATGATTGCCTCCGAGAAATGGCTAGAAGAAATATTTTCAGGAGCTAAATCATTAAAGAGATTTAAGAGGATAGGAGAAAGATCTTTTTTAAACGATTTGTAGAACTCGATGGGAATCCCATCAGAACCCGGGGACTTCCCATTCGGGGTGTCTTTAATGGCAGTGATGAGCTCTTGCTCAGTAATCTGAGCCTGTAGAAATTTGATATCATTTTCCGTCCACTTAGGGATAACTAGTGAGGATAGAAAATTATTTGTTAAATTTTGGGACTGAGGAGACTCAGATTGGTACAATTCAGAATAGAAATGAAAAAATGCTTTAGAAATATCCTTTTTGGATAAAGCCATGCTATGATTAGAGAGTTTAATAGCAGAGATCTGGACTTTAGATCATTTTCTTTTAAGATGATTTGCTAATAATTTACTACTTTTATCTTTTTCAGCATAATGCTTGGAATGAAACTCAAAAATTTGCTGACCAGGAGGAAGTGACGTCACCGGGAGAGATGGCAGCCTAGCTTGGAAGCTCCGTCTCCTCGCGCTATATTTCAGCTTTAAACAGCAATAAAAAACGGCAGCAAGCGTGAGAAAATAGCGATATCAGCTTATTAAATTCTCCCTTCAACAGAATTGGCGATGAGCAAAACTCCCGCTACACGCAAAAAAGAGAGTGAGCGGTCTGAGAAAATCATGGCGGGAAAAAGCGCCAAACGCCACGAGACACCAGAGCGAGCCTCGCATTCCGACTCCGAATCGGCCCAGTCTCAGGCTGAGCAGCGACACCCGCCCTCCAAAAAAGGTATCCCAACTGAACTGCGGAAGTTCTTAGCGAATATTCAGGCAGAGATAAAGCAGTCGAAGGATGAAATTCTGGAACGCATGGATTCTTTGAGCACAGATCTCCGTGAGTTGGGGGGGGCGGGTGGAAGATGTAGAACTTAAACTAGAAGAACAGGCAGAGACACTGCTTAAACATAACGAGAAGCTGCTTGAACTGGACAAACACCGACTGGAACTAGAATATAAGATAGATGATTTGGAAAATCGAGGGAGGCGAAACAACCTTAGGTTTCGGGGGGTGCCAGAAGGAGGAGAAATAGAGAACGTTACACAGATTGTGCAGACGATATGTGCCTCTTTACTTGGCCCAGAAGCTGGAGAGAATACCGTGGAACTGGACAGAGCGCATAGAGCGCTTGGAGCTCGCAAAGAACAGCAACAGCGAGATATTATTGTCCGCTTCCACAAATATGAAACCAAGGAATTGATCATGACAAAGGCGCGGAAGGCGCAGAATCTGGAGTTTGGAGGCGCAAAGGTATTGGTGTATCAAGATTTGTCGCAATATACCTTGCAGCAACGACGACAAATGAAACCAGCCCTAGATATTTTAACAAAACATCAAGTGCAATACAGGTGGGGCTTCCCGTTTTCTTTGAACTTTACCCTGAAGGGTAGCAAATATCGTGTGCGATCCTTACAAGAAGCCTGGGAGGCCTTGCACGCGGCAGAGCTGGTGAACTCGGCTATCCCACCAGGTGAGCTGGCATCATCCACCATGGCTAAGCTTCAGGGCTGGCAAAGAACATCGGGGCGACGTGGCAACAATAAGAGATGATTGGACAGATTCCAGTTCAGAAAAAAGACATTTGGACTGAGTAAATGGACATAGATATATGTCATTCTGCCTGGTTCCCGTTGGTCTGCCAGGAGCTGTTCAAACAGGCGACCAAGTCTGGTGGATGACCAGCTAATTATTGCTGTGAGGTGAGGGTTATGGGACTATAAGTTTGATTGAATTGCACAAATGACATGATGTGGTTGGCCGAGGCTGGAAGTGTATAGATACACCTTATAGGAACTAACACTATGTTGAAGGGGGATGGACAGGGTTGTATACCATAACGGTTGAATGCTGGAATGCAACTGGGCGGGGGGAGGGGATGTCTGGCTGGGGTGTTGGGAGTGTTGTGACCCACTTACTCGAAACCCATCTAGGGGTTTTACACTCCTGGCTGGTGTAACAGTGGGGAGATGTTGGGGAGGGACTGGGGGAACGAGACGAGGGAGGGTTGTGGGGGGAGGGAAGACATAGGTAACAATTATTGCTATACTGACCTGTGCTGCTCACAAAGGGGATGTACATTGCTTTTATTCTCTGCAGACCTTAGCTTTTCTTTATACACTAGGACCTGTGTCCTGAGCTGAAGATAGTCTCCTATAACGTCAAGGGACTTAACATGCCTCAAAAAAGACAGAAGCTCTATGGGGAACTCCACCGTTTAAAACCACACATAGTTCTATTGCAAGAAACACACCTGCGTCGCAAACACGAGAAATTTCTCTCCTGCCCTGGTTACTCAGGGGTCTACTGCGCATCCGGGGCGGATTCAAGGAGGGGAGGAGTGGCGATATTGATGCACTCTTCACTGGGGGCCCAGGTGACGCAGACTAAAAGAGACCCTGGGGGGCGTTTTTTATTTTTACAATTTACGCTAGACCAAGTAGTCCTCACGGTAGCATCAATATATGCCCCAAATTCTGGACAAGGGGAATTTTTTAACAAAATTTGAACCTTATTGGGGACCTTTACTACGGGGGCGCTTATACTTGGGGGCGACTTCAATGCCGTTATGAATCCAGGACACGACCGCTCTGGGGCAGTTAGGACGGAGGGGCACAAAGAAGCGTGATCGCTGGCCTCGTTGGCTTATTCCCTGGGACTCTTAGATCTTTGGAGACTGACACACCATACAGAAAGGGATTACACTTACTACTCTCCGGTACATGAAACATACTCCCGTATTGACTACATCTTCCTAGACACCACATTAGTGGAATTAGGCCCGGACGCTGGAATTGGTAGTATGACAATATCTGATCACGCCCCAATATGGGTCACTCTCCCAAACATTCAGACTGAAGTGAAAGACAGACGCTGGTCTCTGAACGCGAGCCTGTTGCAGGATGAGCAGGTGGTGGAGGGCTACAAACAGGTGTTTAAAGATTACCTCGACCACAACTTAGCTTCTGGCCCACCGTTGCATGTGGTGTGGGACGCTTTAAAGGCGGTGTCCAGAGGACACTTTTTGCAATTGGCTAGTACGCGTGCAAGGGCCCGTAGATCTCGCTTAAACGCATGCATAGGACGTATACAGGCACTGGAGCAACAGCACAAGGCTGGTCCCTCGCCACAAATCTGGGATGCCCTGTGTAGGGAGAGAATGGCGTTGAATTCGATGTACTCGGAACAACTTGAGCTAATAAGGGCGAGACAGGGTGTACAATCATATGAATTAACTAACAAAGCTGGGCGCCTATTGGCAATGCGATTGCGAAGACAGAAAGTGGATAGAATGATTAAGCAGGTGAAAGATAGAGGGGGTGGTTTGTTGCGTCATTCGGCACTCATTCGCCAGCGCTTCAGAGAGTATTATCAGAAGCTCTACGAGCAGGAGATTGAACCTCCTAGGGAAAAAATAGATAACTATTTGCAAGACAGTGATCTCATCCCTTTAGCTAAACAACACCAGGAACTGTTAGAGAGGCCTGTTACACCTAAAGAGGTCCAGGATGCGATTGGAGGTATGCCCTCAAACAAGTCTCCGGGGCTTGACGGCTTCCCCAACGAGTTCTACCGGACATTCGCCATTGAATTGGCCCCCTTGCTTGCAGATATGTTTAATCAGGTAGGGGTGGGAGGAAACCTGCCACGAACAATGCTGGAGGCCTGGATAGCGGTGATCCCAAAGCCCGGCAAAGATCCCACTGAATGTGGCTCTTATAGGCCTATATCTGTACTAAATGCTGACATTAAAATTCTGGCTAAAGTCCTTGCTAATAGGCTGGCACCGCTCATGCCAACCTTAGTGCACCCTGACCAAGTGGGCTTTGTTTCCTATCGAAAGGCGATGGACAATATCAGACGCACTTTAGATCTTATATACTTGGCCAAGCGAAACCAGAGACCATTGTGCCTCTTAAGCCTAGATGCAGAAAAGGCCTTCGACAGGGTCCACTGGCCCTTTATGTATAGGACCTTGGAGACTTTGGGGTTTGGCACACGTTTCAGGGGCTGGATACAAGCATTTTATTCCTTTCCCAGAGCTTGCATTAAGATTAACGGCAGTCACTCAGATTCATTTTCCTTGCATAGGGGCACAAGACAGGGTTGTCCTCTTTCCCCTCTTTTGTTTGCTATTGTCATGGAGCCATTTGCCTCTAAGGTTCGGAAAGATCCGCTGATTGCAGGGCCTACTGTGGCAGGGAGAATGCATAAAATGGCACTCTTTGCGGACGATGTTTTGCTGTATATTACCCGCCCCCACGACGCGCTCCCTAGGCTTACTCAACTTATTGAGGAGTACTCTGTAGTATCGGGCTTTAAAGTCAACATGACAAAGTCTGAGGCCCTGAATATCTCTCTACCGGAAGATACAGTTGCAGAACTTAAAGCTGCTCATGCTTTTCGGTGGGCGGGTAGACACATTCGATACCTGGGGGTGAACCTCACTTCCAACTTGTCTGACTTATTCTCCGCTAACTATAAAGGCCTGGTTCGAGCCCTTGCGGCAGACATGGAACGCTGGGGTGATCTAGAGGTCTCCTGGTTCGGTCGTATAGCAATTCTTAAGATGAACGTCTTACCTCGAATCTTATACTTATTCCAGGTGCTGCCTGTAATGATGCCCAGACGATTTCTTGCCTCTTTGCAAGATAGAATTGTGCGTTTCGTCTGGGCAGGAAAACATCCTAGGCTGTCTCGTGCCCTGTTGTATCAAGGGAGACGTCGGGGAGGCCTGGCGGTCCCAAATGTCTTCTGGTACTATCGGGCGGCCCAAGGAAAGGTAGCTTTGGAATGGTATCAGGGATATCCGGACAGACAATGGGTGCACTTGGAACAACATTCTGCAGGTACGACACCGCTGGGTGCGCTTATGTGGCTACCAAAGCCATTTCGCAAGCTTGCTGAGAGCGTCTGTCCCTCGGTGGAGGTTACCCTTCACTATTGGGATAAGTTGTTTCCGGGGGGCAGGTGTACTTTGACACGTTTGGCCCCTATAGCACACAACCCGTTATTCCTGCCTGGGACGACGGAGGGCTCGGTCATGAGGTGGTACAGGGAAGGGCTACGAACATGGGACCAGCTGTTTGATGGAGACACTCTCCTTGAATTTGGAGAGCTGCAGTCACGAAACCCTGGGGTGTTGAGAGACGATTTTGCATACTACCAACTAGCTCACTTCCTTCGCACCAAGGCCGTTACTATGGTAATTAAGCGTACCAAAGGCTACTTAGAGGAGATATGTGAAAAGTTAACCACTTCTAGAGGCTTGATAGGCACACTTTACAAATATATCACTACGCAAAACCCTGTGTATGAGTGTCATAGGAGGGCTTGGGAGAGGGATTTGGGGGTGACACTGGATGTGCCGGGGTGGGAGAGAATAGAACGTGAAGCGACAAGGGTCTCCATACACGTCCCGCTAAGGGAAAATGCTATGAAGGTGCTATACAGATGGTACCTTACTCCTGACCGCCTCCAGCGCATATACCCAAATACATCAGGTCTTTGCTGGAGGGGGTGTGGTATGAGGGGGACGATGGGACACCTTTGGTGGAATTGTCATAAAGTGAGAGCTTTCTGGAAGGCGGTTCAAAACAGGCTGCAGAGCTGGTTACAAACACCCATTCCTTGGGCCTCGACGGTGTTTCTTTTTGCTGCAAAAGTAGAGGGCATGCCGGCTGCGCAGCATAAGCTGCTGAGGCAGGCGGTATGTGTTGCCCGAGTGACAATTGCACAGCACTGGAAACAACAGGGGGTCCCGTCGGTTAAGAGATGGCACAATAAACTGAAACATGTGTGCGAGATGGAAAGACTCTTGGCAGTCAGGAGACATCAAACGCACAAGTGGCATGATATATGGCAGTTCTTTGTTAATGCAGTAGGTAATGTTTAGAACAGGCACATGTGAGAAGTGTGAATGACGCACAGTGAGACAGTCGTGAAGGGCAGGGAAATAGAAGGGGGTGGGAGGGATTGGGTAGGTTTTAATAAAGGATGGAGGCGGTTGTTTAGATGGGGGATGGGGGGGGGGTAATGTTTTCATTATTAAAACAAAATAACAAAAAGTTGAAGTTTCTACAGTTATATTTCACTGTTGTACTGTGGCAGCAAACTGCACTATTTGGGTCTCATCTTGTCTGGACTACATTGTAAACATACCAGTGCAGAGCGATGAATATTGTATATTGTTTATTGCAAATTTTCAATGAAAGACTTCTTACAAATAAAAAAAAAAAAATTTGCTGACCAGCTTTAAGACTAAGCAATTTATTTATCCTATACTTTAAATTGCATAAAGTATTAAGGAAAATAGTATTCCCTGTCTGAAAATATTTAGATTCTGCATCTTTAATTTGAGATTCAAGCTGTATTATTTGAGCACTATCCTTTTTAGATTTGTGGGCAGCTAAAGATATAAGTTCACCATGGAGGGCTGCTTTAAAGGCCTCCCAAATCGTTATTGGACCAAGAGTGGAGGAGGAATTGTTAGTGAAAAATTCCTCAATGAAAGTTTCCAATTTTATACAAATTTCTTCTTCTGTAAGAAGATTTAAAGGGAGTCTTCAAAGTGGGGGTCTTCTAGAAGATAAAGTAGACCAGTTTAGGGCTAATGAGACTGGTGCATGATCAGAGACTACAATTGGTGAAATATTGGAGGTGATTATTGTTTCAACAAGACTATTAGAAATCAAAAAATAGTCCAATCTGGAGAAACTTTTATGAGGGGAAGAATAAAAAGTGTATTCTTTAGATGTCGGATTACATAATCTCCATGGATCAATGAGATGTAATTGGTATATAAGAGAGTGTAAAGTGACACCTTACTTTGAGAATGCCTATCTAGAAAATAATCTAAAGGAATGTTAAAGTACCCTGATATAATAATGGGAATAAAATCCAGTGACTGTATTGTTTGAAAGAGATTTGCGAAAAACTCAGGAGAATCAGTATATGGGGCATATACATTTACCAACAATACTGAAACATTATTTATAGACACTTTGACAATTATCCATCTACCATTTGGGTCAATAATCTGCTCTCAGATAGTTGCATTGACATCCTTATGAAACAGTATTGAAACTCCATGTTTCCTACCAAGAGAGGGAGAATCTATAGAGGAAGAAATCCAATTACATTGTTTAATAAGAGGTAGAGTAGAGGAACAGCGAGTTTCCTGTAAAAAAAATATTCATGGTTTGAGTTTTTTGAGATAGATAAGTATTTTCTTACGTTTTATAGGATGACTTAAACCATTTATATTCTAGGTCACAATGTTAATTGGAGATACAGAATTGATTTGAGCCTTCTTAATTTATAGGAAGAAATGAATATATAGCACATAACCCATTACAAAGAAAAGCCATAGAGTATAGTTGAGAAAAATTATGCATGTCTGACAAAAAACAGAAAAGAACGGCATAAAGAACTAAGAAATTAGTTCAACCAAAGAGATGAAATTGAGATAAGAGAGACTGAGTGTAGAGACGAGATGACACTCAAAGAGAACCCTGCAAAATCCAAAATATAGAAAGGAAAGGGTGATCTAAGGCACCATAAGTTAAGTATAGTACCAGTAAATAAAAAAAAAAGACAATCCTTTTATAACAATAGTAATAATACACAATGTGTGTTGAAACAAAGTGTAATAATAGCATGTGAGCATAGAATGTACTAAAGCAATTAACCATATAATATAGCTAATAACATAATAAAATAACTGAGAGCCATCTGAGAAGGCCAATAAATGCAAAGACAGATATCAATATGTGTTGAAAAAGAATCACGGAGACATGCCATGAGACTGCATGTGATCAAGATATATCTGCAATTGTTCAGGTGAATCAAAAAACTTAGTAGTATTATGTAATGTTACTTGCATACGAGCGGGATATTGAAGGCCATATCTGGCTCCAAATGATTTGAGGCACAGTCTCATGTCCAAAAAGGCTTTCCACTTCCTAGCGGTAGTCTTTGCCAGATCGGGCACAATCAGAAATCTTTTTCCATCAAATTGAAGCTGTTTTATTGTACGTGCTGCTGTTAACATTTGTAATGCCTGAACGCTGCTGGAGGGTACAGAGAGCAGCCTCGCGCCTGTCGGCTCCTCTGGTTCCCTGCTGCCTGCTCTGGGGCAGAGGGAGCAGGGAGCCAGTGGAGCCGACAGGCACGCGGCTGCTCTCTGCACCCTCCAGCAGCCAAGAATGCACCGGGGGGGGGGGGAGGGTTCATGCACCGGGGAGGGGGGGGTCATTGCGCCGGGGGGTGGGTGTGTGGTGCTGCACCCTGGGGGGATGGACGCTGCTGCACCCGGGGGTGGGGGGGTACGCAGCGGCGATCTGCCCCGGGTGGCAGCTGACCTAGGATCACCACTGAATGCCTGTTGAAATCGCAGAGGTTTGGCAATAATCGGTCTTGGGCTTTGAAGGCCTTGTTTATGATGAAACGGCGATCTATGAGCTATTTCAAACTGTAACGGGAGGTCCGCCTCCATATGCAAGACTTATGGGAGCCAAGAGGTAAGAAATTGTATAACATCAGATCCTTCTGCACCTTCTTTTAAGCCAATGATCCTAATATTGCTTCTTCGGTTTCTGTTAGAGAGATCTTCGATCTCTAGCTCTAATTTTCAGAAACGCTGATCAGTTTTTTCCTGTTGCTGCGCCATAGTCAGAGCAGTTTGATCTGCATGTGTTTCTAAGGTCTCGACACAGCTTTGAAAAGCTGTTAAGGCAGATGAAAGGGATTGCAAATCCGATTTCAGATCACAGGTCGTTTGAAAGTGTTTAGTCGTTAGTTCTTTTAGAGCTTTTATTTCTTCCATGATGATATCCAACGTGGAAAGTGGTAATCTTGCTTGTAAGGCCTTCGGTGTTGGCGGGCCAGTTTTTGTTCGCTTAGAACCAGCCTGAGGCAAACTAAGAGAATCCAGCTTTGACAATTTAGATAAAGACATTATATAAGTAGTTGTTTTAGTCGATGATAGAGGAAAAAGGATTTCAATTGATGTTGATTTGGAACGATATTCTTGCTAGAGCAGGGGAGAGAGATCTTCAAGCGTCCATTCTCATTGGTAGCTCCACAGTGCCCCACACTAGGTATTATTCTAAGGGCTGAGCATGAGTCGAAGACAATATGGAGCATTAACAGTGATTATCTTAAGGAAAGTACTAGATTAAGAGGGAACAGCATGTCCCTCACAAGGGAGTAGAGATATCACAGAGATAATAGTCCCAGGTGAAATGCAGTCCAAGACCACAAAAATGTAACAGAAAGATACAGAAATAGGTCCCATTGTTTTGAAAGGAATTTTCAACCACTCCTCAATAGGTTGCCTGTACATGATACATCTTATGAACTCCAGAGGGAAGCTGTGAATGAGATTGAGTGCAAGTGATAGGTTGATAAGATCATATTATTATTAGAATTTTTGATATGTTAAACATTTAATAAAGATTGAATTGTTTTGATATGCACTTTACGGCTGCTTGATAGTTTATGAACTTCATGTGCAACCAGTTGAAATGTTGAGACCTTAGTTAGAACTGTGTGCGTGTATATGTGTGTGTGTATATATATATATATATATATATATATATAGTGAAGATGACGCTTCCACTCCCACTCTCCAGCAGGCCTCTGAACAGAACTCCAAACAGTCCCTTCCCAACATCCTGAGCAATCCAACCTCAAGCTCCTGGGCCCCTTTCTCACTCAGGGTGAGCCGATTCTCAGTATGCAAATTGTATGCAGATTAGCATGTTATCCTTGCACGCTCAGGGTGACCTGGTTGCCAGCCTGTTTTTCTTCCTTGAGCACACAGTCCACTACAAATCCATAGGGTTTAGCCAGTTCTTTCCAGGGGGATTCTCTTTCTTCAGCTACCAGCTCTCTTCCTTTCCTTTCCCCCCTCAGGTGGGGTATAAAGTGGTTAATTAGCTATACAGGACCCAGCCCATAACCTCCTACACCTGTGGACCTCCCAGGGCTCTCCCTGGTCCTAGCGACCTCCAACTATTCTCCTAGCGCCCTCTAGTGGCCTACCCCGGACATCCTGGACATTTTTAGGGGAACAGCGCCATCTAGTGGCCTGCCCCGGCTAGGACAGCCTCTTATTTATCACATACCCCCACCCTTAAGCTAATTGCTGCTCACCCTCAGCAACCCTTTAAGTCTTCTCCACTGAGGAGCAGCAATTCTACACAGGGGGACAGACTCTTTTTCAGGCTCATCCCTGTTCTATCCCTGGGCCTCACCACCCCATCTAGGCTCCTCATCCCCCTCTTAGCACATCACATGGCCTGGGCCTTTCCCATTCACTAGGCGTTGAGGGGCTCTCACTGCAGCGGGCCCTATCCGACCCTTATCCCCTGCAGCCCCCTCCTACCCCCTGGGCGCCCGACGATACCGTGTACCCTCTGAGGGAGGGGTCACCTAGCTCACCCAGGTCCCTTATCTTTCACTTAGCACCTCACATGGCTTGGCCCTTCCCCCCGTTCCCGGGGACCTGAGGTGCCTAACCGCAGCAGGTCTTCTCTGACCCTCCAACTGCAGCCACCTCCTACCTCCTGGGGCATCCGACCTCACCACGATCCCTCCAAGAAAGAAGTCTCCTGACGACTCCAAAATCTTACGTATCTACCCTCACCTGCCCCCTAGATACCCTTTACCTGGAATAGGTGAGTAAAGTACTTTTGCTAATGTGGGACCCCTCAACAGGCTTCTGGAACCTCCAAGGACATCCCCATCACACACCAGTCCCTCATCTGGTCTGATCTGGAACCTAACTGTTCCCAAATAGAAGTTCAGTGCAGATCCCACCACTTGTGAAAATGAAGCTTCTGCTCCCACTCTCCAGCAAGCCTCACTAGCATGTAGCCTCTGAACAGAACTCCAAACAGTCTCTTCTCAGCATTCTGAGCAATCCAACCTCAAGCTCCTGGGCCCCTTTCTCACTCAGGGTGAGCTGATTCTCAGTATGCAAATTGTATGCAGATTAGCATGTTTGCCTTGCACGCTCAGGGTGACCTGGTTCCCAGCCTGTTTTTCTTCCTTGAGCACACAGTCCACCACAAATCCATAGGGTTTAGCCAGTTCTTTCCAGGGGGATTCTCTTTCTTCAGCTACCAGCTCTCTTCCTTTCCTTTCCCCCCTCAGGTGGGGTATAAAGTGGTTAATTAGCTACACAGGACCCAGCCCATAATCTCCTACACCTGTGGACCTCCCAGGGCTCTCCCCTTATTTATCACTATATATATATATATATATATATATATATATATCCCTAAGGTCTCTATGAAGTACCAAGTCATATATCTGTGATTTAAATTGATTTTCCATAATAATATTGTGGAGTTTCATCATGTAGCTATGAGAAATAGGTATCAGTATGTGTAGCTCACCTTGAAAAGGAGTGGCAGGGATATTAAACAGAGGTTGCAGTCTTTGATAACCTAATGATATATTGTGCCTGACATTCAGTACTAGTCTATTTAACAAGGACAACACAGTCCATCAGCAAGACCCTCATCTTGCATGCATAAAAGATGAGTGAAATACATTTTTAATGATATGAACAAGGTCACCTAGGTAGTAATCTCAAGACCACTCAGCTGAAAAGACTAATTTCTCAGCTGTATTCTACTTTACATACTGGCTTTATTCCACTGACCATTTCTCTTACCAATTAAGTAAGCATGCACAAAGAGAAAAGGAAAAAGATTTAGCCTACACCTTTCTCCAGAAGCTCAAGGTGAGTTCCATTCAGGAGCACTAGGGGAGTCTTTCACTAAAGCCTAGCTCGAGTTATCTGCAGCAGGGCCCATTTTATTCCTATGGGCCCTGCTGTAGATAACTCGAGCAGATCCCCCAGGTATTTCCTTGTTCCCAGAGGACTTATAATCTATGCGGTCCTTTTACTAATAGATCTAGCTTGCGCTACATGATAAGATGCCCATTATATTCCTATGGGCATCTTATAATTTAGCACATGTTAACAATTAGCATGCGCTAAATCTGTGAGTGTGCGTTAGTAAGAGGACCCCTATGTTTGTATCTGAGGCAATGGAGAATTAAGTGACTTGCCCAAGATCACAAGGAGCAGAATTGGGATTTGAACCAGGATTCAGTGGTTTTCAACCTACTTCTCTAACCATTAGGCTGCTCTTCCACTAGAATAATGTCATCAAATTATTATGGAATATTTGACATTTTAATTTCAATTGTTCCATTGGTCAAACAATATTCTCAGAAATGGCTAGCATTCTTGACCTTTTCTAAAAAATGATTTTATCATGCTAATTAAGAGGCCCTTTCACAAAAGTGCATTAGATTTTGCAGTTACCATGTCTTAACAGAGGAAATTACCACGCGATAGCTGCAAAATTAATATGGGACGGGGGCCAGCATTTTGTTGTACAAGTCATTTGTTAACATTCCTGTTAGTGCAAAGTACCTGCTCACAGTTAATATGGGATCACTTAGCTCCTCCTATTTAGGAAGGGTGGATAAGCCTGCAATAGCTGCAGAAGTGCCCATTATCAAACGGCATTTACAGGGCGCTACCTACAAAATGCTATAAATGCCCATTCTCCGCCCATGCCCTGCCCCTAAAAGCACTTAATGCAGGGTTTATCATGTGGTAACTGCTAAAATACTGCAAAATCCATTAATGGATTGTGTGCTAGCAGTTACCCCATGTTAAGTGCTTAACGCATTATAGGAAACATGCCCCTAAATGAAGCAGGGCCAAGGTGGTGAATCAGTGGCAGTCCTGAAAAGAGCCAAGCAGAGGGACCCGGCTTTTCCCAATCCAGGCCTCAGAGCAGACTAGCCAGAGATGGGAATGCCATAGAAGCAGGATTTGCTTCTCCTAGTGAGATGAAGTTCAAATACAATAGTAGCACTTAGTGGCAGAATTTAGGGAGCATGCTTGCAGGGTCCACAAGGAATATAGCCCCCGCTGAGGACTCCTCTGCAATCCAAGTGGACATAAGTAAGATGGTAGAAAAACAAAAAAGGGACACCAATCTGCAGACAGATACACAAAGTGTGTCCACACAAAGTATGGACAGAGGAACAAATCACCCATCAAAGGATACAATTCATTTATTAAAGGAATGTAAAGATTTCACAAAACATTACTCAAATACATGAATGCATTTTTAATATATTTGAAGTAAGAACACAGATAAAACTACAGAAATACTGAAAAGCCCATCTCCTGATTTAAACTTCAAAGGTCTTACGTTTCTGGATCGTCTTAAAGTTTCCTTCTAGTATTCTTGCCATAAAATTATTGCTGCAGAGTTCTGGTTTTGTAAAGTGCTGTCCCATAGAGGTGACATCCTAGTTGGCACTGGAATCTATAAGAAAATCCAGGAATGTAAGACCTTTGAAGTCAGAATGATTAAATATTTTGACACCTACCACACAGGACTTAATAAAGATCTGGATTTTCTAGCCCATTATAAACCATAAAAATCTACTGCTTTGTCACCCTGTTATCTACCATGCATCTCTTCCTGTCTCTCATACACCCAGCTCTCATGTTTCTTACCTAACCCACCCCACCTTCTTCCTGTGAGACTGTCACTGGAATGCTTTGATGTTTCACTTATATATATATACTGTTATTTATCAACATTTTATTATTTCTGATCTGACGAAGGTTACCTTTGAAAGCTAATCAAAAATGTATTATGTTAGTCCAAAAAAAAGGTATCATCTTTTCTTTTCTATGTTTTGTTTTATTTCTATTTATTACCTCTAAATTCTTGGAAATTTAAAATGATTTTAATTACTTTAGTTATGTAATTACATATGTTGCATTAATGATTACTTATGCACTTCTTAACAGATTTTGTTAACCTCTTCTTTTGCAATCCACCTTGAATCCCTGAGAAATAGGTAGAATATAAATCTTAGATTAGATTAGGAAATATTAGAGCCACAAGGCCATCTTCTGAGAGCCACAGCAGAACAGAAACTTCTGCAATAGAGACAGTAAAGTGGCCATGACTAGATGTAATCTGCGTGCCAGTGGAGGAAAGCAGAGACGGGCAACAGTGTGATCGTTCTCTCAGCCATTGCAGAAACAGAAGAGAAGACCCACCAAGAGGAAAAGGAAGGCCCAAGGCTCAGAATAAATCCTGAGATGAGCCCACACAAAGCAGAATAATTTCCCCCCAAATGCCCTCTACAGTCCTGCAAGCAGTGGTGTGCTGGAGCCGGCTCGCTCCGGCTCGCAAGATCCGGTTGTTAAATTTTGGCCGGACTTGCGAGCCGGTTGTCCCTCCCTCCGCCCTCTGGATCCGGTCCCTCACAGATCCTACCTTGACTATCGAATTCTTCGCTGCTATCGCTGACTTTCCTCTGCCGCCTGTTTGCGCTTTAAAAATGGCCGCCGAGACTTCTGTAAGTCTCAGTGGCCATTTTGAAGCGCGATCGGGCGGCGGAGGAAAGTCAGCGATGGCAGTGGGCAGGCAACACTGCCTGCCCCGAAGAATTTGATGGTCAAGGTAGGGTCGGTGAGGGACCGGATCGGGAGGGAGGGAGGAAGCAGGAGAATTTGTGAAACAAGTCAGGAGGGGGTGGCAGGGGAGTTTAATCTACATAAACTGCCTTGTTCAAGTTTTTTTTTGTTTGTTTTTTAAAGCTGGTAATCTGGAACTTGTGGAATTTTAGTTGAACAATCCTTATACTTGGCATCTTGACTGATTCTTAAGAGAACACCAGTTTGGTGTTTACACAGCTAAAGTTGCTCTTCAAACAAGCTATATTGCGAGGAAAAAGATAGTGCTTTTAGGTTGGTACATATGTTCCATGGAGTGAAACTTGTACTGATATTAACGAGAGCAGGAAATATCAGTGGCGGTGGTATTTAGGCACAAGTCACTGAATCGAGATCTAGGGTTATGGTATTCAAATACCCCTGAGTATGAGGCCAATTCCTAAAAGGGGGTTCTAGAACAAAGTTATGTTTTGGGAATGGGGTACTGAAAGCACAGGCTTCCTACAGTCGCTGAAAGGTCAGTCTTACAGAAGCTACATATTGATGTGAAATGATTTTCACACTGTTTACTTTTGAGTTGTTGGGGTAGACTTAATGAGAAGGTAAAATGGGGTGACTAGCATGGGATTGACCTTGAGAGTAGGAAGGGTGCTATGCCTATTCTAGTTCTCAATTGTCAGTGTTAATCACTCAACACATCCTGACCCTTCCCCTACAGGTTTTCATTGGAAACAGTACCTCAAGCCACAGCCTCTGCTGTTGGGGCTCTGACAGGAAGACCTAAAAGCACTTGCTTTCCTGCCAGTTGCCCACTACACGTGACCTGCTTCTACCCCATGTTTTGAACATAAGAAGCCATACTGGGTCACACCAGTGGTCCATATAGCCCAATATCCTGTTTCCAGTAGCAGCCAGATTCATGCTACTTATCCCAGGGCAAGCAGTGACTTCCCCAAGTCTGTCAATAGCAGACTATGGACTTTTCCTCTAGGAACTTGTCCAAACCTCTTTTAAACCCAGATATGCAAACTGCTGTTAACCATATCCTCCAGCAACAAGTTCCACAGCTTAACTATTCATTGTGATGAAAATGATAGCACTCTTTGGTTGGGACATAAATTCCATGGAGAGATTCATAGCAAAAGCCTAACATGCTTAAGGGCTGCAAAACAAGGACCCTGCTCATAACTTTTGGAGGGCAGTGGGTTTATAGAATAACCTAGTGGGCATGGAGGCCAAACAGTATTACCATTAAAATGGGAATAAATGCAGTTCATATTTACTGAATAAAATGACCTAGTAGAAGGATGTGGAACGTCATCTTCACCTCTTAGTAAACCAAGCTTGTTCTGCTGGGGTAATGGAGGGGGGTGTGGCATAGGCTGGTAGCTAATGTATGTATATTCTAGAGTGAACTCTTCTCCCCCCCCCCCCCCCCGTTCTGTTTAGATACTTTCAATTTATTAGGATTTACTACATTCTTGAAGATTCATCCAAGGCAGGGAACTATAACATGGAAATGCTACATGCACTGTTTTGTTCTCACCTATTTATTCCCTTACCTTTAATTGTTCTGTTTGCCTGTCTTATCTAGATTGTAAGCTCTCTGAGCAGGGACTGTCTTTTGTGTATGATGTACAGCGCTGCGTATGCCTTGTAGCGCTATAGAAATGATAAATAGTAGTAGTAGTAGTAGAGAGAAGGGAGCTGCTGGACATGGGTGGATGGAGGACAGGGGAGAGGAGGGTCACTGCTGGGCATGGATGGATGGAGGGCAGGGGAGAGGAGGGTCACTGCTGGGCATGGGTGGATGGAGGACAGGGGAAAGGAGGGTCACTGTTGGGCATGGGTGGATGGAGGACAGGGGAGAGGTCACTGCTGGGCATAGGTGGATGGAGGGCAGGGGAGAGGAGGGTCACTGCTGGGCATGGGTGGATGAAGGGCATGGGAGAGGAGGGTCACTGCTGGGCATGGGTGGATGGAGGACAGGGGAAAGGAGGGTCACTGCTGGGCATGGGTGGATGGAGGACAGGGGAGAGGAGGGTCACTGCTGGGCATGGGTGGATGGAGGGCAGGGGAGAGGAGGGTCACTGCTGGGCATGGGTGGATGGAGGACAGGGGAAAGGAGGGTCACTGCTGGGCATGGGTGGATGGAGGACATGGGAGAGGAGGGTCACTGCTGGGCATGTGTGGATGGAGGGCAGGGGAGAGGAGGGTCACTGCTGGACATGGTTGGATGGAGGGCAGGGGAGAGGAGGGTCACTGCTGGGCATGGGTGGATGGAGGGCAGGGGAGAGGAGGGTCACTGCTTGGCATGGGTGGATGGAGGACAGGGGAAAGGAGGGTCATTGCTGGGCATGGGTGGATGGAGGACAGGGGAGAGGAGGGTCACTGCTGGGCATGTGTGGATGGAGGGCAGGGGAGAGGAGGGTCACTGCTGGACATGGTTGGATGGAGGGCAGGGGGAGAGGAGGGGAGAGAGAATAAATGCTGGACATGGATGGAGGGGAGGGAAGAGTGAGGAAGGAGATAAGATAAGGGAAAAGGAAGAGAGGAGAAAAACTGCACATGGATGAAGAAAATAGGCAGAAGCTGAGGACCAGAAATGAAGAAGAAAGGAGGAAAGGAAAGAAATAAATGGAAAGGAAGCCCTGGAAACGGAGTTAAGAGGACAGATAGCAGCAGAATCGGATACTGGGCCAGCACAATCAGAAAAACAAAGTCACCAGACAACAAAAGTAGAAAAGATAATTTTATTTTCATTATAGTGTTTGGAATATGTTCCCTTTGAGAATCAGGTGCTCAACATTAAAAGTTTATATTTACTTATTTATGACATTTTATCCCACATTAAACATGAATTAGATTGGAACCTGGGATCATTTAATTTTTTTTTCCTGGAGAGAGTAATGCATTGCCCCCCCCCCCCCCCCCCACTGGCTATAGCCAGCTCTGCAATTTTGGGGGGCACAGAGGTGGACGGGGGGGGGGGCGCAGAGGTGGACGGGGGGCACCGAGGTGGACCGGGGAGAGAGCCTGTTGTTAAAAATTTACCAGCACACCACTGCCTGCAAGGGAAGGTTTTCCTCTTCAGAGGTTCCAGAGCAGGGGCGTAGCCACGGGTGGGCCTGGATGGGCCTGGGCCCACCCACTTTGGGCTCAGGCCCGCCCAGCAACAGTGCACCTCAAAGAAGCCCAAATTTTTCCTTTGCTGCTGCTCACTTCCGTTTTCCCTCCTGAGCCTCCTCCCAGCCACCCGCCGGCATGCCGCAGGTTTTGTTTCCTCCCTGCTCCCTCCCGTCATCGGGCAGCTGTGTGTTAGCTCCGCTACAAAATATGCTTCCTCCGCTGGCCCCGCCTCTTCAGAGAGTTTCGAACAATCAATGTGAAGCCGGCCGGAAGGAAGCAGTCACGTTAAATAGCGTAGCGGCTCGGCTCCACTGCACTCAGCTGCTGCAGACGTGCAGAACTGCAGACAGAGCTAGATCGCAGCGCCGCCCGACGAAGGTGGGAGGGGAGTGAGGGGAAAGAAGGCCTGCAGCGCGCAGCGGGTCACCAGTAGCTGGGAGGCGGGAGAGAAGTTGAACAAAAACTGCAGCGGTTGGCTGGGGGGGGGAAGAGGGGAAATGTGCAGCATTTCGGGGGGGGGGGGGGAGGAGGGGAAAATGTGCAGCATGTCAGCGGGTGGGAGGAGGAAGGGAGAGAAAAAATACCTACAGCATGCTGGCAGGTGGCTTGAGGGATCAAGGAGAGAGGGAGATAGGAGCACTGTTGGGATGAGGGTAGGGAGTGAGACAGGGTAGTGCTAGTGGGGTGGAGGAATAATTGTTCAATGTCGGGGGACGGATGGAGAGATGCTGCAAGGGGAAAGAGAGGGAGAATTGTTGGACAGGGGTGGGGTGGGATGGGGAGAGGGAGGAAAAGGCTGCATAGGAGTGGTAAAGAACCAGAGAGAAAAAAAAGTGTTGGACATGGAAATGGAAGAAAAGGAGGGAGAGATGAGAGGGAAAATGTTGAACATGGCAGGCAGGGAGAGGGAGGAAAAATTGGACTGAAGGTGGAGGAAAGGAGAGATGCACAAGCGGGGAAGGGGAGAAAGAGGGAAGATGGATCCAGGGAGACAAGATGGACAATGGATGGTAGGGAAAAATGCTGAAAAATGGAGGAGGGGAGAGAGATGGGACAGGAAGATGCTGGTGGTGGGATGTAAAAGGGATAGGGAGATATCAGGCTATGAGGGTGAGGATGGGAGAAAGAGGGAACAGATGCTGGGCTGGAAGGGTGGAGGGAGACAGACACTGGGAATGGTGGAAAGCATGGGGGAGAGGCCCAGGGAGTGGAGATGGCAAGGAAATAAATGAAAGAACAGTTATTACAGAGGGTAGAAATATGGTAATGGTTTGTAGATTGAAGATGGAAGGGAATGATAGGCTGGGAAGGAGAGAGATGGGGAATGGGAGAGATAGTGGGTGAAAGGGAAATGTGATAGATATCTGAAAGTAAAAAGAAGGAAAAAGATTTAGAAAGAGGGTGAAATTTTGAGTGTACAGAGGCAGAAAAGAAAAAAAGAAAGAAAGGAAAGAGCTAAAATGGAAAGATCAATATTTCAGAGGCAGGTGTAGTGAGGAAATGACAGGAGAAAAAAAACAAATGGACAGCCGCTTGAAGAATTAGCAGAAGACAGACAGAAAAGCAGGAAATGGAAATTGGAACCAACATGATGGAAAAATAAAATGTCCACACAATAAAGGTAGAAAAATCACTTTATTTTGAATGTTTTAAATGGAATATGTTAGTTTTGGGAAATGTGCATAGTGGATGTCTTTTTATTGTGTTAAGTAGAGTGGAGGAGTGGCCTAGTGGTTAGGGTGGTGGACTTTGGTCCTGAGGAACTGAGTTTGATTCCCACTTCAGGCATAGGCAGCTCCTTGTGACTCTGGGCAAGTCACATTACCCCATGTAAGCTGCATTGAGCCTGCCATGAGTGGGAAAGTGCAGGGTACAAATGTAACAAAAAAAGGAAATGTGCTTTTGTTTTGTTTTTTCCAGTGTTGCAGTGCATGCTGAGGTTCCCAGTTACTACTACTAAATAGTACTAATACTACTAAATAGTAGTAGTAGTAGTAGCATGGTTAACAGCAGCCCTGACCCTAGCTGTAGCTAGTGGAATTCCCAAGCCCTACCAGCTGGGGATCTCTTCCGAAGACTGGCCCAAAGCTGCCTTCCACCAAGCTTGGCAGATGGGGCACGCATCCTGGAGCCACTGACAACTAAGCATGTATGGGTGCTGCTGGCATCAGTGTCTCGAGGAGTTGCTGCTGCCTGCTGGCTTGGCGGAGAGGAGTTCTGGCCATCTCTAGTGGAGGTCCCCAGCTGACAGACATTGGGGATCCTCATCAGCTAAAGTATTTATATTTTGAGTTGGGGAGAGGGGGGAGGAGAGAGAAAATGTTGTGCCCACCCACTTTGTGCTCAGGCCCACCAAAAATTGGTTGTCTGGCTACGCCACTGTTCCAGAGGGATTTATAGTACAGCACCGGCAGGAAGAAAAAGAGAGAAAAAAAGAAGAAAGGAAAGAAAATAAAAGGAAAATTTAAATTTGTCTTAAATGTTAATGATACTGTATAATAGATTTGGAGCCGCGACAGCTCACCACACCACAGGATCTACAGATTTCTCAAAAAAAAGGTCTTTTTAAAGACCACATTTCTTCATCTCATTGTACTATTGTTCTTTGACCAATTGATGTCTTTACATATTTTATCTAAAGACACCTGAAGCAGGCTAACAGCTGAAACATGGTACTGTGTAGAGTCTTCATCATTAAACTATTTATCATCATTTGAAGTCTCCTCGTTTGCTTCTGGTTCACCTGGTCTATTTCCCAATCCTTTCTGTGAAGTTGTTATTTTGTCATCGGATCTTGGCATTCCTCCACCCCAGCGGACCCTCACAGAAGAGAAAAAGACCATGATGGAGTGAAGTGAGAAGATAAGCGATCCTCTCCCCCACTCCTCTGAATGAGCAGATCACAGACAGGTTTGGCAAAGAGATCAGTGCTTCAAACATGGGGCACATCTCTTTCAAGTGTATTTGACACTATATTAGCAGCACCTATAGGGCAGTGGTGTACCAAGGGGGGGGTGGTCCGCCCCGGGTGCACGCCGCTGGGGGGAGGTGCCGCGTGCCTGTCGGCTCTGCTCGTTCCATGCTCCCTCTGCCCCGGAACAGGTTCCTGTTCCGGGGCAGAGGGAGCATGGAACGAACGAAGCCAACAGGCACGTGGCACCCCCCCAGCAGGTAAAAGTGCACCCGGGGGGAGGTGTCCTTTCACCAGGGGGGGTCGCGCTGCACCCGGGGGGGGGCGGCTGCACCAGGGGGGTTGGGGCACATCAGCGATCCCCCCCGGGTGTCAGCCACCCTAGAAACGCCACTGCTATAGGGTCAGATTCAATAAATGACACTGTAATGATCGATGCTAAGATAGTATTCTGTAAAGAGCGCTCCATGCAAAGTGAGCTTTATACAATCGTAGCTTGGCACACTTCCTGCATCTAACTTTGGGCACCTTGCTAAAAGCTGGTTTAAATGCTTGCACCCAATTGATGGCAGTTGGGCACACAAATCCAAGTATTCTATAACATCACGCAAAATTTCAGGGCTCACCCCTGCCCCTCTCATGTCTACGCTCCTTTTTGACTTGCATACTATGAAATTTAGGCTCACATGTTATAGAATAGGGCATAGGATAGATGTGCCCATAACTTCTAATTAGTGCCAAGTAAGTGCCAATTAACTCCAATAATAATTGTTAGTGCCTAATTCACTAATTAGTTTTTGCATGCATCTGCAATCTGTGCCCAAATTTGGTGGCTTATACAGAATCTGGGGAATATTGTGTAGAGTTTGTTG
This sequence comes from Microcaecilia unicolor, assembly GCF_901765095.1. Lineage (NCBI taxonomy): Eukaryota > Metazoa > Chordata > Amphibia > Gymnophiona > Siphonopidae > Microcaecilia > Microcaecilia unicolor. The sequence continues at coordinate 326,538,099 of NC_044031.1, forward strand.
TTTGGAATATGATACACAGTTTGCTGACCCCCCAAGGTGGACCCTAGTATCAGATAACTATGACTTGGTTATTCTTTCCAATGTGCATCACCTTGCATTTGTCCACATTAAATTTCATTAGCTATTTGGATGCCCAGTCTTCCAATTTCCTAAGGTCTTCCTGCAATATTCACAGTCCACATGTGTTTTAATAACCTTGAATGGTTTTGTGTTATCTGCAAATTTAATCAGCTCGTCCATCGTTCTGATGTCTATATCATTAATAAATATGTTAAATAGTACTGGTCCCAGTACAGATTCCTGCAGCACTCCACTGTTCACCCTCCTCCACTGAGAAAAATGACCATTTAACCCTATCCTCTGTTTTCTATCCAATAACCAATTTCTGATCCACACCATAACTTTGCCTCCTATCCCATGACTCTTTAATTTTCTCAGGAGTCTCTCATGAGGAACTTTATCAAAAGCTTTCTGTAAATCAATCTACATACATTACATCAAGCGGCTCACCTTTATCCATGTTTATTCTTGACTTCAAAGAAATGAAGCAAATTGATGAGGCAAGACTTTCCTTGGCTGAACCCACGCTAACCCTGTTCCATTAAACCATGTTTGTCTATGTGTTCTGTAATTTTATTCTTTATAATAGTTTCCACTATTTTGCCAAGCACTGATATAATTTCCTGGATCACCCCTGGAACCCTTTTTAAAATCAGCGTCACATTGGCCACCCTCCAATCTTCAGGTACTATGGACTATTTTAATGACAGGTTACATATTACTAAGAGCAGATCAGAAATTTCATGCTTGAGTTCTTTGAGTACCCTCAGATACATGCCATCAAATTACTACTCTTTAATTTTTCAATTTGGCTCAGTACATCTTCTAGGTTCACCAAGATTTCTTTCACTTCCTTCACATCATCACCCTTGAAAACCATTTCCGGTACAGGTAGATCTCTTACATCTTCTTCCGTAAAGACTGAAGCAAAGAATTCAATCAGTTTCTCCGCTATGGCCTTGTCCTCCCTGAGTTCCCCTTTGCTCCATCATGGCATAAGAATCCCACGGATTCCCTCTCAAGCTTTCTGCTTCTGGTGTACCTGAAAAAGTTGTTACTGTGAGTTTTAGCATCTACGGCAAGTTTTTCTTGATATTCTTTTTTAGCCTTCTTTATCAGTGCTTTGCATCTGACTTGCCAGTGCTTATATTGCTTCTTATTTTCTTCATTTGGATCATTTTTCCATTTTTTTAAAGGACATTCTTTTGGCTGAAACAGTCTCTTTCACTTCACCTTTTAACCATGCTGGAAGTCATTTTCTCTTCTTTCCACATTTGCAAATACATGGAATGCCTCTGGTCTGGGCTTCCAAGATGGTATTTTTGAATAATGTCCATGCCTAATTTATTGTCCTAACCTTAGCAGTCGATCTTTTTAACCATTTTCCTCATTTTGTTATAGTCGCCCTTTCAAAAATTAAATTCAGCTACAGTAGATTTCCTTTGCGGGTTCATCCCAGATAGTAGCTCAGACTTGATCATGTTATGATCACTGTTTCCCAGGGGACCCAACAGTAGATTTCCTTTGCGGTTTCATCCCAGATAGTAGCTCAGACTTGATCATGTTATGATCACTGTTTCCCAGGGGACCCAACACCACCACCTCTCGCACTATGCTCTGCATGCCACCAATGACCAGATCCAAAATGGCTCCCCTTCTTGTCAGTTCCTGGACCAGTTGCTCCAAGAAGCAGTTGTTTATTGCATCTACAAATTTTATCTCCCTGGCACTCCCTAATGAGTGGAGGAGTGGCTTAGTGGTTAGTGTGGTGGACTTTGGTCCTGGGGAACTGGGTTTAATTCCCACTGCAGGCATAGGCAGCTCCTTGTGACTCTGGGCAAGTCGCTTAACCCTCCATTGCCCCAGGTACAAATAAGTACCTGTATATAATATGTAAGCCACATTGAACCTGCTATGAATGGGAAAGGGCAGGGTACAAATGTAACAAAAATAAAAATGTAACATTTATCCAGTCACTGTTGGGGTAATTGAAATCACCCATTATTATAGTGTTGCCCAATTTGCCAGCTTTCCTAATCTCTGTAAACATTTCTTCCTCTGTCTGTTTGTTCTGTCCCGGCGGATAGTAGTACAACCCTACAAGAATACTCCTTCCCTTCACACATGGAATTTCTATCCATAATGATTCCACGCTGCTAAGCTAACTGCTTTTACCACATTCTCTGGCAACGAATTCCAGAGTTTAAATACTCGTTGAGTGAAGAAATATTTTCTCTGATTCGTTTTAAATTTAGTACTCAGTAGCTTCTTTGCGTGCCCCTTAGTCCTAGTATTTTTGGAAAGATTAAACCAGTGATTCACATCTACCTGTTCCACTCCACTCAGTATTTTATGAACCTTTGTCATAGCTCCCCTCAGCCATCTCTTCTCCATACATACTACCTAACACGCAATTCCATAGATCTTTTTTTTATCTGACACCCACACTGTCATGTGTTTTCATACACATGCCATTGATTTGGGGACTTGTTTGGCAAGAGTGTTATGGGACTGGTATGTTGGACAGGTATCCTGTAGCACACTTGGGCTTTGGAGAGCAGTGCATACATAGTGAATGGCAGAGGGGGAGGCAAGAGCTGTATGGAAAAATGTTTATGTGGTTGTGGGGTCATACAGGTACCATCTGCTCATATATGTGTGCAGCACATAGTCCAGGACAGGGGTGTGTGGCACATGGAAATTGGCAACAAGAATAGGGGATGACCAATTGAATTCCAACACAAGGGCAAAGTTTATTTATTTATTTTTATTTGTTACATTTGTATCCCACATTTTCCCACCTATTTGTAGGCTCAATGAAATTCAGGAGATATATAGACTTGACGCAGGTCTGTGTTTCGGCACTACAAATGCTTGCTTCAGGATGTTATAATGCCGTTGTATCACTCCATGGTGCGACCACACTTTGAGTATTGTGTTCAATTCTAGTCGCCGCATCTCAAGAAAGATATAGTAGAATTGGACAAGGTGCAGTGAAGGGCGACTAAAATGATAGCGGGAATGGGACGACTTCCCTATGAAGAAAGACTAAGGAGGCTAGGGCTTTTCAGCTTGGAGAAGAGACGGCTGAGGGGAGACATGATAGAGGTATATAAAATAATGAGTGGAATGGAACAGGTGGATGTGAAGCGTCTGTTGACGCTTTCCAAAAATACTAGGACTAGGGGGCATGCGATGAAACTACAGTGTAGTAAATTTAAAACAAATCGGAGAAAACGTTTCTTCACCCAACACATAATTAAACTCTGGAATTCGTTGTCGGAGAACGCGGTGAAGGCGGTTAGCTTAGCAGATTTTAAAAAGGGGTTAGACGGTTTCCTAAAGGATAAGTCCATAAACCACTACTAAATGGACTTGGGAAAAATCCACAATTCCAGGAATAACATGTATAGAATGTTTGTACATTTGATTGGCCACTGTCATGGACAGGATGCTGGGCTTGATGGACCCTTGGTCTTTTCCCAGTGTGGCATTACTTTTGTACTTATGTAATTCAATCCAATGGACAATGCAAGATGGAAATTCAGTAGTCCAAAAGAATGATTGCAACAACATCAACAAAGTTCTAGGATAAGAACAAAAGGTTCCAAAATCAGAACAGTGCAATGGCAGTTCATATTTGTTACGTCTATATTTGTTATGGTATGCTCATTTCTGGCAGCATATTTGGTAACATTACTGGATGTCTACATCTTGGTTTTGAAATCCACATATTATAAACATGTTTGGATGTCTGTTTTTGGACCAGGATGACCTTTCTAAAATGCCCTTCAAAGTGTTTTAAAATGCCAGCTTTGTTTTGTCTGGTAGAGCATTTTGGGAAAACCTCCTGAAGTGCTCTCCCACTGCTGTGTTCTGTAAGATAAATTGCAGACTGAAACTCTGTTATGCTGCATGCTTTTCCTAGCCAAGGAAATAAAGAACTCACTTGTTCCTCCATTCGCAACACTTGGTACATGCAGTGGCGTACCTAGGGTAGTTGACACCCGGGGCCGGTCATTTTTTAACACCCCCCCTCAAATCCAGTACTAGGCATACCGAGAATACAAAACACTCAGGACCTATAGAGCAATTCTACCATACCATAAGCAGTAATTTCTACGAGTCACACAAGGAAAAGGAAAGCATCTTAAACACTACAGTGAGCATAGAACATAGTAACATAGTAGATGACGGCAGAAAAAGACCTGCATGGTCCATCCAGTCTGCCCAAGACAAACTCATATGTGTATACCTTACCTTGAATTTGTACCCGTCCTTTTCAGGGCACAGACCATATAAGTCTGCCCAGCAGTATTTCCCGCCTCCCATCACCGGCTCTGGTACAGACCGTATAAGACCGCCCTCCCCTATCCTCGCCTCCCAACCACCACCCCCTCTTCCCCCCACCTGCTCGGTGCATAGAACATCAATTCACCTATTGTAAAACGAAAACAGACAGATTAGTACAGATCGTTGATCCTGCACAGTCAATGCCAACCGAAAGCCATGCCTTTTTCACAAACACAGATACACCCTAATCCACTATAGAATAAGTAATCATAAACTTTCTATTTAGACAAAAATTAAACTGAACCCCCGATGCCAGACTCTGCATACAATGCAACACCACAGAAACAGAAAATGTCCCCTAGTACTGTGCAAAATATAAAGACAGCAGATGTAAATTTGAAAAACTAACAATACCAATCACCACTTTACAAATTCAAATAGAAATTAAAACAATACAGAAAATAAATAATACCATTTTACTGGACTAATACAGTTAGCTTCCAGAGGCCAAAATCTCCTTCCTCAGGTCAGTATCTATCCTGACCTGAGGAAGGAGGTTTTGTTCTCTGAAAGTTAAGTCAAAATGTATTAAAATTAGTCCAATAAAAGATTACCTTATTTACATGTTCTATTTATAAACACACAGCTACAATACTATATCCTAAAGCAAAATAATAAAAATATATATTTACAGTTTGTTATCTCGGTTTCTGCTTTTTCATCTTCTTTTCACTGTCTTCCTTCCAACAGGATCTGTCTTTGCTCTCTCTCAGCCCATCACAGTGTCTGCCCTCTCTAATGTCCCTTCCATCCACTGTCTGCCCTCTCTCTCCCTTCCATCCACCATTTGCCCCAGTCTGCCCTCTTTCTCTCTCCCCCTTCACCCACAATCTACCCTTTCTCTCTGCCCCTTCATCCGTCTGCCCTCCCTCTCCCATCCATCCATCCAGGTCTGCCTCCCTCACGCTCCCCACTTCCATCCAGGGTCTGTTGTCCCCTCTCTCTGCCCCCCCTTTCAGCCCCCAGTTCCAGCCCCAGCCCACATCTCCCACCTGCCCCTCTTTTCAAGCCCCACTACCCACCAGTCCCAGTCCTTTCTCCCATCAGTCCTGAGCTTCAGCCCCCAGCCACTTCTCCCTGTCCCCTTTTCAGCCCTAGTTTCAACCCCAGCCCTTTTCTCTCACGTCTGAGCTTCAGCCCCACCAGTTCTCCTGTCCTCTTTAAAGCCCCCAGTTTCAGCCCTGCCCGTTTCAGCCCACAGTTCCAGCACTAGCCCCCCTTATCCCAAATACCCTCCTTTTCAGCCCCCAGTTCCAGCACCCTTCATCAACCAATGCTTTGCATCCCCCCCTTTTCAGCCCCAGACCCATTCTCCACACCTGCCCAGCATGGACCCATTCTCCCTCCTGCCCCCTTGTCAGACCCCAGTTCCAGCTTCAGACCCCCGTCTCCCCCTCTGAGCACCCCACCCCTCCCCAATCCCCTTCTCCCCTCCTGCAGCACCCATCTCAGCTCCCCCACCCCCTCCCCAGTTCCCTTCTCCCCTCTGAGAACTCCTCCCCAGTTCCCTCACCCCTCCCCAGTTCCCTTCTCCCTTCTGCGAACCCCTCTGAGCTCCCCCACCCCTCCCCAGTTTCCCCTTCTCCCCTCTGCGAACCCTTCTGAGCTCCCCCACCCCTCCCCCAGTTCCCTTCTCCCCTCTGGCGAACCCCTCTGAGCTCCCCCACCCCTCCCTAGTTCCCTTCTCCCCTCTGCGAACACCCTCTGAGCTCCCCCACCCCTCCCTAGTTCCCCTTCTCTCCCCTCTGCGAACCCCTCTGAGCTCCCCCACCCCTCCCACAGTTCCCTTCAGAGAACCCCTCTGAGCTCCCCCACCCCTCCCCCATTCCCTTCAGAGAACCCCTCTGAGCTCCCCCACCCCTCCCCAGTTCCCTTCAGAGAACCCCTCTGAGCTCCCCCAACCCCTCCCCCAGTTCCCTTCTCCCTTCTGAGAACCCTCTCAGCTCCCCCCACCCCTCCCCAATTCCCTTCTCCCCTCCTGAGCTCCCCCACCTCCTTCTCCCATCTGAGCCCCCCACCCCTCCGTGAGAAGAGCGACAGAGCCCTCTTCTCCTGCCACCACCCTGCATTTTTTTTTTAATCCATTCAGCGAGGGACGCAGACAGCGCCTCGTGTCTGCCCTGCTGTGTGCTTTGAAAAAAGAAAATCGATTCGCTGGCGTCGGGCCGGCCTTCTCTCGCTATGTCCCGCCCTCGAGGAAATAGGAAGTTACCGCAAAAGTGGCCGGGACATAGCGAGAGAAGGCCAGCCTGACGCCAGCGAAGCGATTTTCTTTTTTCAAAGCACACAGCAGGGCAGACACGAGGCGCTGCCTGCGTCCCTGCTGAATGGATTAAAAAAAAAACGCAGGTTGGTGGCAGGAGACGGCAGAGCACCCCCCCACCGCGACACCCGGGGCGACCGCCCCCACCGCCCCACCCCCCTTGGTACGCCACTGGGTACATGTATTCCTTGCATCAGTAGGGGGTACATGGCACCCCAGTCTCACCAAGCATGTAAACCACTGGTGTCTCTTTCTTTCTCCACTTCCATGGGACAGCATTGCATTGATGCCAGCCAGACACACCAGGTCCATGCACCACGGCTATAGCTTACCGACTGTTTATTGTGTAAGTCACAAGTGCACCACTGCACAGTCAGCCCCGCTCCAGGAACTGAAGAAGAATTGGTTGAACTGCTACTGTCTGCCCCTAAATCATTCAGGCCCCACACCAACGTCAGCATCTGAGAACCATAGAGGTGCACTGAGCAAGCAACAGGGAGTTTGGGCTGGTGAAGGCATGTGAGGAGCAGGGTGCCTTGTAGCTGGTTTCAAAGCTTCTGTTCAGGCCAACAGGTCCCAATCAGTGGGCGTATCCTGACCTGCGCGTGTAGGGGGGGCCAGGGCCAGAGTGAGGGGGCACATTATAGCCCCCCCCCCCCGCCGCCGCCGCCGCCATTTGCCGATCCCCCTCCCCCCAGCCGCTGCCATTGGCCAATCTCCCCCCGCCGTTGCTGTCGCCTACCTTCGCTGGCGGGGGACCCCCAACCCCCGCCAGCCAAGGTCCACGTCCTCCTGCCGCTGCCAGCTGCCTGTAAAAGAATTCCGTCAGCTGGCGGGGGACCCCCAACCCCCGCCAGCCAAGCCGAGGTCCTTTCATTTCTTCCACTAAAGCTGGCGCCAAAAGTTTCTTCTGAGTCTGACGTTGCTGCACGTTGTACGTGCAGGACGTCAGACTCAGAAACAGAATGAAGCTCATTCTGTTTCTGAGTCTGACGTCCTGCACGTACAACGTGCAGCGACATCAGACTCAGAAGAAACTTTTGGCGCCAGCTTTAGTGGAAGAAATGAAAGGACCTCGGCTTGGCTGGCGGGGTTGGGGGTCCCCCGCCAGCTGACGGGAATTCTTTTAAAGGCAGGCCGGCAGCGGGCAGGAGGACGCGGACCTCGGCTGGCGGGGGTTGGGGTCCCCGCCCAGCTAAGGTAGGCGACAGCAACGGAGGGGGAGGGTTGGCAGCGGTAGGGGGGTCCAGGGCGAAATCTGCGGGGGCCCAGGCCCCTGAGGCCCCACGCAGATACGCCCCTGGTCCAAATATAGGGTGGCCCGTCCCCTAGAAGCCTTCACAGCTCATCTGGTTGATACTAATGGGAGAGGGAGATGGATTGGGGAAGGGAGAACAGAGTAGAAGTTGGATGGGATTCATTGTGTCTGGGGAGGGGAGGGAGAGTAGAATTCTCTTATTAACCAGCTAAATTATGGAAGGCTTTACCTTTAAATGTAGTCCACTTGAGCAGCTATAATGTCTTTCAAATTTCTATCAAGGCTATCTCATTTAAGAAGTATGTTCTCTTAGAAAAGTTTACAGTCCACTGTATCAGGTAGATTAATCTAGTTTCAGTTGAACTGTATTCTGGGTATTCCATATCCTATTACAAAACATTATTTTAATGGATTATGAGGATTGATTACAACTATGTTATGGTTTTGTTTTCAGTTTCTTTTACAGTGTGATCAGGGATTACACAAATTAGAACTGGTATAGGCAGAATACAAAACTGAGTAATGTAGAAGCTGGATGGGTTGATAGGGGGAGGGACATAGGCGTAGTTTGACTGTTTCATTTGGGGGGGGGGCAAAGAATGGGCGGAGCATATTAGCATATCATTTGCATATATACATATGCAAATGAATATGCTAATATGGAGGAAGGAATTGAAATTTACAGGCAAAATATCACAGATGCACATTTCAAAAAGCTGACACATTTCAATTAATAAATTCTGAATAAAATACTTTTATCTACCTTTGTTGTCTGATCATTTAGTTTTTCTATTCGCTTTGGTCCCAGTGTCTTCTGTTTTATGCAGTGTCTTCTTTCCAGTAGGCTTCCCTCTGCTCCCCACCCTCCCAGTCCCATCCATCTTCTGTTCCTTCCCTCTGCTCACCATCCCTCCGTCCCATCCATCTTCTGCTCCTTCCCTCTGCTGTGCCTGACCTCTCCCAATCCCATCCATCTCCTGGTCCATCCCTCTGCTCCCCACCCCTCCCAGTCCCATCCATCTCTTGCTCCTTCCCTCTGCTCCCAACCCCTCCCAGTTTCATCCATCTTCCTTCTACTGCCCCCCCCCCTGCGAGGTCCAAGATCATGACTCCGTTTATCCCCTCTCTTCCTCCCTCCCTCCGGCACAGGCAGCAGTCTTTTTCAGCGTTCCTGGCAGCGGTAGCGATGTACACGCTGCCTTCGGTCTTCCCCGGAAGCCTTCTCTTCAAGTTCCTGTTCCCACCTATGCGGGAACAGGAACTTCAAGAGAAGGCTTTGGGGCAGAGCCGAAGGCAGCGTGTACATCGCTACCGCTGCCAGGAACGCTGAAAAAGACTGCTGCCTGCGCCGGAGGGAGGGAGGAAGAGAGAGGGGTAGACGGACATGCTCCTCTCCGTCCGCTTGGCTTCCCTGCCCTCTCTGTCTGCGTCCCGCCTTCCTCTGACGTCAGAGCAGGAAGGCGGGACGCAGACAGAGAGGGCAGGGAAGCCAAGCGGATGGAGAGGAGCGCGTGCCTGCATGTGTTTTTTTTAACTAATGGCGCGGCGGCGCCTCGTCGTCATTGGGGGGGCATTGCCCCCCCTCGCCCCCCCAGTCTACGCCTATGGGGAGGGAGAATATCAGCTGGATGGGACTTGGGTGGGGAAGAGAGAATAGAATCATGATGAGACTCGGTGGGGGTGAAGGGAGAATAAAAAACTGGAAGAGACACAGGGGAGAGAGAGTAGAAGCTGGATGGGACTCAGGGCTAGATGCAGTAACCCCACGTAAACAGTCCTTTCCTTACCGATCCCTTAGCGAATCGGTAAGGAAAGGGCATGCATGAAGGAAATCGCATGCAAATGAGCTGCTCGCTGTTAGCTCTTTTGCACGCGATTTCCTTGCAAGCCAGTCAGCCAGCTGGACATGCGCAGAGCAGCCAATCGTTATACTGGCTGCTCTGCACATGCCAAAGACGGCTTCACGTCAAAAAAAAAAAAGGGACTTTTTTTTTTCCTGCAGATTTTTTGATAGGCATCCTTCTTGGACACGTTTTTCTTATGACCACCGCCGGAGAGAATCGGGATGTGCAAGGACTTGCCCCTCCTCCAGGTCTCTCTTAGCCAATCACAGCGCGTTTAGCTGTCACTGGTGTCAGGTAAACATGCTGTGATTGGCTGAGAGGCCGTGGGGCGGGTGCTCACAATCGTCCATTAGCCCTCTCAAGGAGCTTCAGCTGGCGATGAGGAAGGGGGACAAATCTAAGCTCCTTTGTTCAACTTTTAAAGCAATGATGAAAATAAGTAGTAGCCCTTCACTTGGAGAAAGCTGCAAACGTCCAAGTGCTCGTCAGGGACGTCCTTTTTTGTTTTTGTGAGTGAAGGACGTCCACTTTAGAAGGACGTCCCTGAGGAGCACTTGGACATTTTTTTTTTCAAGATTGTCGTCCTTCTCAGACGTTTTTTGAGCTTGCTATAGGTGTTGTTCAGCTCTGCAAGAATATTCTGGGGAGGTTTGAGCAGGAAAATAGCCCCCCCCCCCAAAAAAAAAAGACAGCTGTAAGGTTTGTACATTTTTTCCTTCTCATTTCCTCACAGCAGCCCCCCCACGGTAAGGGAATCAGAAAATGGTAGTGCATCGCATCGCATACACATTATAATACTAATTTGCTCATCTGCATTCCGTTTTCGTTAGCTGCTACCGTGACAGGACAATGCACTTCTGTGCATGTCCCGGTTTACTACTTGCGCATTAAACTGGCTAGAACCAGTTTAAAACCCACATTGCTGGCTCGTTAAGTTTAGTGCATCTAGCCCTCAGTGGGGGTGGAGGGAGAGTAAAAGCTGGATGGCTACAAGTGTGGGGGCAAGTAAGAAAGAGGATGAAAGTGGAGTTTGGAAACCACCTGTCTTGTTCTGTGTGGCAGTGCACTGAACTGAACTTATTATGTACGTTGCCAAGTAGGAACTTTTGTCCCACCAAAGTTGAGAAAAACTGACCTAAGGGAAATCCCTGAAATTTGATCCAAGCCCAAGCAGGTCTTCAGAGGTGATCAAGGAAGCAGCCTGAAAGATTACTGGAGTCTGTCAGGATTCTCAGAGCTGCAGGTACTCAGAAGTGAGAGAGGTGCAAGCAGCCAGTGAAAGAGACTGATAGGCTGTCGGAAAGCCAGCAAAGATCCATGCAAAAAAAGCAAACAGCTAGCCCACAAATACTGTGGGAAGATACGGCAGTGAAAGAGCATGCCATTGAGAGACAGCCACTGTGAGCTGCAGAATGGCAGAAAAACTCTCTGACTCCATCTGAGAGAGACACCCACTTGAATAATCAGCAGATTGCTCAGGCTATAAATAAAAGAGTCTCTAGATAGATTTAAAAAAAATTTTATTTTTATTTATAGCTTGGCAAACAGTACAGAGCAGTACACAGGATTTAGGCGTATTTGTGTGTGAGAGGTCTTGAAGCTTGTGCAGCCTGCCAACTGCAAATAAAAGGCTTTGCTTTACCTTTTGTTGTCAGTATTAGGTGCAATGAAGGAGAAGAGGGCATCATAGCCCATAGTTTGAACAGGGGCCTCCTAGCTGGAAAACTTGCTTCATTTGTAACTCCAGGACATCTATACTTCAATTTAGAACAATATTTTTGGCTACTAATAGATACCATAAAGAAAAACTGACTGCACTATGCTTTAATTCATTTCTGGAAATTAACAAGAAGGCTTTTCACTGTCCAATATGATTTTAATAGTGGTTTTCCCCTTACTAATGATATTCAGTACAATAATAGAGTTTTGACATTTCAGGATGTGTTGGGAACATTTCAAATATACAAATACATGCAGCTTAAATACTGTGTCAGGACATGGATGATAGCTAGACAATTATTGGAAGAGGAATCTCAAGTAATTTCTCTGTGTAAGGATTTCTGTTTGATAGGTCATTCAGTTAGGATGTGCATTCATTTCAAATTGAATGGTAAATGTGATGAAAGTCTATAAAAGTCACCAAAATTGTGTGTGCAAATTTATATGTGTGCCTGATTTGCGTGTGCAATTTAATACAATAACGAGCCAGTTAGTGCCAATAATTGGCTTAACAAGCAATTATTGGCACTAATTTGATTTAATTGGAACTTATACATGTAAAATTAGCCATACTGGGTCAGACCAATTGTCCATCTAGCCCAGTATCCTGCTTCCAACAGTGGCCAAGCCAGCTCAAAAGTACCTGGAAGAAATCCAATTAGTAGCAACATTCCATGCTACTAATCACAGGGCAAGCAGACTATGGACCCAGATACGCTAACCGTCGTTACTACATCCTCAGGCAAAAAGTTCCAGAGCTTAACTATTCGTTGAGTGAAAAAATATTTCCTCCTATTTGTATTAAAAGTATTTCCTTGAGTGTCCCCTAGTCTTTGTACTTTTGGAACGAGTAAACAAATGATTCACTTCTACTCATTCTATACCACTCAGGATTTTGTAGACCTCAGTCATATGCCCCCTCATCTGTCTCCTTTCCAAGCTGAAGAACCCTAACCTCTTTAGCCTTTCCTTATATGAAAGGAGTTCCATCCCGTTTACCATTCTGATTGCTCTTCTTTGAACCTTTTCTAATTCTGCTATATCTTTTTTGAGATGCAGTGACCAGAACTGAACGCAATACTCAAGGTGAGGTCACACCATGGAGTGACACAGAGGCATTATAGTATTTTCGGTCTTATTCACTATCTCTTTCCTAATAATTCCTAGCATCCTGTTTGCATTTTTGGAAGCACACTGCACAATGAGCAGAAGATTTCAGCGTATTATCTACAAGAACACCTAGATCTTTTTCTTGGGTGCTGGCCCCCAAGGTGTACCCTAGCATCAGGTAAGTATAATTCAGATTATTCTTTCCAATGTGCATCACTGTGCATTTGTCCTCATTAAATTTCATCTGCGTTTTGGATGCCCAGTCTTCCAATTTCCTAAAGTCTTCCTGTAATTTTTCAGTCCACATGTGTTTTAACAACCTTAATAGTGTTTTAACAATCTTGAATAGTTTTCTGCCATCTGCAAATTTAATCACCTCATTCATCGTTCCGATTTCCAGATCATTTATAAATTTGTTATATAGCACTAGTCCCAGTACTGATCCCTGCGGCAATTCAATATTCACCTTGCTATATTGAGAGAAATTACCATTTAACTCTACATTGCCTCCTATTCCCATGACTCTTTAATTTTCTCAGGAGTTTCTCATGAGGAAATTTGTCAGAAGCTTTCTGAAAATCTAGATACACCTAACAGCGGCATAATCGAAAGAGAAGGACGCCCATCTTCTGACACAAATCGGGAGATGGCCGTCCTTCTCTCAGGGTCGCCCAAATCAGCCTAATCGAAAGCCAATTTTGGGCATCCTCAACTGCTTTCCGTCGCGGGGACGACCAAAGTTCCCGAGGGCAAGTTGGCAGTGTACTGAAGGTGTCCTCGGCTGATAATGGAAAAAAGAACGGGGTCCCTGACAATCATTTGGCCGACTTTACTTGGTCCAATTTTTTTCACAACCAAGCCTCAAAAAGGTGCCCGAACTGACCAGATGACCACTGGAGGGAATGGGGGATGACCTCCCCTTACTCCCCCAGTGGTCACCAACCCCCTCCCATCCCCCCCAAAAATTAAAAAACATTTTTTTCCAGCCTCAAATGTCATACCCAGCTCCATCACAGCAATATGCAGATTCCTGGAGCAGTTTTTAGTGGATGCAATGCACTTCAGGCAGGCAGACCCAGGCCCATCCCCCCCTATTTGTTACACTTGTGGTGGTAAATGTGAGCTCTCCAAAACCCACCCGAAACCCACTGTACCCACATGTAGGTGCCCCCCTTTCACCCCTTAGGGCTATGGTAGTGGTGTACAGTTGTGGGGAGTGGGTTTTGGGGGGAGGGTTGGGAGGCTCAGCACCAAAGGTAAGGGAGCTATGCACCTGGGAGCAATTTGTGAAGTCCACTGCGGTGCCCCCTAGGATGCCTGGTTGGTGTCCTGACATGTGAGGGGGACCAGTGCACTACGAATGCTGGCTCCTCCCACGACCAAAGGGATTGCATTTGGTCATTTTTGAGATGGGCGTCCTCGGTTTCCATTATCAGCGAAAACCGAGGTCATCCATCTCTAAGGTCGACCATCTCAACATTTAGGTCGACCATCTCTTAGGTTGACCTAAATGTTGAGATTTGGGCGTCCCCGACCGTATTATCGAAATGAAAGATGGATGCCCATCTTGTTTCGATAATACGGGATGCCCCGCCCCTTCGCAGCAACGTCCTCAAAGATGGGCACTCTTAGAGATGGGTATCGCCGTTCAAAAATGCCCCTCTATATCAACCGGCTCACGTTTATCCACATGTTTATTCATACCTTCAAAGAAATGAAGCAAACTGGTGAGGCAAGACTTCCCTTAGCTGAATCCATGCTGACTCTATCCCATTAAATCATGTTTGTCTACGTGTTCTGTAATTTTATTCTTTATAATAGTTTCAACTATTTTGCCCGTCACTGATGTAAGGCTTACCAGTCTGTAATTTTCCGGATCACCCCTAGAACCCTTTTTAAAAATTGGCGTCACATTGGCCACCCTCCAATCTTCAGATACTACAGATGATTTTAATGACAGGTTACATATTACTAACAGCAAATCAGCAATTTCATGCTTGAGTTCTTTGAGTACCCTTGGATGTATGCCATCCAGTCCAGGTGATTTACTACTCTTTCATTTGTCAATTTGGCTCAGTACATGAACTTTATGCTACAAAATGGACTCTTCCCAAAGGAAAAAGGAAACATTCTACTCACCCCCATTCCCAAAGATGCAAAGAAAAACTCTAGCGAACTAACTAATTATAGACCAGTAGCATCCATACCATTAATAACCAAAATAACCGAAGGGATGGTAACCAAACAACTCACAAATTACCTAAACAAGTTCTCAATACTACATGACTCCCAATCAGGATTTCGGTCTAACCACAGCACTGAAACAGTACTAGTTACCCTTATGACAAAATTTAAACAAACGATTGCAACCGGCAACAATATACTACTTCTACAATTCGACATGTCAAGTGCCTTTGATATGGTCGACCATGGAATTCTATTACATATCCTTGAATACTTCGGCATCGGAGGCAATGTCCTAAACTGGTTCAAGGGGTTCCTAACCTTACGCTCATATCAAGTAACATCAAACCCGACTACATCTGCCACATGGACACCTGAATGTGGAGTCTCGCAGGGATCCTCCCTTTCACTGACTATATTCAACCTAATGATGATCCCCTTGGCCAAACTACTATCAAACCAAAACCTCAATCCATACATATACGCCGATGACGTAACGATATATATTCCTTTCAAACAAGACATCAGTGAAATCTCCAACGAAATCAACCAAAGTCTACATATCATGAACACCTGGGCAGATGCATTCCAACTGAAACTGAACGCAGAAAAAACCCAATGCCTAATACTCACCTCCCAATACAATACGAGTAAATTTACCACCATCAATACACCAAAATTAAATCTGCCAATCTCAAAAACCTTAAAAATCCTTGGAGTTACTATCGACCGGCACCTAATACTCGAGACCCACGCGAACAACACAACCAAAAAGATGTTCTACTCAATGTGGAAATTGAAAAGAATAAGACCATTCTTCCCAAGGTCCATCTTCCGTAGCCTGGTGCAATCACTCATGCTCAGCCATTTAGACTATTGCAACTCACTCTACGCAGGCTGCAAAGAACAAATATTGAAAAAACTCCAAACAGCCCAGAACACAGCAGACAGACTTATATTCGGAAAACCAAAATACGAAAGTGCAAAACCCCTACGAGAAAAACTGCACTGGCTCCCACTCAAAGAACGAATCACTTTCAAAATATGCACCTTGGTTCATAAGATCATTCATGGTGAAGCCCCTGCCTACATGTCAGACTTGATAGACCTACCACCCAGGAATGCTAAAAAATCATCCCGAACTTTCCTTAATCTCCACTTCCCTAACTGCAGAGGCCTAAAATACAAATTAATGCATGCATCAACCTTTTCCTATATGAGTACACAGTTCTGGAACGCACTACCACGCAACCTGAAAACGATTTACGAATTAACCGACTTCCGCATACTACTGAAGACCCATCTATTTGACAAAATATATCACAAGGATCAAAACACATAGTTCTGGAATGCACTACCACGCAACCTGAAAACGATTTATGAATTTTATGTACCTTCACCACATATGAAACCCCTCACTTATAGCTAGAAATGTGTCATGTCTCATGAAGTTATCCTCAATTTGCTATCCTATAGTTCTTATTGCCTCATAATGTTATCTTCACTTTGTCTTCTCATAATTCCTCACCATGTAACCCATAATCAAATTGTAACAAATTGTATTTCCATCATTCACGATGTATTGTAAGCCACACTGAGCCTGCAAAGAGGTGGGAAAATGTGGGATACAAATGCAATAAATAAATAAATACGTCTTCTAGGTTCACCAAGATTTATTTCAGTTCCTCCACATCATCACCCTTGAAAATCATTTCTGGTACAGGCAGATCTCTTACATCTTCTTCCATAAAGACAGAAGCAAAGAATTCATTCAGTTTCTCCACTATGGCCTTGTCCTCCCTCAGTGCCCCTTTGCTCCTTCATGGCCTAGCAATCCCACAGATTCCCTGTCAGGCTTTCTATTTCTGATGTGCCTTTACTGTGAGTTTTAGCATCTGCAGCAAGTTTCTCTTCATATTCTATTTTAACCTTCTTTATCAGTGCTTTGCATCTGCCATGCCTGTGTTTATGTTGCTTCTTATTTTCTTCATTTGGGCCCTTTTTCCATTCTTTAAAGGACAATATTTTGGCTGAAATAGCCTCTTTCACTTCACCCTTTAACCGTGCTGTCATTTTTTCTTCTTTCCACCTTTGTAAATACTTGGAATGCATCTGGTTTGTGCTTCCAAGATGGTATTTTTCAACAACATCCATGCCTGGTTTAGTATCCTAACCTTTGCAGCCAATCCTTTTAGCTTCTTTTAAACCATTTTTCTCATTTTATTATAGTCGCCCTTTCGAAAATTAAATGCAGCTACAGTAGGTTTTCTTTGTGGCTTCATTCCGGATAGTAGCTCAAACTTGATCATGTTATGATCACTGTTTCCCAGGGGACCCAATTCCATGACCTCTTGTACTATGCTCTGCAGGCCACCAAGGACTAGATCCAAAATGGCTCCCCCTCTTGTCAGTTCCTGGACCAGTTGCTCCAAGAAGCAGTTGTTTATTACATCTAGAAACTTTATCTCCCCGGCGCTCCCTGATGTAACATTTATCCGGTCAATATTGGGGTACTTGAAATCAACTATTATCAAAAAAATTCTACCCTATAAACCCCAGTATTGGAGGTGTAAAGTCACAATTCTAAATGAATATAATTGTGGACAAAAAAAAAGACTTCAGAAACCATGGAGTTGTCTCTTTAAAGGCAAACCTTTCAATATCCAGAGAGCTCCTCTTCAGTCACTAGTCTTCACAAAAAAAACGCCACACTTCTTATTCATGAATCACATGTAAATACACCTTTCACAATACCTTATGGTAAAGGCTCATTCAACCGCCATTCCTCCGGTGAAGCAAACATTAAATCATTACTTAGCTTGGATAGTAGTGGTGCAGCAAATGCGAATTATTCTCAACAGCATATGTTAATCATACTGGGGTTTATAGGGTAGCATTTTTTTTGATAATAGTTGATTCATATTCTACTTATTCCAATATTGATATCAGTGGTACTTGAAATCACCCATTATTATAGTGTTGCCCAACTTGCCAGCTTTCCTGAAGCCCTGCTCCCAGATGGAACAAAAGGTATGTTAATCAGGAGTAATTGAGAAACCAAAGGGCTATCAGGCCTCTCTGAGCACCATTTGGTCCATTTCATCCTCAATGGTTCCTGAAGGGGAGGGGGGAGTTTATCAGAGGTCAGAAGCTGGTTTAATATTATGTCAAGCTGATTTCATATTAATATAAGTATGTCCATCAATAATTTTGACCTCCAGCAATCCTGACAATTTCTTCATCTGTCTGCTTGTTCTGTCCCAGTGGACGGTAGTACAACCCTACAAGAATACTCCTTCCCTTCACACATGGAATTTCTACCCATAATGATTCCATGCTGCTGCTTCACATGGAATGTTTAGTTTATTTGGCTCAGTTCCTTCTTTAATATATAACTCAATACCCCCCCCCCCCCCCCCCCCACCATTTGATCTTCTGTATCATTGTGTCACAATTTGTAACCTGGTAACACAGTGTCCCATTGATTGTCCTCTTTCCACCAAGCCTCTGAGATGCCTATTATATCTACCTCATCATTTAGTGTTAAATACTCCAACTCTTCCATCTTATTTTTTTGGCTTCTAGCATTAATATACAGGCACTTCAAATTGTGTGTTTTCCTTGGATCTACAAGTTTCTTATAGAAGTTGAAGAGAAAAACGTGCATCCTTTATCCTGCTCTCTCATTAAGCACACCTGGCTTTCTTTCAGCATTGATGAAACCTCTCTACTGGGATTCCTTGAATGTGCTGTTTCAATAGTATCCTTCAAGGATACTCCACACCAAACCATGCACTCCTGGGTGACTGTTGGCTCCCCCACCCCCCTTTTAGTTTAAAAGCTTCTCTATCCCCTTTTTAAAAGTGAGCACCAGCAGCCTGGTTCCATCCTGGTTAAGGTGGAGCCCGTCCTTTCAGAACAGTCTCCCTCTTCCCCAGAATGTTGCCCAGTTTCTAACAAATCTGTCCCTCATCCCTGCACCAGGGTCTCAACCAGGCATTGAGACATCAGAGCTCTGCCTGCCTTTTGAGTCCTGCGCGTGGACAGGGAACATTTTCTGAAATGCTACCCTGGAGGATCTGGTCTTCAACTTTCTACCTTAGAGCTTAAATTTGGCTTCCAGAAACCCCCTTCCCCCCATTTTCCTATGTCATTGGTACCCACATGTACCAGGACAGCCAGCTCCTCCCCAGCACTATCTAAGATCCTGTCTAGGTGATGCGTGAGGTCCATCACCTTCGTATTAGGCAATCCTCACGCCCACCAGCCATCCAGCTATCTACATGCCTAATGATCAAATCACCAACTACAACAGTTGTCCTAACCCTTCCTGCCTGGGCAGTTATTGGAGACATATCCTCAGTGCGAGAGAATAGTGCATCCCTGGTGGGCAGGTCCTGGCTACAGGAGTATTTCCTACTTCACCGGGGTGATGCTTTCCTTCTAGTAGACCTCCCTTCTCCAAGGCAGCACAGGGGCTGCCAGACTGGAGGTGGGACTTCTCTACAACGTCCCTGTAGGTCTCCTTTATGTACCTCTATGTCTCTCTCAGCTCCTCCAAGTCTGCTACTCTAGCCTCAAGAGAATGGACCTCTTCTCTGAGAACTAGGAGCTCCTTGCATCAGGCACACACACATATAACCTCTCACCAACTGGGAAATAATTATACATGTGACATTCAGTGCAAAAGACTGTGCATGAATACTGCTCAGAAACATAAGGAGTCTTCACAGAGTCCTGTTCACCCACTGAGGCATTATCCCCTCTGAGGAGGCAAAACAAACTACCTGCCAGGCCATACACCCACTCCTACTCAGCCTTAATACAGAAGGCTGAAGCCCCGTACCCCTCCAAGGAAAAACTAGGGCTCCCTTCATGGAGGGGTATGAAGCACAGATAGGAAGGGTGCAAGCAGTCCAAGACTCTTCCCCCTTTTTTTATTTTTTGAATTATGAATAGCAGCTAGGCATGACACCAAACCAAACGAGATAGCCTTGGGTTGGAAAGCCACTCCAGAAGGAGCTACAAGATTACCATCTTGGCTTTTTTTTCCTTTTGAAAACAGACTAGGCTTTTTTTCCCCTCACCATGGAAAAACAAAGGCAGAGGGTTGCTGGAAAGAAGGATATAGAGATTTCTGCTCCACATGCAAGGGCACCAACCAAATTATTAGCTTTCGGTAACCTCCTCATATGACCCCCGCATAAGGGGATAGCATAAATAAACCTGAAGCCAAGGCATCCCAGCCAATGAATTGTTTATCTCCCCCCCCCCCCCCCCCCCCCCCAAGGCGTTGTCAGTGCCTGCAATCTAAGTTCTACTGCTAGCATTTTATATAGATACATAATAGGCACTTATGTGTCCTTATAAAATAGGCCAAAAATAGGTGCCTTTCAACTTATTAATCTAGGTGCCCTGTTATAACATATCCTCTTTCTGCCTGTTTTTAAGTGATACATAAATGTATATGCTTTAATCCTAAGGCAAACTATCTGGAACCTTAGAGCTTGTCCTATCTGTCTCCAAATATCAGCCTTGAAAGAAGAGATCAACAAACTCAAGAAGGAATTAACTACAATTAAAGAAGCATCCAGGATTACTAATTTCCCAACTAATTTACCACCACCACTGCCTCAGAGAATGAAACATCAAAGGAATAGATGGGTCACAGTAGGCTCTGGTAGACTAAGATCTGTGACACAGAAACACTCGCCCTTCCAAGCTTTGCCCCTGTCAAATTCTTTTGCAGCGTTGCATCATTATGATAGCGAAAAAATAAGTACTGTGGTAGAACCAGAGGCAATGAAAATAGCACAACCCCAAAAACAATCCCCCAACTAATGACAGAATTGTGAAAAGCAGAAAATTATTACTACTCGGAGACTCCATTATCAGAGGCATTAACTGAGGAGCACAGTTCAGGGGTTCCAACGTAGTGAAGTGTCTTCCATGATCTTCAGCTACAAGATATACAGACCAAATACTGAAAGTGATCCGAGAAGAGAGCGAGGCTTCTAACGCTGATGTTGTAATTCACTTGGGGACAAACGACCTGGCCAACAATAGCAAGTTTACAGCACAGAGAGTGTTCCAGAAGTTTGGGGAGGGACTGAAATCTTTGGTTTGGACTGTGGCTTTTTCAGAAGTAATTCCTACGATGGGGAGGGGAGAGGAAAGACTATGCAAAACAGAGGAATTCAATAAGTGGCTTGAGTCTTGGTGTGAAGAAGAAGGTTTTAGATACATAGGACAATGGGGTAATACGTGGAAAAATAATAGGCTGTACTGTAATGATGGGCTACATCTTTCTGTGATGGGAAAAAGGATCCTTGGGGAGAAATTCAGACAGTATGTTTCTAGACATTTAAACTAGAGGGTGGGGGTGACAAAAGGAAACAAGGGATTTTGGAAAGTCACCCCCAGAATAAACATGATGGCAGAGGGAAAGGTCATGTAAATATAAAAAAAACACCCAAACTCACTAAGCACATGGAAAGCTATGTGCACAAATGCTCGTAGTCTAAGTAAAAAGGTTCAAAATTGATGGGAAACATTTTGTCTGTTTGCATTTCTTGTTTATATGCTTCTTATTATATTTGTTGGTTTTGATGGTTATGACTGACTGTAATGTATCTTGCTAGATTGTTATATCACCAATAAAAATGTTTTCACATAAAGTAGAGTTTAAACCATTCATCACAAATGTTATCTGCTCTTGTGAAATATCTAAAAATCAGACCAAGCCATTTCTGGATTACTAGATTGCTCCACTGCAAAGAGGAACACTGTTGAATGAGATAACAGTATCTTCAACTTTCTTTTTTAATAGATCCGCAAAGGATTGACAAACAATATTCAAGCTAATTGTCTCAGAACGAGCAGTTAATTTTCTAACTATCTTAGCTCACAAGATGAAGGTGGAGTTTTCACAATACTTTTATCAAGAAAACCTTTTTTTTTTGCACTTAAAGTCATTTTTGATAGCTATTCAATTGTGATTTATATTTACTAATGGATAATTATAGGCTTAACATATATGGTTAATATGTACAGTACCTAATGCTTTATTTATGAAATGGTTTAATTTGCAATGCAAATGACCCCCAAATAGCACCAGCCTATGCAAATAGTCTCATACCAGATTTTAATACCCAACATTGCTTCCTAAAGGGCCTACCATAGACCATATGAAAGCAGAGGATTCCCTAAACCTCAGGAGATGTACTTAACTGTCTACCATACATAGAGGGGCATTTTCGAAAGAAACGTCTAAATCGAAATTTGGATGTTTTACAGAGACATCAAAATTCAGAGGCAGGGAGAAGGTCATTTTTGCAAAAAGATGGACATCCATCTTTCGTTTCGAAAATACTAAGGATGTCCTGTGATTTGGATGTCCTTGTTTTTGGTCCATTTTCGAACAAAAAATGTCCAAATGCAAGATGTCCAAAACAGAGGAGAAGTGGTTTAATGGTTAGTGCAACAGGCGTTGATCCTGACAACATGGGTTCAATTCCCACTGCTGCTCCTTCACACTTTGGGCAAGTCAAATACAGAAAGGGCATTTTTGGATATGACATCTAAGTCTGAATTTGGACATTTTTTGGAAAACATCCAAAATCAGAACAGGAAAGGTCATTTTCTACAAAAAAAAAGTCTCTTTTCCTTTTGAAAGTGCTGTTTGGAAAAATGTTTTGTGATTTGGGGGAGTAAGGGGAGGTGATCCCCGAGTCCCTCCAGTGGTCATCTGGTCATTTGGGGCACTTTTTGTATCAAGTAGAGGAATAGCCTGGTGGTTAGTGCAGCAGACGTTGATCCTGGGGAAGTGAGTTCAATTCCCACTACAGCTATTTTTGTTTTATAAAAACAAGTCTAGCTCAAAACTCTAAGTTTTAGTCTTGGATGTTTTTGTTTTGTTCCATTAACGCTGAAAGACGTCCTTGTCTTAGGAACGTCCAAGTCCCACCTTGAACACACCCCTGGCATGCCCCCTTGAGATTTGGACATCCTTCTGACAGACTGTAGTTTGAGACGTCCAAAATCGGGTTTCAATTATACCAAGTTGGACGTCCCTGGGAGATGGACGTCCATGTTCCGATTTATGTCAAAAGATGGACGTCCATCTCTTTCGAAAATGAGCCTGATAGTCAATATTAGAGTGCATCTCTAACATCATGAATCTTCCACTAGCATTCCTCGCTACATTAGGGCTTTAAAAATAACCTTCCCCCCTCCAGCAACAGACCCCCTTTCCCAGCAGAACAATAATCTCTTCCCTGCAAAGCAAGATCCCCACCAGCAGTCCTCAACAGACGACTCCTACCCCAGCAGAAAAAGACTCTCCTGGCAGGTAATAGCAACCTCCCAGCAGCAGAAGGGCTCCAACAAAGAAATTATCATTCTCAAAAGTAGAAGAATCCCCACCTCCCTGAGGTCTTTCAACTAACCTTACAAGAACTCTCCATGTGCTGGGCCATCCAAAACTTTGAAATACCAGAATCAGTGTCCTCAAAATCTCTGGCACTTGATCCAAAAGTCAAAGCATGCCATGCCAGGGATTGTGTGGTCTGGAGGCCTCCTGTTATGGGGCAGGGAGGGGGACTTAGGGAGTCAAAGCATTGTCTCTCAATAGTATGGTGCAGGGGTGTGCTGGTAAATTTTTAACAACGGGCTCTCTCTCCGGGCATAGCCGGCCCTGAAATTTGGGGTGGGGGTGGGAATACATGCCTCTCTCTCCCCTCCCTTGTGCGGGCACGCTAGGCATACCTTTGCCGAGCCCCACCAACCAATAAATGGACTGCCACCATTCTCTGCTGCTTGTTTCTGGCTCTGAGCAGCATGATGGAACCTTCTTGAGCTTGCATGAAAAGTCCCAGCCTGATGCTCAGAGTCAGAAACAAGGAGCAGGGAGCAGCAGCAGTCTATTTACTTGGCTAGTGGGGCCAACATCACTGCCAGCAAAGTAAAAGAGAATTCAGGAGAGGGCCCAAGCCCATATTTTGGGAGTCAGTTGTTAAAGTAGCCATGGGGAGGCCTACTTTAACAACCGGATCCCAAAATTCTTAAAAACTTTACAAACGGCTCTCACGAGCCCGTGAGAGCCCGCTCCAGCACACCACTGGTATGGTGATTACCAGGGAAGCTCTCCATCTACCAGGGGCATCTTGTTCTGCTGGGCATTGTTGATGTTTGTCAAAGAGGGTTATTACTTTACCTTAGTGGGGTTCTTTGCATAGGAGGAGCATTCTCTATACCTTGAGGGGTAGTTCCATTTCAAGGCTTAAAGGAGAAAACATTTGTCCTCGGCAGGAAAGAAGATTTCAACAGGCTAATCAACCCTTTTACTTCAGGTGCAAGAAAAAGTAACCATGCTGGGAACATAGTCAATACTTTTACCCACAATAAGAGGGACAATTTTCAGTGCGCCTTCTCCTCTGGATATACAGCTGTTTACCTGCAGAAAAAGCTTTGAAATTTGCCCTCCCCACTGCGCATTAAAATTTCATCTTCATATCTATTAGCAATTATGTGCTCTGCTTCATATTATCTGACTCATTAATCTTTCATTAGTCAGGTTACTGCATTTGGAACAGTCACCAACCTGGATGCTGAAAATTGGACTCCCTTTTACAGTTGGTAGTTCTGACAGATCAAAGAGCAAAGGGAAAATCATCTATGTAAAGTTGCTATATGGTGGTTTCACACTGGATCATAAGTAATCTTCACATTGCTTCCAGAATCCCTTGTGACACCATATGCTGCCCTAAGATAGCATGAGAAACCTCAAGAATCCTGCTAGAGGCAGCTTGCCACTGTGGAAGTCATCCAACATTCCCTGACACCAGGGAAGCTAGCCCACAAACAGGTTGTTGAAGATGCCTTTTCATGCCATTAGTGTGTTTGTCCTTTTTGTTGTTGTTGCATTAGTTCTAACACACATCAGTTTATGTAGTCACTTTGCCCTAGACTTTTTTTTCTTTTTCAAGTAAACCTACACTAAAACAAAAATCAGTAATATGCTGGTTTATGCAGAGATGTATCCCTTGAACTTGTTCTCGGTCAATAAACTGCTCTACTCAAACATTTGCAGACATTCCCACGAAGCTACGTGTATTAGCAATTTTCTGTTTAACATTTCTCACGGAAAGAAAACAGTTGGAACACAGTCAGCTGACTCTCAGGTTGTTCAGTTCCTTAAACTGCAATGGGAAGAGCAACAGAAGGAGGAGGCAGAGGACCAAGGACACTGAGCCTAGAAATCCAGGCAAGCAAGAATTAACTCGAGCTGGGACCAACTCGCCAGTGCACTTCCTACCCCCCCCCCCCATACCCTTAAGCTCCTCATTTTCAAATACCCACATTACCCCAATAAGACAATCCTCTCATATATCAAATAATTCAATAACAGTAGGCCGCAGCTCAGTTTATTAAACAGCCTTTTAACATTGCAACCTTCTTCATAATAAATCATAACCCCCTGAGCTACAGCTATTAAGTGTAGGAATAGCCAAAATCCCCACCGCTGCTCACCATGTCAGAAAAGCAGCCAATCCACTTCCAGTCCATCACTGCCAATCTCCTTCCAGCTCCACCTTGCAAGAGCCCTGCTGCAGATGTGGGCCTCCACACCCAAGAACCGGGTCATCTGACCCCCAATTAATAACCTGGCTCATCCCCTATGAGCCACCAGCCCTGTAGCTTGGGTTTTCCACCGCTGTGACAACCCAGAGTCCACCGCCTGTATCAACTAAACAGGTCACAGAAAGGTAACCCCACAAGGCTACCAGAAATGCCCTAGGGGTAGGAGGCAGGGTAAGTCGCCTCTGAAGAGCAGGAATGCCCTGATCCTCGGAGGGAGCCAGCTTTTATGGGCCGGCCCACAACCTGCCATAAGCACATAATTATTGCCATACTGGGACAGACCGAAGGTCCGTCAAGCACAGCATCCTGTTTTCAACAGTGGCCAATCCAGATCACAAGTATTTGGCAAGATCCCAAAAAAGTACAATATATTTTATGCTGCTTATCCTAGAAATAAGCAGTGGATTTTCCCCAAGTCCATTTTAATAATGGTCTATGGACTTTTCCTTTAGGAAGATATTCAAACCTTTTTTAAACCCCACTAAGCTAACCACCTTTTTCTGGCAATGAATTCCAGAGTTTAATTACACATTGAGTGAAGAAATATTTTCTACAATTTGTTTTAAATGTACTACTTTGTAGCTTCATCGCATGCCCCCTAGTCCTAGTATTTTTGGAAAGAGTAAACAAGCAATTCACATCTACCCATTCCACTCCTCTCATTATTTTATAGACCTCTATCATATCTCCCCTCAGCCGTCTTTTCTCCAAGCTGAAGAGCCCTACCCGCTTCAGCCTTTCCTCATAGGGAAGTCGTCCCATCCCCTTTATCATTTTCTTCGCCCTTTTCTGTACCTTTTCTAATTCCACTATATCTCTTTTGAGATGCGGTGACCATAATTGAACACAATATTCGAGGTGCAATCACACCACGGAGTGATACAAAGGCATTATAACGTTCTCATTTTTATTTTCCATTCCTTTCCTAATAATACCTAACATTCTATTTGCTTTCTTAGCCACCACAGCACACTGAGTGCACTTAGCAGAGGGTTTCAACCCAATCACCCCATGGGTAGGTTCGCAGGCATTCCTCTCTATTGAAAAGCAACCAATTGCTTCTGCCCGGAACCTGTCGGTACCGCCCCACTCTGGCCGGCAGCCAATGGGTTAACACTAGGCGAGTTGGCACAGCCCGCTGTTAATCTGAGTCCATCGAGAAAAGCTCTCGAGCTTGTCTTTTCCTCAGACAGTAACCCCCAAATTCTATAAATGGCGCTCAAAGTTAGGCACACAATTTAGTGTGCAGATATAGACTAGGGCCAGTTGCACGCACTGGGGGAGTAAGGGGAGGTCATCCCCGATTCCCTCCGGTGGTCATCTGGTCAGTTTGGGCACCTTTTTGAGGCTTGGTCGTGAACAAAAAGGGACCAAGTGAAGTCGGCCAAATGCTCGTCAGGGCCGGCTTTCTTTTTTCCATTATTGGGCAAAGCCGGCCATCTCGTAACCATGCCCCCGTTCCACCTTCTGTACCCTGCTGACATGCCCCCTTGAAGTTTTTGCCGACTCTGCGATGGAAAGTAGTTGAAGCCGGCCAAAATCGGCTTTTGATTATACTGATTTGGCCGGGTTTAGGAGATGGCCAGCCATCTCCCGATTTGTGTCGGAAGATGGCCGGCCTTCTCGTTCGAAAATAAGCAGGATAGTAACATAGTAGATGACGGCAGAAAAAGACCTGCACTGTCCATCCAGTCTGTCCAACAAGATAAACTCATATGTGCTACTTTTTGTGTATACCTGACCTTGATTTGTTTCTGCCATTTTCAGGGCACAGACCGTAGAAGTCTGCCCAGCACTAGCCCCGCCTCCCAACCACTAGCCATGCCTCCCACCACCAGCTCTGCCACCCAATCTCTGCTAAGCTTCTGAGGATCCATTCCTTCTGAACAGGATTCCTTTATGTTTATCCCACTCATTTTTGAATTCCGTTACCGTTTTCATCTCCACCACCTCCCGCAGGAGGGCATTCCAAGTATCCGCCACTCTCTCTGTGAAAAAATACTTCCTGACATTTTTCTTGAGTCCGCCCCCCTTCAATCTCATATCATGTCCTCTAGTTTTACCACCTTCCCATCTATGGAAAAGGATGTGAATTTGGTAGCCACACACAAATGCAATTTTGTGGAAGCTTTCCATCCAGGAAGTAGAAATTGTGTATTACAAGTCGAGCTGGAAGGACATCCATACCAAGCACTAGTGGAACCCTTGTTCAGAGAGAGATACCCAACCATCTGCAATTGAATTACGAGCAGACTATGACCCTGGAATGTGTACGTGGTGGCCAGAGGCAGTATCCAACAGCCCAACTATCCTTTAAAACACCTGTAGAGCAAGCTTAGCTGGAAGTGGCAGTCTTGCCTTGGCTACCTTACCCAGTAGTTTGGGGCCAGGATTTCCCAACTTTTGGTGCCATCTGGGCTCAGCTGATCACTGACCCAAAGAAAAAGAAAGAGTCCTTCCCTGAGATCTTCATGTTTGAGGAACTGCATTGCTCTCTGAATCTAGGAGCTTCAGTGGATGGAGATCCGAAGCCAGGAGAAGATGGCGGTCCAGATACCCCAGACCCTTTAGACAACCTACCTGAATGGAGTAGCGAAGGAGCCACCAGGAATTTCAAAAGGGCACAGTCAGAGGATGAGTCCCTTAAAGAAGCCCAAGCTAAAGTTGTTTTGGTAGATAGAAATCCCCTGGGCAACCAGGACCCCTCTAAGGTAATACTCCTGTATTTTATAATAAAGAATGACTTGTATAGGGTGTCCAAGGGAACTCTGGAGGAGGAAGAGCTAGAGCAACTGTTAGTCCCTCAACACTACCATAGGCAGATCATGCAATTAGCCTACAGTCCCCTGTTAAGAGGTCACTTGGGGGAAGACCTGAGAGCAGATTCTAGCCTGGTTTTTCTGGCTGGGGGTACTCAAGCAAGTTGAACTCTTTTGTCAGTCCTGCCCAACCTGCATGCTGACTAATCCTGCCAGGGTTCCGCCTGCCCCTCTTGTGCCCATGTGCCTTGTCAACACCCTGTTTGAAAGAGTAGCAATGGACTTAGTGGGACTCCTAGAATGCACCACCCATGGCAACAAATATATCCTGGTTATTTTGGACTATGCAACTCACTACCAGGAGGCCATCTTTAGGTACCCAGGTCCATAAGGTGGTGAGAGATTCTTTTTTGCTACTAAATAAATTAAGAACTATTCAGAAATTCTTTAATATGTCTGTTTTCAGATTATTGGTTCAGGTTTTGATACTCTCAAAACTGGATTATTGCGACTCTATTTATAGAGGTTGCACAAAGTTGCTGAAAACTAAATTTCAATGAGTAATAAGTAAAATGTAGCAGCAAGAACCATTTTTGCAGCGGCTAAATATGATCATATCACTCCTCTGTTGTTCCATCTGCACTGGCTACCATTAGAAGCAAAGTTTCAATTTAAGGTATTAGCGTTGACCTATCAAGCAATGTATGGCTCTAAACCTGCTTAATTTGATGTGCTAGCATTTCTAAGGAAGCACTTGAAGTGGTGTTAGGGGATCACATGCTAACCCTACATTAACCCCCAGCAGAAATAATCATCCAGAATTTCCGGTAGCACCAGAAATACCAAGCACTTGGGGGGAGGGGGAACCACCGGCCGACGCAACAGTTATTCATGATTGCCATGCAGCAACACTTTACTAAAAAAGGGCCCCTATGAGAGCTAAAATTTAAGCCAGCGTAAAAACCTTGTGCCAAAAAAATAGAGAAATCAAAAACCAGAAAAAAATATATTTAAGGAAAATTAATAACTGTTACCGTTTATTATTCTGTTTTTTTAGGAAAAGAACTAAAAATTATTTCATTACAAGAAAATAAATGTCATTTGCTTTGATAAACCTTCTGGGGGTTCTACCATTTCTTTGGTTTATCATTGAGGTCATTGAGGCTGCACACAGTATGAGTTAATTTGGTGCTGTTCTCAGATGGGAAACAGTAACATCAGTGGCTCCCTTGGAGGACAAGCCAGACTTTCAGGGGCCATTTTACTAAGGCGCACCAAAAAGTGGCCTGCACTGTTGTAGGTGCATGTTTTGTATGCGAGCAGGTCATTTTCAGCGCGCCTGGAAAAAAAGGCATTTTTGTGACCAAAAATGGACGTGTGGCAAAATTAAAACCAGTGCGCGTCCATTTTTGGCCTGAGACCCCACTGCTACCCATTGACTTAGCAGTAAGCAGCCAGCACATGTAAACTGCCGATTACCACTGGGTAAGCGCCACGTGGTAGAAAATATAAAATATTTTCTACTGCATCTTTTGGACATGTGTATAAAATGGAATAACTGTCCGAGGCAGGTGGTAGCCGGGCGGTAGTTCCAATTTGGCACTTGTTAGATGTGCTGAGGCACGTTCATGGCTTAGTAAAAGGGACCCTCAATTTTCAGGTTTTTAGGTGTGGAAAGGGCTGACCACAAAAAAATGCCATTCGTTTATTGACTGGATAGTGCCA
Organism: Microcaecilia unicolor; assembly: GCF_901765095.1. Taxonomy (NCBI): domain Eukaryota; kingdom Metazoa; phylum Chordata; class Amphibia; order Gymnophiona; family Siphonopidae; genus Microcaecilia; species Microcaecilia unicolor. Next base: position 326,568,015 of record NC_044031.1, read on the forward strand.
ACACCATCACCTACATGTTTATTATGCAAATTGGTGGGAAAATGTGGGATACAAATGCTACAATCCATTCTTAGTTTTTGTTTTTTGGAGTGTTTTTATGTACATATACAACATGAGTTGCTTAAATAGTAGATGACCCCATGATTTAATTTGGAGCTCATTTTCAAAAGAGAAAAACATCCAAAAAGTGGCATAAATATGCATTAGGATGTTTTTCTCACAAAATCATCCAAATTGGTAATTTCCAAAACCAGTTTTTAGATGTTTTTCTATGAAGTCCATCAGAAGTGCATTCAAACCACAAGGAGGCGTGTCAGGGGCGGGACTGGGTGTTCCTTACACTTGGACATTTCTTAGCCATAACGGAACAAAACAAAACCGTCCAGGACTAAAACTAAGAAGTTTTGAGCTAGATCTATTTTTATGAGAAATAAGGCAAAAAAAGGTACCCTAAATGACCACTGAAGGGAATCAAGGAAGACTTCCCCTTACTCCCCCAGTGGTCACTAACCCCCCCTCCCACTCCCCAAAAATGTGATTAAAAACATTACTTGATACTCTCTATGCCAGCCTCAGATGTTATACTTAGGTCCAATCCCTGGAGTACTCTAGTGGTGGGTGCAGTGCATTGCAGACAGGTAGATCCAGGCCCATATGTCCTCCTACCTGTTACAATTGTGGAGGAAATTGTGAGCCCTCCAAAACTACTCAGAAGCCCACTGTACCCACATATAGGTACCCCCTTCACCCATAAAGCTATGGAGATAGTGGGTTTTTTTTTTTTGGGGGGGGGGGGGGGGCTCAGCAGACAAGAGAATAATGGTGAGATGTGTACCTGGAAGCATTTTATGAAGTCCACTGCAGTGTCCCCTAGGGTGCCCTATTGCTTTCCTGGAATGTCTGGGGGACCAGTGTACTAACAATGCTTGCTCCTCCTACATCCCAATGGCTTGACTTTATGCGTTTGCACTTGGATGTTTCTTTTTTTTTTTTTTTTAATGGACCAAGAAAACTAAATGTCCAAAGCACAAAACCTTGTTTATAACAGAATTTGAGGGGGGAGGGGGGACGAAAGACAGACGTTTTTCTTTTTTGAAAATGACCTTCTTTCCTACTCAGATTTTGGATGTTTTTTTGCAAAATGTCCAAAGTCATACTTAGACGTCATATCGAAAATGCCCCTCCTAGTGAATTATTTCTTTTGAAGTTTTCACTATTGTTCCTGTGACCATGAGTCAATGATTGGATTAAATAGCTTTGGTTAGGGTGCTAATTCAATTAATTGTAATGTTTTATTTTACTTGGCTTCCTTTCTCTTTTCAAGCTGTCTGTCAGGATCTGTTAGCAGATGTGAAAAGGAGACAAATGAAGCTGCTGCCATATAGAATTATATTTTTTCAGACTGCTAGGCTTCCATGCTGCACCCCAAAACTGATACTTTGATGGCAGGAGGAGAATTTTCTCTGCTAATAAATAATAGTGCTGTTCTATGATGCATGCTGTCATAATTTCAAAAGGATGAATGAAACACATTGAATACTATTTTTATTTTTACTCAGTCCTCTTTATTGTATCAAAGCAACTGTTAATGATGGATTTGTTGTATAAATTTCCTTTGATATTAAAAATATGTGTTTTATATCTTGCACTTTTCAACAATGCCTAACCATTGTTATTTCAAACAATGTGTGTTTATGTATATATGTATGTGTTATAAGATGGAAAAAAAAAGACTTCTTTTTTAAAACTTGTAATTGCTAACCTAAAATTACTATATGTGAGCTGGGAGCTGCGCTGGGCATTTCCAGATTTTTGATTGGTAACTGAGGTTACCTGTGTCCTGCTCTTAATATCTTCCTGATAAACTATTGACTCCTTTATTCTATTTCACCCCCTTTTTATTCTATCCTATTAACACACACACAAATAACCTGTCCTTTCACTTGCAGAGGGTCTGACCTCTATAAGTTCCTTATCTGTCTCTATCCTATTGCATATATTGCACTGTGATTTTATATTTTTATGCTGGTATTGTCTTAAAGGGATTTTAGAGAATTGTGTTTTGAATATCTCTGCTAGTGATTTCATCGTTTTATGCTGGAATTGTCTTAAAGGTGTTTTCATTGGAACTGTGTTTTAACCTGTGACTCAGGCCCAGATGCACTAAACGTTTTTCATCGTTAAATGAGCCCTCAAGGAAGAATTTCCTATCCTTTCCATGCACTAAAGCCTATTTTCCGATGACAGTAGCAGCTAACGAAAACTGAATGCAGATGAGCAATTCTTCTACAAATCCCATTGAAATGACATGCACTAACTTTTTCCGATTCGTTTAACGCAGAACACCGTGAAATCTAACGAGAGTCTGTACCTCTCGTTAGGGCTGTCTGTCTGCTAGAAGTTAACAAAATCCAATAAAAAAAATAACTGGGGGGGGGGGGGCGAAAATGTGTCAGGGGCGTCTGCTGCTCCCCTCTCCCTCAGCACCAAAAAAGAAAAAAAAAAAAGGATCGGGAGGGGGCAAAGGCACTCGTCATGAGCCTCCCGTATGGACGCCTTGCCCCCCCCCCCCCGCTGCTCCCCGCTTTCCCCCCCTCCCGCACGAAAAATCTCCAATTTTAGCAGCCCCGGGCCGGCCCTCCTCCTTTCCTGTATTCTCCCACACTAGCTCCGCCTCCTGCCATGCTCCGGTCCAATGCCCTGCCCCCGCCGCCCCCCCTTTGGTCGTGGCTGCCGCTCCCCCTGTCCAACGACCCCCCCCCTTTGCCTTACCGGCCCGTGCAGCGCCTCTCACCTCTGCTGCACGGGCAAGAACAGCTGATTGGCGAGTCAGAAGGCCTCCTCAGACGTCCCTTCTTTCTTCCTGGGCCCGCCCTCCTCTATGTCAGAGGAGGGCAGGCCCAGGAAGAAAGAAGGGACGTCTGAGGCCTTCTGACTCGCCGATCAGCTGTTCTTGCCCGTGCAGCAGAGGTGACAGGCGCTGCACGGGCCGGTAAGGCAAAGGGGGGGGGGTCGTTGGACGGGGGAGCGGCCGCCACGACCAAAGGGGGAGCGGCGGGGACGGGACACAAGAACGGAGCATGGCAGGAGGCGGAGCTAGGAAGGGAGGAGGGCCGGCCCGGGGCTGCTAAAATTGGAGATTTTTTGTGCGGGGGGGGGGGGGAACGGGGGGCAGCGGGGGGGGGGCAAGGTGTCCATACGGGACGCTCATGACGAGTGCCTTTGCCCCCTCCCGAAACACACGTGTTTGTGGGGGGGGGGGTTTGTTTTGACAGCTGGGCCTTTGTGGCATGCGCAGAGCAGCCAGCATAACGCTTGGGCTGCTCTGCGCATGCTTTAGGCGCTGATTAACGACGGGTTTAACGATTCTGTGATACATCCTACTTTGCAATATCGATCCGAACATTTCTGGAGTGTTTTTGTAGTGCATGCCTCGTTTTTTAAAAATCGTTAAGCACTTTTACGATTCTTATTTTTTAACGTTTGTTTGATGCATCTGGGCCTTGTTGTGATTGGTAACTGAGGTTACCTGTGTCCTAGGCCCAGATGCACTAAACGTTTTTCATCGTTAAATGAGCCCTTAAGGAAGAATTTCCGATCCTTTCCATGCACTAAAGCCTATTTTTCGACGGTAGTAGCAGCTAACGAAAACGGAATGGAGATGAGCAATTAGTGTGAAAACCCCATTGAAACGACATGCACTAACCTTTTCCGATTGCCTTTACGCAGGAAAAAGGCAGGAAAACTAACGAGAGGTCTGGACCTCTCGTTAGGACAGCTCTGTGCCAGGAAAAAGTGTTAAGTGAAAAAATAAACAAACTTTGAGCCAATCCCAGCGCATTAGCAGAGCTAAAAGCGCTGTGATTGGTCCAAAGGACCTCAGAAAACACATAAAAAAATAAAAATAAAAAAAGGATCGGGAGGGGGCAAGGGCGCTCATCAGGAGCGTCCTGTACGGACGGCCTTGCCCCCCCCCCCCCCGCTGCTCCCCACTTTCCGCCGCTCCCCCCACCCCGAAAAAGCAAACTTCTAGAAGCCCCTGCCCCCCTCCCTTCCTCACTACTCTCTCACCTCAGCTCCGCCTCCCGACATCCTCCGTCCGTGCCCCGCCCCCTTTTGGGGTCGTCGCCGCCATTCCCCTCCTCCATCGGGCCCCCCTTCCTCTTACCGGGCCCGTGCAGCGCCTCTCTCCTCTGTCCGAAGGCGCTGCACGGGCAAGAAGAAAGCTGAATCAGCTGATGCCTGTCTTCGCCTAGCTTCGATAGAGCGTCTTTCTCCTCCTGGGCCCGCACCTGTCTGACGTCAGTAACCTACGTAGGTTACTGACGTCAGACAGGGGCGGGCGCAGCAGGAGAAAGACGCGCCATCGCAAAGGCAGGCATCAGCTGATTCAGCTTTCTTCTTGCCCGTGCAGCGCCTTCGGACAGAGGAGAGAGGCGCTGCACGGGCCCGGTAAGAGGAAGGGGGGCCCGATGGAGGAGGGGAATGGCGGCGACGACCCCAAAAGGGGGCGGGGCACGGACGGAGGATGTCGGGAGGCGGAGCTGAGGTGAGAGAGTAGTGAGGAAGGGAGGGGGGCAGGGGCTTCTAGAAGTTTGCTTTTTCGGGGTGGGGGGAGCGGCGGAAAGTGGGGAGCAGCGGGGGGGGGGGGCAAGGCCGTCCGTACAGGACGCTCCTGATGAGCGCCCTTGCCCCCTCCCGATCCTTTTTTTATTTTGATTTTGATTTGGGAGCCATGTGCTTGCGATTTGACTGTGTTTTGAACGTTTCTGGCATGCGCAGAGCAGCCAGCATAACGCTTGGCTGCTTTGCGCATGCTTTACGAGCCGATTAGCGACGGGGATTGGTGCATCGTTCTTTCCAATACCGCACCAAACTTTTTGGGGCTGTGTTTTTGGAGCATGCTTCGTTATTTGAAATTCGGTAAAGGTTTTAACGTTTCTGATTTTTTTACGTTTGCTTGATGCATCTACCCCCTAGTCCCATCCATCCACCCCTAGGTAAACTCCCTTTATATAGGGCAATCAAGGGACAAGTATCTTCATTACACTTAATTGGTCAATCCTAATTCTTGTTATTCCCTCTCATAGTTCACCTTTTCACACTTGTGAATCACATCATTATGACCTTCATTCAGTGCAATAAATGTTCTGCTTTAATCCTAAAACAAACTATCTGTCTCCAAATATCAGCCTTGAAAGAAGAGATCAACAAACTCAAGAAGGAATTAACTACAATTAAAGAAGTGTCCATTTCCCAGCTAATTTATCACCACCACTGCCTCAGAGAATGAAACATCAGAGGAATAGATGGGTCACAGTAGGCTCTGGTAGACTAAGATCTGTGACACAGAAACACTCGCCCTTCCAAGCTTTGCCCCTGTCAAATTCTTTTGCAGTGTTGCATCATTATGATAGCGAAAAAAGAAGTACTGTGGTAGAACCAGAGGCAATGAAAATAACACAACCCCAGAAACATCCCCCAACTAATGACAGAATTGTGAAAAGCAGAAAATTATTACTGCTCGGAGACTCCATTATCAGAGGCATTAGCTGAGGAGCACAGTTCAGGGGTTCCAACGTAGTGAAATATCTTCCAGGATCTTCAGCTACAAGATGTACAAATACTGAAAGTGATCCGAGAAGACAGCGAGGCTTCTATCGCTGATGTTGTAATTCACCTAGGGACAAATGACCTGGCCAACAATAGCAAACCACTTATGAAAGCTCACCTTATACAACTATCCTAATCACTCCCTTCCTTCTTCCCTTCCTCAATCGCTACACATTACTAACTGTATCTGATATCCTGATATGACAATGTCAATAAATCTATGTAAGCCACATTGAGCCTGCAAATAGGTGGGGGAATGTGGGATACAAATGCAATAAATAAATAATAGCAAGTTTACAGCACAGAGAATGTTCCAGACGTTTGGGGAGGGACTGAAATCTTTGGTTCGGACTGTGGCTTTTTCAGAAGTAATTGCTACGATGGGGAGGGGAGAGGAAAGACTATGCAAAACAGAGGAATTCAATAAGTGGCTTGAATCTTGGTGGAAAGAAGAAGGTTTTAGATACATAGGAGAATGGGGTAATACATGGAAAAATAACAGGCTGTACTGTAATGATAGGCTACATCTTTCTGTGATGGGAAAAAGGATACTTGGGGAGAAATTCAGACAGTATGTTTCTAGACATTTAAACTAGAGGGTGGGGGTGACAAAAGGAAACAAGGGATTTTGGAAAGTCACCCCCAGAATAAACATGATGGCAGATATGCGTACAACAGCTACAGCGCTTGCCATGTGCTTAGCGAATGACTATTGTGCGCATGGGTTTGCTACACCGCTACCATGGATTTCAACAGGTTAGTGAGACTTTCATGCATTGGCCTTTGTAGTACCGCGTGGCTCATCTGCATGCAATATTGTTTTGAGCATCCATCGTTTTTCCATAACGTCAACCTTTACGTTTTTGATTCTATATTTCTTTAATGCATATGGCTCTTTATACAGCTGTAAGCTCCATCCTGGCGACTACTGGTTATAACACACACAATGAGCGATGATCAAACCTCCTTGTTTAGATGCCAAGACTGCTATGCTGTCATTCTTTGACGGGCGCACCCTCAGACGTGAAGTACCATCATTATGGGAGCAGGACATTTTTAAGGCCATTCAGTTTAGATCCATAGGATCCACATTTTACCCAAACCTAGTTTTTAGTACTGTTAACATCTTCTGTTTTAAAGAATGTTGAATTTGCCTATTGATGTAGAAAATGTTTTATTGTTGATATGCTTTTGATTTTACGTTAAGCTTTTGTTTTATAATCTCAATTATTATGTTTGTACGTCACTTTCAGACATTTTAATGAAATGAGTTTCAGCACCCCAGCTCTTTCCAAATAACTCATAATGCAAGTTTTACAAGAAGTTTATTTTAAAATGCCAAAGGGTGCAATTGTGGAAAAAGGCCGTCAAAGAGCAGGGGATCCTTTACTCAGGTGAAATTTGTTAATAAAACTATTGACTTTGCATACATATACCACACCTAATCTACTCATTTCCATAGTAGCCTTAAAGACCTAAATCAAATAAAAAAATCAATTCACGCGATTTCAATTCAATACGTTTTGATTGAATTGGACAGCACTACTAGCAGCACCCTTTCTCTCCCTCCAACCCTGCTCTTTATGAGGTAATCAGTTTCAGTGAATATGTTCTTTACATCAGTCATGTGACTGCTTGTTCCTGAGTCAATGCACCAACTTGCTGAGCTGGTTTTCTGTGAACATTGGGTCCTCTCTTAATGTGGGCTATCAAGTACATTTGGTTTTCATAGTCCACATTAAAGTCTTCTTTTCCTTGGTTATTTCTCCTTTCTTATGTACCAGATTGTATTACTTCCTTTTCAGTTATTACTTTGATGTATTATAATTGAAAGCATAATAATTAAAAAAAAATTGAAAACTTTAGTTCTGTATCTTTTCAGTGCTTTTCTATGCTGTTTCAATGCTGGCAGTTGTAGTGGTCCCTTTTGCTGCCTTGGTCTCCAGCCTGAAGTCTTTAAATAACCTATTTTTCTTGCAGGAAAACCACACCCTATGCCCAGCCTGCTTGTTTGCTTCTGATCTCTTTCATCCCTTTGTTCCTCTTTGCATTTGCCTTCCTGTTCAACTTCATTTCTGTGCTGCAATTGAATCATCAATTTGTGTTTCCTGTATTCCAATGTGAGCTCAGATTATGGTCCAGCTTCCAAGACACTAAGGGGCCCTTTTACTAAGGTGTGTAGGTGCCTATCCACCTTATAATTGAAACAGAAAAACGCCTAGATTTCGACCCAAATCGGGAGATAGACGTTTATCTCACAAAAACGAATAAATCGGTATAATGGAAAGCCGATTTTGGACGTTTTCAACTGCACTCCATCGCGGAAGCGTACAAAGTTGACGGGGGCGTGTCGGAGGCGTGGCGAAGGTGGAACTGGGGCATGGTTATCGGCCGAGGAGAGATGGAAGCCTTTCGCTGATAATGGAAAAAAAGTATGCGTTTGTAGCTAGAATTTAGGGCACTTTTCCTGGATCCTGTTTTTTCCACGAATAAGGCCCCAAAAAGTGCCCTAAATGACCAGATTACCCCCAGAGGGAATCGGGGATGACCTCCCCTGACTCCCCCAGTGGTCACTAACCCCCTCCCACCACAAAAAATGATGTTTCACAACATTTTATTTTCACCTTCAAATGTCATACCCACCTCCCTGGCAGCAGTATGCAGGTCCCTGGAGCAGTTGTTAGGGGGTGCAGTGGACTTCAGGCAGGTGGACCCAGGCCCATCCCCCCCTACCTGTTACAATTGTGCTGCTTAATGCTTAGTCGTCCAACCCCCCCAAACCCACTGTACCCACATGTAGGTGCCCCCCCTTCACCCCTTAGGGCTATAGTAATGGTGTAGACTTGTGGGCAGTGGGTTTTGAGGGGGATTTGGGGGGCTCAACACACAAGGGAAGGGTGCTATGCACCTGGGAGCTCTTTTACCTTTTTTTTTGTTTTTGTAAAAGTGCCCCCTAGGGTGCCCGGTTGGTGTCCTGGCATGTGAGGGGGACCAGTGCACTACGAATCCTGGCCCCTCCCACGAACAAATGCCTTGGATTTATTCGTTTTTGAGCTGGGCGCTTTCATTTTCCATTATCACTGAAAAACAAAAACGCCCAGCTCACAAATTGTCGAATAAAACATGGACATCTATTTTTTTTCGAAAATACGGTTCGGTCTGCCCCTTCACGGACCCGTTCTCGGAGATAAACACCCATGGAGATAGACGTTTTCGTTCAATTATGCCCCTCACTGCTTATCAGTTTGGAACTACTGCCTGGCTACTACTACTACTACTTAACATTTCTAGGCCCAGATGCACTAAACCTGAATGACCCTTTTAATGACCCTTAACGAAGAAGTTTTCAAACGTAGCATGCATCAAAGGCCATTTTCCGAGGAAGCTAGCAGCTAACGAAACTGGAATGCAAATGATAAACTACCATTGAAATGTAGACAATTCGGAATGCACTAACCATACCGACGATAGCAACGATTCACTTACTGGCAGAAATTTAACGTCCGCTCAGACCTGTCGTTAAAGCCTGAGCTGTCATCTCCCCGCTGCCCCCTGCACGATGAAAAACCAAATTGCTGGCATGTTTAAAAAGAAAAGTGGCTCCCTGCTTCCCTGTGCCTAAAATAAAAAACGAAACTAAATTAAAAAAGGATCGGGAGGGGGCAAAGGCACTCATCAGCAGCGTCCTGTATGGACGGCTTTGCCTTGCACCCCCCCCCCCCCGAAGTCCCCGCTGCTCCGATTGTGAAATAAAAGCTGTTAAAAATGAAACCTTTGCAGTTGCTGGGCTCCCCCTCCCTTCCTGTCTCTCTCTTCTTCAGTCGGCAATGCTCCGCCACCTCTACGTAGATAACTGACGTCAGAGGAGGGCGGGCACAGGAAGAAGGAGGAGACATCGGAGGAGACAGAAGAGATCAAGAACAGCTGATCCATCCCGTGCAGCGCTTTCAAACATAGGTGAGAGGCACTGCACCGGCCATTATGGTGGAGGGGAGGGGTCCAGTGGAGGGGGGAAGCGGCGGGGACGAACTCAGGGGGGGTGGGGCACGGAGGTGGAGGAGGGCAGGAGGCGGAGCATTGCTGACTGAAGAAGAGAGAGACAGGAAGGGAGGGGGAGCCCAGCAACTGAAAAGGTTTCATTTTTAACAGCTTTTATTTCACAAACGGAGCTGCGGGGACTTTGGGGGGGGGGGGGAGCAAGGCAAGGCCGTCCATACAGGACGCTGCTGATGAGCGCCTTTGCCCCCTCCCGATCCTTTATGTTTGTGGAGACATGCAGGGGAAAGTGGGGAGCCACGTGTTTGTGTTTTCTTTTTTTCTTTTACGTTTCTGGCATGCGCAGAGCAGCCAGCATAACTCTTGGCTGCTCTGCGCATGCTTTACGAGCCGATTATGTGACGGGGATTAGTGCATCGTTCTTTACAATACCGCACCGAACTTGTGCGACTTGTTTTTTTTGGAGCATTGGTCGTTTTTTAAAATTCGGTAATGGCTTTAACAATTTTGCTTTTTTTACGTTTGGTTGATGCATCTGGGCCCTAGAGCGCTACTAGGGTTACGCAGCGCTGTACAAAATAAACAAAGAAGGACGGTCCCTGCTCAAAGAAGCTTACAATCTAAAGAACGAAATGTCAAGTTGGGCAGTCTAGATTTCCTGGGTAGAGGTGTAGAGGTTACAATCTGAAGAACGAAAGGTCAAGTTGGGCAGTCTAGATTTCCTGGGTAGAGGTTACAATCTGAAGAACGAAAGGTCAAGTTGGGCAGTATAGATTTCCTGGGTAGAGGTGTAGAGGTTAGGTGCCGAAGGCGACGTTGAACAGGTGGGCTTTAAGCAGAGTTTTGAAGATGGGCAGGGAGGGGGCCTGGCGTATGGGCTTGGGGAGTTTGTTCCACGCGTGGGGTGAAGCGAGGCAGAAAGGGCGGAGCCTGGAGTTGGCAGTGGTGGAGAACGGTACTGAAAGGAGGTATTTGTCTTGAGAGCGGAGGTTATGGGTAGGAACGTAAGGGGAGATGAGGGTTGAGAGGTAAGATGGGGCTACAGATCGAGTACATTTGTAGGTTAGTAGCAGAAGCTTGAATTGAATGCGGTACCTGATCGGAAGCCAATGAAGTAACTTGAGGAGAGGGGTGATATGAGTGTATCGGTTCAGGCGGAAGATAAGACGCGCAGCAGAGTTCTGAACGGACTGAAGGGGGGATAGGTGGCTAAGTGGGAGACCAGTGAGGAGTAGGTTGCAGTAGTCAAGGTGAGAGGTAATGAGAGAGTGGATGAGAGTTCTGGTGGTGTGCTCAGAGAGGAAAGGGCGGATTTTGCTAATGTTATAGAGGAAGAAACGACAGGTCTTGGCTATCTGCTAGATATAAGCAGAGAAGGAGAGGGAGGAGTCGAAGATGACACCGAGGTTGCGGGCAGATGAGTCGGGGACGATGAGGGTGTTATCAACCGAAATAGAGAGTGGAGGTAGAGGGGAAGTGGGTTTGGGTGGGAAGACAAGAAGATCGGTCTTGGCCATGTTCAGTTTCAGGTGGCGGTTGGACATCCAGGCGGCAATGTCGGATAAGCAGGCCGATACTTTGGCCTGGGTTTCCGCAGTGATGTCAGGTGTGGAGAGATAAAGCTGGGTGTCGTCAGCATAGAGATGATACTGGAAGCCATGAGACGAGATCAGGGAGCCCAGGGAAGAGGTGTAGATAGAGAAAAGAAGGGGTCCAAGGACAGAACCCTGAGGGACTCCAACAGAGAGCGGGATAGGGGTGGAGGAAGAACCATGAGAGTGTCCTCTGAAGATACGATGGGAGAGATAAGAGGAGAACCAGGAGAGGACAGAGCCCTGGAACCCAAAAGAGGACAGTGTGTCAAGAAGTAAGTTGTGATTGACAGTGTCAAAAGCGGCGGATAGGTCGAGGAGAATGAGGATGGAGTAATGACCTTTGGATTTGGCGAGGAACAGGTCATTACAGACTTTGGATAATGCCGTTTCTGTCGAGTGAAGTGGGCGAAAGCCAGATTGAAGCGGATCGAGGATGGTATGAGAGGTGAGAAAATCAATGCAATGGCTGTGAACGGCACGTTCAAGTATTTTGGAGAGGAAGGGTAAGAGGGAGATGGGGCGGTAGTTGGAGGGACAAGTAGGGTCAAGTGAAGGTTTTTTGAGGAGAGGTGTGACAACAGCATGCTTGAAGGTGTCAGGGACAGTTGCGGTGGAGAGAGAGAGGTTGAGGATATGACAGATGGGAGGGGTGATAGTGGGAGAGATGGTGGTAAGTAAGTTGGTGGGGATGGGGTCTGAGGAACAGGTGGTGCATTTTGAGGAGGAGAGAAGATGGGCGGTTTCCTCTTCGGTGATATCAGGAAAAGAGGAGAAGGAGGCCTGGGTTGATTGGTTGAGGGAGTGGGTGATAGGATGAAGTGGAGGAGAAGGTTTAGTGGTGAATTCGAGGTTGATCTTCTGGACCTTGTCGCGGAAGTAGTCAGCCAGTGATTGAGGAGAGAGTGAAGGGGGGGTGGGAGCGGAGGGCACTTTGAGGAGGGAGTTGAGGGTGGCAAAGAGACGACGAGGGTTAGAGCTGAGGGAATTAGTCAAATGAGTGTAGTAGTCCTGTTTGGCAAGGAATAGGGAGGACTGGAAGGAGGATAGCATGAATTTGAAGTGAATGAAGTCAGTATGGGTGCGAGATTTCCTCCATAGGCGTTCAGCCGATCGGGAGCAGGAACGAAGGTAACGGGTGCAAGGGTTAAGCCAGGGCTGAGGATTAGTGCGCCTAGTGGGACGGGAAACAGACGGTGCAAGGGTGTCTAGGGCGGAGGAGAGAGTGGCATTGTAATTGGAAACAGCCTTGTCGACGGACTCGGAGGACGTGATGGACGGGACGAGATCAGAGATACTGGCGGATAAGGTGGGGGGGTCAACTGCCTGGAGATTCCTGGAGGTAGTAGTTAGAGTTGGGCGGGACTGAGGGGGAGGGTGATGAAGTGTGAATGTGATCAGGCGATGGTCAGAAATGGGAAGAGCGGAGACGCAGAGATTAGAGGGCGAGCAGGTAAAAGAGAGGACGAGATCAAGACAGTGACCAGATTTGTGAGTAGGGGTGGAGCTCAGTTGGAGGTTGAAGGAGGAGGTTAGGGTGAGGAATTGAGAAGCGTATGAGTTAGATGGGTTATCAGTGTGTATGTTGAAGTCACCAAGAATGAGGGATGGGGATGAGGGCTCAAGAAAAACGGAGAGCCAGGCATTGAAGTCAGTAAGGAAGGAAGGGAGGGACTTATCAGGGGGGCGGTAGATGACTGCAACTCGGAGTGGCAGCGGGTAGAATAGACGGATGGAATGGACTTCAAAGGATGAGAAGCAGTGAGACTGTGGTAGGAGGAGGGGTTGAAAACTGCAGGAGGGTGAAAGTAGTAGGCCAACGCCTTTTACTAAGGTGTGTAGGTGCCTATGCGTATCCAACGCGTGTCAGTTTGGAACTACTGCCTGGCTACCACAAGTCCTAGGTGGTAATTCCATTTTTCACGCACATCTGATACGCATGCCCGAAAATATTTTTTATTTTCTACCACATGGAGTGGAGGAGTGGCCTAGTGGTTAGGGTGGTGGACTCTGGTCCTGGAGAACTGAGGAACTGAGTTCAATTCCCACTTCAGGCACAGCTCCTTGTGACTCTGGGCAAGTCACTTAACCCTCCATTGCCCCAGGTACAAATAAGTACTTGTAATATGTAAGCCGCATTGAGCCTGCCATGAGTGGGAAAGTATGGGGTACAAATGTTACTAAAAAAAAATAAAAACCGGGCAGTAATCAGTAGTGTTTGTGCACACTGATGGTTACCGCCGGTTAACACATGAAACCTTACTGCTAAGTCAATGGGTGGCAGTAAGGTCTCAGGCCCAAAATGGACCTGCACCAATTTTTATTTTGCCGCATGTCCATTTTTGCCCCCCCGCCCCAAGACTTTTTTGCAGGTGCCCTGAAAAAGGGACCTGCATGTGTCCAATACACGTGCCTACAACAGCGCAGGCCATTTTTTGGTGCACCTTAGTAAAAGGACCCCTAATTAAGGCATTTATAATTCAGGCAGCTTTAGTATTTTCTGTACATTCCATAGGCAGCATTATGGGGGTGGGTCGCTGGGACCACAGCTTTTCTAATATATTACCCAACCAAAAAATAGCAATTAGAGAGCTGAGCGATATTGGTTTGCTTGACCCCTCCAACCAAAAGTGTTCTACTGCCCCTTTCTCATTGTACCCCCTTTACATAATAGATATAGCTTACCAGTTAAATTCTCTCTTCCATGAAATTTTGGATTTGAAATACACATACCTTTTGGCTTTTGTCATGCTGATTATTTTCTATGAGCAAGACAATTTTGGCTTTAGCACCCCTGTCTTTTTTTGTCCCAGTGTCCATGTTTTCCACAAGTCAGTCTGGCAATTACCTCCCACAAACTCTTTTTTTGAGCAGCCTATTCATTTTAAATTTACATGGTTGCAAATTGCTATTGCTGGGCCTCATCACTGCTCTGATATCTGTGCTAGAGGCAGTCACTGTGAGCCAATCCATGCTCTTTATTGACAGAGTGGATCAAATTAGAAGGGGTTTGAGTCAAACAAAATAAACATTCTGCATGAAACATTTAGCAGCATGCAATCCTTATGGATAGAAATTCCATGTGTGAAGGGAAAGAGTATAATGTGTCAAGGCCTCTTAAGACTTAATATCTGTAAAGCCTTAATATCCTGAAGTATAACCTCAGCACACCAGCATACACCTGAAGCCTCTTTATTTTCTGAAATTTCCTTTATTGAATAAATATAGGTAGTTTACTCACAGTCAGATGTTCAGAAGTATTGCCCCAAGGCAACACAGACTCCATAATTCTGAGAGCTGAATCGGTAGTTGGAGCAGAAATCTGAAGAAAGGCAGTTTTATTGCAGAAGTGAGAAAATAATTAAATAGATGCAAGTAGTTCAGAGCTGGGTGGCTGGAATGTGCAATATCTTATTAGGAAGAATTAATGAGGTACAAAAACGAGTTCATTACAAGGGGATTAGCAGGACAAGTGCTGTCTGAAGCAAGATGGAGAATGCCACATGAAGAAGGAGAAACCAAGAAGGGGCTCACACAGGCACAGAGAGGAGGAGGTAAAGGGACCAATAGGGACAGGGACTGCCATCATGTAGCAGGTGTGGTCTCAGAGGGCAGCCCTCGATTAGAGGGAAAGGTCATACCCAGCTGACCTCGCAGGACACAGATAGTAAGAATGACCAGAAAATAGGTCAGGTCGCGTGATGCCTGCTACCTGAGAGGCAGCAAGAGAGAGCGGCTCCTCCAATACCCGCCGAAATCTGCTTGAAAAACCAAGATTTGCTAAGACTGCAGACTCCTCCAATACCCACCGAAATCTGCTTGAAAAACCAAGATTTGCTAAGACTGCAGACTCCCAGAGGATAAGACCCGCACTCATCTGCCCTTAAAGTCCCCCTTGTGCAGTTTGTAGGGGTCGGGTGAGCGAGGCATGCCCACAAGGGCGCAGAGAAGTTTGAAGACCCCGCGTAAGTCAGGCCCTTGGAAGATGGCGGAGCCCTAGGTAATTCAGAATCAGAACCCGAACATATTACAGCCAGCGGAATGGGCACAAGAGATATCAAGATCAGTATCGGAAGCGCTGGAGGATCGTTTTATTAAACTTCAATCAGCTGTGGATGAGATCAGAAAAAATTTGATACGCATTCGCGGAGGCTTACAGAAGTGGAACAACGGGTCTCAGCCAGAGAGGATGAGGCACACGACATGGCGTCTCGGATACCTGCACTGCAGAAGGAGGCAGGGGAACTATACGAACGCATTGAAGAACAGGAAAATCGAAGTAGGAGAAATAATCTAAGGGTGGTGGGCTTACTAGAATCAGTATCAGATTCTCGCTTGTATCAGTTCTTTGACTCGTGGCTACCGGATAATCTGGGCCTTGAAGGGGGAAGGAGCTTTTTCTGTTGTGATCGGGCCCACCACATTGGGGCCAAGGGAGAACCCAACACTAAACCTAGAACGGCCATTGCCCATTTTATCAATTGGATGGCGAAAGAACGAGTTCTGAAGGTGTTTCAACCTAAGGATATTCTGGAATATGAGGGCCACCGATTGCTTCTTTTCAACGATTACTCAGCGAGGGTCGCCGGGCAGTGAAGAGCTTTGGCACCCATGTGCACGGCGCTTCACAAGAAGGGAGTGCGATTTGCTTTGCTATACCCTGCGAAACTCCACATTTGGCAGGGGGGAAAATCGGTGATTGTTCAAGAAGCTATGGAGGTTCAAGCTTTCCTGTCGAAGTTGAATAATAACTACCTTGGAGGAGGGAGGTCTCCTAGAAGGAGAGCATCACCCTGGTGAAGTAGGAAGTACTCTGGTATCCAGTACCTGCCCACCAGGGGATATACTATCCTCTCGCACCGAGGATATGTCTCCAAGTGCTGCCCGGGAGGGAAAGGTTAGGACAGCCGTTGTAGTTGGTGATTCGATCATTAGGCATATAGATAGCTGGGTGGATGGTGGATGTGAGGATCGCCTGGTGACTTGCCTGCCTGGTGCGAAGGTGGCGGACCTCACGCGTCACCTAGATAGGATTTTAGATAGTGCTGGGGAGGAGTCGGCTGACTTGGTACATGTGGATACCAATGACATAGGAAAATGTGGGAGAGAGGTTCTGGAAGCCAAATTTAGGCTCTTAGGTAGAAAGTTCAAATCCAGATCCTCTAGGGTAGCATTTTCTGAAATGCTACCTGTTCCACGCGCAGGGCCAAAGAGACAGGCAGAGCTCCGGAGTCTCAATGCATGGATGAGACAATGGTGCAGGGAGGAGGGTTTTAGATTTGTTAGGAACTGGGCAACATTCTGGGGAAGGGGGAGCCTATTCCGAAAGGATGGGCTCCACCTTAACCAGGTTGGGACCAGGCTGCTGGCATCGGCATTTAAAAAGGAGATACAGCAGCTTTTAAACTAGTAATGGGGGGAAGGCCGACAGTCGCTCAAAAGCGCATGGATCAGGATAAGGTATCTTGCAAGGATACCTCACAAACAGGGAAGATAGGGTTTCTGGATAGTGAGGTTGCACAACAGACCGTGGTAGGCCAGGTGCCCTTAAATACAACCAAAGATCAGACAAAAGATGGCAAATCATTAGTGTCAAGTACTAAGCATCATGCAAATAGGAACAACAAACATACTCTGAAATGCCTATATGCAAATGCTAGGAGTCTAAAAAATAAGATGGGAGAGTTGGAATATATTGCACTAAATGAAAAATTGGATATAATAGGCATTACTGAGACCTGGTGAAAGGAGGATAACCAGTGGGACACTGTCATACCGGGAACAAAGTCACTTCACTGGCTTCCGATCAGGTACCGCATGCAGTTCAAGCTTCTCTTATTAACCTACAAATGCACTCGATCTGCAGCCCCTCCTTACCACTCTACCCTCATCTCCCCTTACGTTCCTACCAGTAACCTCTGCTCTCAAGTACGGCATGCAGTTAAACAGAGCATGCGCTTATCCAACGTGCGCTTAAATGGAGTGCACTGTATTAATGAAAAAATATATAAATATAAAATTAATACACAAAGAAAATGTCTAAAATGCTGCTTAAAATATCAAGTTCAAATGTAACATCTAAACAGAATTACTTAGAATACAACCCAAGATAGACATAATAAATAATAAAAATTAAAACATAAGGGTAGACAGAATAAATGTCACGAACCTGAAATATCAAACGTGGAGCCAGATGTACATACCTGCGACGCACGTAATACCTCTCTTCTGAGTATTTATTTATTTGTTACATTTGTACCCCACATTTTCCCACCTATTTGCAAGCTCAATGTGGCTTACATAGTACCGTAGAGGTGTTTGCCAGTTCAGTTTGTACAATTGAACACGAGAGGTAGGTTTTTAAAAGGATCTTAGAACAGAGAATTTGTGCATAAAATAGAACAAAGTAGCAGGTAGGTTAACTTACAAGTCCTTGTTACAAGCATGCTGTGGTCCAGCTGATTGATGAGCACATGGTTAGGACAGGAACAGGGCTTCTGCAGTGAGTGGATCATCTGAGTTGCTTGCAGGTGAAGAGAATCTGAATCTTGGGGAAACAGCTTTTGCTTTTATATCTTGCAAGCTGCAGGAGGATATGATCACAGAGTCCCAGCAGCTGCTTCCTGGTTTCCACTGGATAACTTGCAAGGCATTATGGTATCTTGGTCTCATGTCTTATGACATCACAAGACTTGCTGTCTGGATCTTGCTGACAAATGGTCTTTTGTTGTGAAAAGGCTTCCTGCTTAGTCTCTGGAGCAGATACACATTACAAGTCCTTCCTTTCTGCACATGTCTGAAAGCTGATGGGAGGGGCAGGTATACCTTTGACAAGCAAATGTCTTGTTTATGGTTTCCCCTCTGAAGTCTTTGTTATCAATAGCTGGAGTTATGCCTTCTCCAGACTATCTGTCTGCTGGTGGAGAAGTCTATGTGATTCTTCAAGTATCCACCTTAGTCATGCTTTTGTTCAGTCTTTTTAGGTGGGAGGGCAGAGAGAGTTTTATTTCTCTTTGAAGCACAGTACCCTTTTGTCTCTTAAATGTCTTTTAAATGTTCCCCAAAGGGAGAGGGAAGAGGGCTTTTGGAATGAAAGCCAGTTCTGCTGCAGTGTCAAATATATATATCTGATCCAACACAACATCATGCTACACATTTAATTCTGATGATTGGTTTATACCATAACAAGTTGATAACAAATACAAGGTTATGTTGTGATCAGGTGAGGTAGGTGTGGATCAGGCGTCATGGGATCGAAGGGAACGAAGATTAGAAATTGTCCAGTACGATCATTAGTTATGCTGTGTTGCTGGGTGTAGGGATTTACGTTGGATCGATGGGATAGGCCTTTTTGAAGAGGTGAGTTTTTAGCCATTTCCTGAAGTTTAAGTGGTCGCGGATTGTTCTCACCGCATTTGGGAGTCCATTCCATGAGTATCTCCACTTGGGCACGACTACAGTTTAGCGTGCCTACACTTCGGGCATGTCTATATCTGGGCATGCCTACACTTTGGCGTGCCTAAGTCTGGGCGCCTACACTCTAGGCGCGCCAACTCTGACATCAGACGCCTTCACTTTAAAACCAGGAACTTTTCACTACTTCATTGCCTCAGCTACTACCTTCCTGGTGTCTGGTCCATTTTTCTTGTTGCTGTTCTTCCTTGCTGACTACTGCCTGGACCTGACCTCTGCTGGATTGCTGCCTGACCTGACTTCTGGATCGCTGCCTGACCTGACTCCTGCCTGGACCCAACCACTGCTGGATCACCGCCTGCCTTGACCACTGCCCGGACCTCACCATTGCTGAATCGCCGCCTGCCCTTAACTCTGTCTGGAAATGACTTCTGCTTAGCTCTGTCCTCATCTCCTTCTGTCTGAGCCCAAGTTCTCTCTCTCGCCCGTCTTCCTAAGTCCTGTTGGCCACCTGAACCCAGGGGCTCAAACACTGGAGAATGGTGGTTACCGCAGGTGAAGCATTGGGCTTTTGACTACTGGTCCCTGGATCAGCCCAAGGGCTCACTTCTATTCCTGACATTGTGACAATAAATAATAACTTAAATGAAACTAAGCCCAACATATCTATTGCAATAAAAGTACAAGTAATGCACATTAGTAAAAATGCACCCTGCTACCTAATCTAAAACAAAGACTACAGACATATGCATGTCAAACATAAGCATAAAAACCTTTATGCATGTATAACTAACTAAAAAGAATTTAGTAATATTTTATAGTTGGAAAATGTCACATTCACTCGTGGAATAAAAATACATATAATACGGAGTGTGTTGTCTTTCTAAAAACTAATTCTGCATTTCCCAAGGGAGTATATAATGAAATTAAATCTATACCTGAATCATATATGGTTTTAAAGTACAAAAACACCAGTCCTGCAAGGGGAAATATGCATGGAAACTTCATAAATGTTCATTGCTCCATTAGAGCTTGTGAACATATACACTTTAGAAATGTCTGTTGTTTTATTATATTGCTTTTTGTAGAAATTCCCCTTGAAGAAGCTGCTGCTGGTGAAACTAGGATTCAAGTTGGGGATGTGAATATACACTGTTTCTACCATCCTTTGGATGGTACTTATGAGCGTACTTAGCGCTACTGCAGTTGATGTTATATGTTTGGAGGATTAATCTCATCAAGAGGACATTCATTTTTTCCTTCATTTGTTTGAACTGGTTGAACTATCAGCTGGACATTCCACTCAAAGGGTCCTGTTTACTAAGGCACATTAGCGCTTTTAACACGCTTAGAATTAACACATATGCTAACCGTGTAGGTGCCTATAGGGATATTGTAAGCATGTACATGGTTAATGCACATACATGTTTAACGTGCATTAAAGACGCTAGCGCGCCTATAACGCAGCTTAGTAAGGGTTCTTAGCGCGAGTGACCTTTGTATTTTGCACTTGAGCATTTGAGTTGGTCATATGAGTTTCTGAGCACTAAAAAAAAAAAAAAAATTCTGTATAAGCTTAAAATAACTTGTCTTTTATTTTGTATTTGAATTTTTGTGTCTCAGGATTGTATCTGGATTTTCATTGTGTTTAATTCCAAGTAATAGAATGAAAAAAGGTTCAAAGAAGAGTGACCACAATGATAAAGGGGGTGGAACTCCTTTCGTATCAGGAAAGGCTAAAGAGGTTAGGGCTCTTCAGCTTGGAAAAGAGACAGATAAGGGGAGATATGACTGAGGTCTACAAAATCCTGAGTGGTATAGAATGAGTAGAAGTGAATCAATTTTTTACTCATTCCAAAAGCACAAAGACTAGGGGACACTCAATTTCAGAAGTGGATTCAGGTGAAAGCTGATTATATTCAGAAGTCAATAAAACAGTAAAAAGCAAGGCAATGTTTCCAACTAGTTATTATCTAAATGACCTATCACTAATGTGCCCCAATGTTCCTTTCCTTACAACAATGAATCCCCTTTAATCCAAATAATCAACCCGTACCCTACTCCCAACCGGAAAGAACTTTCGCCACCAAGAGGAGAAAAGAAAAAAAAATATTATTTATCCATCCAGGGATGGCCAAAACATCAAGATGTTAATGGTACAATCTAGCCAGTCATCAACGAATGTAAGAGGGGAAGAGCCTGAACACCGATGACTGTAGAATATGGGCACAGCCATGAGCCTTAAGATCAGGGCCTAAAAAGAATAAACAGTTAACTAGCCTGTGTGACTTAGAAGGGAAAATTAGGTTCTTACCTTGGTAATTTTCTTTCCTTTAGTCATAGCAGATGAAGCCATTACATATGGGTTGTGTCCATCAACTAGCAGGGGGAGATAGAGAGCACTCAACTTTTCACAGTGCCTCACGGCCAGCCAGCTCCACTGCCTCTTCAGTATTTGAAGCTTCCAAAGCAGTATGGCAAACCGCAATGGGAATAACATGAACTTTCCTCACAGCGAACGATGGCCCCTTAACAAGGGCATGAACTCAAAAGGAGGGAATGAACACATCCTCCTGGAGGGAATAAACTCGTCCTCATTATTGTATAACTGGAGGGGATACACGCAACCTCCTGGAGGGAATAAACTCATCCTCCCAAAACATAAACTGGAGGGAATGGACTCATCCTCCTATAAGTGAACATGAATCCTGAAGACTGTTTTCCAACTTTCTCCCAAGGAAGGAACTTCAGGAAACAAGAACAGAACCTGAAACAGATTCACAGCATACAGACAATCATACAGGGAGGGCTCATGGCTTCATCTGCTATGACTAAAGGAAAGAAAATTACCAAGGTAAGAACCTAATTTTCCCTTCCTTGTCATCAAGAAGATGAAGCCATTACGTATGGGATATAACAAAGCAATCCCTATATAGGGTGGGACCAACACCACGCGCTAGCACTTGTGCTCCAAAACGCGCATCCCTCCTAGCAGCCACATCCAGCCTGTAATGTCGGGCAAAAGAGAGCTTAGAAGCCCATGTTGCTGCACTGCATATCTCTTGACGAGAGAGTGCTCCAGTTTCAGCCCAAGAGGAAGAAATCGCTCTGGTAGAATGTGCCTTAAAGGCTACAGGCGGAGACCGGCCGGCTAGCAGATAAGCTGAAAAGATAGTTTCTTTGAGCCAGCGGGCAATAGTGGCTTTAGACGTTGGAGACACTCTGCGAGGACCTGATAGCAAAACAAACAGATGATCATAGATCCTGAAAGAGATAGTAACTCGCAGATACTGCAGCAGAGTCCTGCGCACATCCAACAGGTGCAACTGCCCAAAAGATTCTGGAAACTCCTCCTTATCAAAGGAGAGCAAGAAAATAGGCTGATTTAGGTGAAACACTGAAACCACCTTAGGCATGAAGGAAGGCACGGTCCGAACCGTGACCCCGGACTCTGAGAATTGCAGAAATAGGTCTCAACAGGACAGCGCCTGGAGCTCTGACACCCGTCTCGCCGAAGTAATGGCCACAAAAAAAACGGCCTTTAGTGTCAAATCTTTCTCCGATGCTCGCCGAAGTGGATCAAAAGAAGAAGCCTGCAGGGCCTTCAAAACTAGCCCCAGGTTCCAAGCTGGACAGGGTGCTCGCACGGAAGGCCGGAGCTGAAGCATCCCACTAAGAAACCGTGCCACATCTGGATGAGCAGCTAAAGACACGCCTTCAACCTTACCATGAAGGAAGGCCAACGCTGCCACTTCCACCCGCAGGGAATTATAGGTCAAGCCTATTTGTACACCATCCTGCAAAAAGTCAAGAATCGGCGAGACAGGAGCCCGCATAGGTGTGATTGCTTTTGAAGCACACCAAGACTCAAACTGGCGCAAATTCCTGGCATAAGCCACGGAAGTGGAACGCTTGTGGGCCTGCAGGAGAGTGGAACTGACTGTGTTTGAATAGCCTTTGTCCCTCAATTGCGCCCTGTCAATCGCCATGCCATAAGACCAAAGCGGCAGGCGTCCTCCATGGCTACCGGGCCCTGTGACAACAGGTTCGGTACCAGAGGTAAAGGAAGGGGAGCCTCCACTAGCATCTGTCGGAGGTCCGCATACCAAGGCCTCCTGGGCCAATCCGGGGCGATGAGGACCACTTCTCCTGGGTGCAGCCGAATCCGCAGGAGCACGCGCCCTATCAAGGGCCACGGAGGAAACACATATAGTAGGCCCGGAGGCCAGGGCTGAGTCAAGGCATCCAACCCTGCCGAGCGAGGATCTCTCCGTCTGCTGAAGAAGCATGGGACTTTGGCATTTGAACTTGTCGCCATAAGATCCATCACAGCCTTGCCCCATTTGGCACATATCTGCAGGAATACTTCGTCTGCTAGTTCCCATTCTGCTGGATCGATCTGATGCCTGCTTAGATAATTGGCTTGCACGTTGCTCTGACCTGCAATGTGAGCTGCCGACAGAAACTGAAGATGCAGCTCGGCCCAGTGGCAAATCTGTTCGGCCTGTGTGGCCAGTGCTCTGCACTGAGTGCCGCCTTGTCGATTTATGTAGGCCACTGCTGTCGTGTTGTCCGACATCACTCTGACAGCCAATCCTTCCAGGGTCACTTGAAAGGCCAGAAGCACCTGAAACACCGATTTCAACTCTAGGCGGTTGATGGACCACTCCGACTCCTCGGGTGTCCATAGACCCTGGGCATGCTTCCCCTTGCAATGTGCGCCCCAGCCCTTCAGGCTGGCATCTGTCACTACTAGACACCAATTGGGGAGCACCAGCGGCATTCCTCGCCGCAGCATGCTGTCTGAGAGCCACCACTCCACGCTGAGTCGGGCCGCAGGGAGCCAAGAAAGTCTGCATTGATAATCCTGAGAAACTGGAGACCATCTTTGAAGTAGGGAATACTGTACATGTCTCAGGTGCGCTCTCGCCCAGGGCACCACTTCCAATGTGGCTGTCATCGATCCCAGCAGCTGGACAATGTCCCAAGATCGCGGGCGGGGCATCCTCAGGAGCAGACGGACCTGATTCTGAAGCTTGCACCGCCTTAGCTCGGGTAGGTATACATAGCCCGAGTCTGTGTCGAACCTGGCCCCCAAATATTCTAGAGATTGCGAGGGGGTCAGGTGACTTTTGGCCATATTGACGACCCAGCCTAGAGATTGAAGTACTGAGACCACTCTGGCTGTAGCTTGATAGCTCCTCTTGTTACAGAGTCTGCTCTGATGAGCCAGTCGTCTAGGTACGGGTGAACCCTCATACCTTCTCGCCTGAGCAAAGCAGCTACTACCATCATTACCTTCGAAAAGGTTCGGGGAGCTGTGGCGAGGCCAAAAGGCAAGGCCCGGAACTGGAAATGTTTTCCCAACACTGCAAACCTCAGAAACCTCTGGTGCGTGGGCCAAATTGGCATGTGCAAGTAAGCTTCTTTCAGGTCTAGAGACGTGAGAAACTCTCCTGGCTGTACCTCAGCAATGATGGAGCGCAGGGTTTCCATGTGGAAATGCCGCACTCTCAGGGACTTGTTTAATTCTTTAAGTCCAGAATAGGGCGAAAAGACCCACCTTTTCGTGGCACCACAAAGTAGATGGAGTATCGGCCGTAGCCGTGTTTGGCGGCAGGTACCAGAGACATGGCCCCTAACTGAATCAGACCTTGCAAAGTCTCCTCTACCACCGCCCGTTTGGCGGCAGAACCGCATCGGGACTCGACAAACACGTCTCTTACTGGGGCGTTGAATTCTATTCTGTAGCCATCTCATATTTGTTGTGTCATGTGTTTTTCAGGTGTGATCAAGGTACAGTATCCTGCTAGCGTGTAGTATTTGCAGCCCTTTTTTTCACAAGGTAGTGTATTGGTGTTTTAGAGCCTGGTGTAATTACAGTTCTGCCTTTCCATGCATAAGGTTGTAGCTCGTCCTGTCTTTGGAATTAGTGCTGTTATGGTTTGGTAAGGTTCTGACTGTCTTTTTGCACAAGTTTGTGTATAGTGTTTTGCAGTGGAGAGATTGTGTGTCTGCACCTCTGACCCCCCCCCCCCCCTCTCCCCGGGTTTGAGAATTGGAACTACTAATTGTGGACTTTGAACTGAATAATTTCTTGGGAGGGGGGGTTTCATGATAGCATTGTGCTTATTATTTCAATCAGTTTTTCTGTACAAGTTTAGCTTCATTTGTCTTTATTTAGAAATTTCATAAATAAAAAATTTTCTAAAAATTGAATAATCTTATCAATGGGTGGGGCAGGGGCGGGGCTAGGATGGGGCCCCACCAAATTGGTCTGCATAGGGCCCCGCACTTGCAAAGACCAGCCCAGGCATCCCCAATCATTTCAAAATGATGGTGGTACCTATGGATTGGAGCAAACCTGCAGCCGAAGTTGGAGTGAGGCAGGCGGCAAACCTTGCAGCTCCAGAAGTTAACTGATTGGAAATCAGTAAAGGCAGAAATAAACAAAAATCGGCAGCACACGAGCAGCATAAACTGTTAGAAGAGATGTGCGCTAAAGATCGCGGGAAAGTCCCAACGAGCGCGATCAGTGCAACGACAAGATGCAGCAGCAGTTTATATAGGATCAGCCCAGACGGGAAAGAGGAGCTTTCAAAAGCAAATGACATCGAAAGAGGGCGGAGAACGGAGCCAGCTACCTGCCTCACCGCGGAGATTATTTCAGTTAGTTGGGGCTGGACTGGAGAAGGAAATAGCGGCTGCGAGCAGAGATCCAGAGCGAGCAGGTGGCTAGCGCTGACGAGTTAGGGGAAATGAAAGAAATGCGGTAGCGGAACGTGTGAATCATTAGCGAGACACATCCTGTCAGGGTTGTGAAGGGAAAAAAAAACCCTGCTGCATCCTCAACACCATTATCGGGGAGGGACTATCAGAGAACACAGATAAAGCAGCATCAGCTGGGCGCGCCCCCACCCCACCGCTGAACTGGAGCCAGAAGAATACTCCCCCTGACCCCCTCCCTCCTCAGTTTACGGTCCCGGCGATGAGCTCGTGGATGCGCTGCGCCTTCCTCGCGCCCGTGTTGGTGGTGGCCGTGCTCTTCGTGCTCTACAAAACCCGCCTGGAGGAGCGGGAGCCGCGGTTGGCGGCGAATCAGCAGCAGCGCCACCGAGCTAACATCACATCGGAGAGGAGCGAGCTGATCGCTACTTGCACCGCCCTACTGCAAGGAGAGGAAGCTCCTGCTCGGGAAGGAGGTGATAACGGCGACCCCGCGGTCCTTCTGCAGCCCGCCCCCGCCGGGGTCCCCTGCGGCGAGTACGTGCGCGAGAGCCACTACGTGACAATGCCGCTGTCGGCCGAAGAGGCCGCCTTCCCGCTGGCCTACATCCTGACGCTGCATCACGAGTTCCGCACCTTCGAGCGCGTCTTCCGTGCTATCTACGCGCCGCAGAACCTCTACTGTCTGCACGTGGACGAGCGGGCGCCCGCCGCCTTCCGAGAGGCCGTGCGCGAGCTGGCCGCCTGCTTCCCCAACGCCTTCCTGGCATCGCGCGCCGAACCCGTGGTCTATGCGGGCATCTCGCGCCTCTTGGCCGACGTGCACTGCC
This sequence comes from Microcaecilia unicolor, assembly GCF_901765095.1. Taxonomy (NCBI): domain Eukaryota; kingdom Metazoa; phylum Chordata; class Amphibia; order Gymnophiona; family Siphonopidae; genus Microcaecilia; species Microcaecilia unicolor. Next base: position 326,594,185 of record NC_044031.1, read on the forward strand.
TGCGCGACCTACAAGCCTCCGCGGTGCCCTGGCGCTACGTGCTCAATGCTTGCGGCCAGGACTTCCCGCTGAAGACCAACCGTGAGATCGTGCGCCACCTGAAGAGCTTCCAGGGCCACAACCTAACGCCCGGGATATTGCCACCAGCGCACGCCGTCCCGCGCACCAAGTACGTGCACCGCGAGCACATCGTTGCCTCGCCGGCCACTGTGCGTCGCACGAACGCGCTCAAGGCGCCGCCCCCGCACAACATCACTATTTTCTTCGGCTCGGCCTACGTCGCTCTCAGTCGCCAGTTCGCCCGTTTCGTCTTGGAGGATCCGATTGCGGTAGACCTGCTCAAGTGGTCTATGGACACCTACAGCCCGGATGAGCACTACTGGGTCACGCTGAATAGAATCCCTGGTAAGTACCTTGGGAGGAGTGTCTTGCCTATGCTTAGCTTTAAAGGGGGTCTTTTACTAAAGATTAGCTCGGTTATCTGTAGCAGGGCTCATTTTATTCCTATGGGCTCTTCTTTAGTAGAAGCCTAAAAGGCATATTTTCAAAAGGCATAGTTCCATAGAAACCTATGGAACTTTGGGAGGCTAAGTGCTTTGAAAATATGCCTCAAAGGGTGCTGTTGTGCACCGGATGGTCGCCCATCCTACCCTTATATACAGCTGTACTTTGGTCTAAAGTTACTATGTTAAAGATAAGCTATTTATAAAGTCCCAAACGATATTCCTCTGATCAATGGGTTGAATTGTTGTTACCTTTTGTTCCGTCCCTGAACTTTTGTAGTCTTAATATTTTTATTGATTTTGTAATAGAGAACATCAATAATAACAACAATAGTACTACAATATATTTAAATTGAGTTAAAAAAAAGACACCTTAAAGTATGTAAGTAGTATAAAGTTCATGCATGTGACACAGATAGTAATAATATATGTGAAGAAAAAAAGAAAAAGTACAATATACTCCTCTCACGTCACATCTTCAAAATAGGATATCAATGGAGCCCATTTTTCTTTATAAAGAGCATATCGAGATGTTTTTTTAAGCAAAATATGTTTCAAATTTATAGGTTTGAAACAATAAATTCCACCATTCTTGATAAGTAGTTTGTTGTAAAGCTTTCCAGTGTGTAAACACTACTTTCAAACATGGGCGTAGCCAGACACCCAATTTTGGGTGGGCCGGCCGAAGATGGGTGGGCAGAGAACCTCGCCCCATCCCAAGGTGATTTGGTCTCTCCTTTTCTCGCCTGCATGCCATATGGTCTCTCAAACATCCCCCTCTCACGTATACCTTTTAAATACTAGATTTTCACCAGCAGCGAGCAGCAACTAATACACACTGCTCGTGCTAGCCCCACACACCCTTCCCTCTGATGCAACTTCCTGTTTCCGCCTAGACAGAAATACATCAGAGGGAAGGCTGTGGGGCCGGTGCGAGCAGTATGTATGTCACTGCTCACTGCAGGCGAAGATCTGCTACTTACAAGGTATGCAGGAAGGACACTTGTTGGGAGTTTTCGGCTGCTGGGGCTTGGGGATCCCTGCCAGCCACATCATAGGTATACTGCTACTGGGTGGGCCTGAACCCAAAGTGGGTGGGCCTGGGCCCACCCAAGCCCACCCTTGGCTACGCCACTGCTTTCAAAGCTAGATTCACTCTGTTACAAATTAACTTTGTATTGGTCTCCTCCAGGTTTAGATACTAGTTTTTCACTTTTAATGTTGTCACTGAAAAGGGTCATCGTCCAACCTGATATTGCTGGAGTAAGTCTTTGATCTTTATGCTTTTCGGCAGCATCTAGCGCATAGTTCTCTTGGAACGATCAGGTTGGACTCCTGTAGCACTTTGATCCCTCTCTTCGAATGTAAATAGCTGAAGGAACCCTGACAATGGACTGGATTTGTGGAACACAATCTTTTGTTTCTCAAATTCAATGGCATTCAGAACATGCAGTTAAATAATTTAACAAAGAAGTTCTGTTGATTTGGAAATAAAATTAAACCGTGTGATAATATATCAAACTATGAAATGTCATTGTTAATAGATTTCAAAGGATGGATTTGACAATTTAACCACAAGGCACAACTGTCCTAGGGCAACAAATAATGTTGGTCTTTTCATCAGTCAAATGAATTAATGCTCAAAAATAAATATATATCTATGTATAACAAATAGGCATGAGACATGCACTGTAAATTGGCTATAGGATCTCATGTAGTGCACAACTGTTCCAAATTCGAGCCCTTCAGGTGTGATCAATCATTTGCCTCCATTGTCATAAAACATGTAGTAAACAGGCACATCTACAACTTAGAACACCACTACAACGTATAAAATGTTTGGTAATGAACCAAAGAGCGACTACTTATCTGCTCATGCAGAGCACAGCGTTGTCAAAACCTTAGCAACACTCAACGGATGGCATTTCGGTCCACCCGACCTGCTTCCGGGGTAATAGCATATAGTCGTTAAAAAGTAAAATTTTACTGGCAAAAAATGCTATCCATGTCCAAGATGGTGTTTTTTCACCAGTGAAATTTAATGTTTTAGCAACTATATGCAATTACCCCAGAAGCCGATCCGGTGGACCCCAGGAAAGACTCCAGAGGAAATTGGAAAGTCATAGGATAAGAGGTAGTGTTCTATTGTGGATTAAAAACTGGTTAAAAGATAGAAAATAGAGAGTAAGGTTAAATGGTAAGTATTCTCAATAGAGAATGGAAGATAGTGGGGTTCCCCAGGGGTCTGTGCTGGGACCGCTGCTTTTTAACATTTTTATAAATTATCTAGAAATGGGAGTAACTAGTGAGGTAATTCAATTTGCTGACAACACAAAGTTATTCAAAGTTGTTAAATTGCAAGAGGATTGTAAAAAATTACAAGAGGACCTTACGAGACTGGGCATCTAAATGGCAGATGACGTTTAATGTGAGCAAGTGCAAAGTGATGCATGTGGGAAAGTGGAAGCTGAGTTATAGTTATGTAATGCAAGGTTTCATATTAGGAGTCACTGACCGGGAAGTGGATCTAGGCGTCATTGTTGATGATATGTTGAAACCATCTGCTCAGTGTGCTGTGCCAGCTAAGAAATCAAATAGAATATTAGGTATTATTAGGAAAGGAATGGAAAACTAAAATGAGGACGTTATAATGCTTTTGTATCACTGCATGGTGCGACCGCACCTCGATTATTGTGTTCAATTCTGGTCACCGCACCTCAAAAAAGATATGGTGGAATTAGAAAAGGTACAGAGAAGGGTGACGAAAATGATAAAGGGATGCAATGACTTCCCTATAAGGAAAGGCTAAAGCAGCTAGGGCCCTTAAGCTTTGAAAAAATATGGCTGAGGGGAGATACGATAGAGGTCTATAAAATAATGAGTGGAGTGGAAGGGGTAGACATGAATCGCTTGTTCACTCTTTCCAAAAATACTAGGAATAGGGGGCACGCAATGAAGCTACAAATTAGTAAATTTAAAACGAATTGGAGATATTTCTTCATTCAACGTGTAATTAAACTCTGGAATTCGTTGCCAGAAAATGTAGTAAAAGCATTAACTTAGCGGGGTTTAAAAAAGGTTTGGATGGCTTCCTAAAGGAAAAGTCCATATAGCATTATTAAAATGGACTTGGGGGAAAATCCACTGTTTATTTCTAGAATAAGCAGCATAAAATGTATTGTACTGCTTTGGGATCTTGCCAGGTATTTGTGACCTGGATTGGCCACTGTTGGAAACAAGATTCTGGGCTTGATGGACCTTCGATCTGTTCCAGTATGGCAATACTTATGTACTTGTATATTATAGGAGATCCTATAGCCAATTTACAGTGCATGTCTGATGCCTCATTGTAATACATAGATATATATTTAATTTCAAGCATTATTCATCTGATTTGTATTGCTGCCACTTAATTAATACTCCCATTTTTTTCTGTAATATTTTCTATTGTGGGCTTTTCATCAGTAGCAATTCACATGGTTTAGTCACTAGGGGTCACCATACATAGCAACAATTAAGAAAACTATAGGGTTCAGTCACTGAGTTACAAATTTATAGCAAAGGAAATGAAATACAGTATATGCTCCTGAATTGATAAGGTGCTTGGTGGAAAACTGCATGCCTCATGGAATTATTTCCATTCCATGTTTGTTTATTTGTATCCCACATTTTCCCACCTATTTGCGGGCTCAGTGTGGCTTACAATACATTGTAAAAGATGGAAGTGCAATTGGTTGCAGTACAATTATGGGTTACATTGTGAAGAATTATATAAGACAGAGTAAATTCAGGATATTCGATAGAACAGTGGAATATAACAGTGGTGAGTTGAGAGGGGGGCAAAACATTATCGAGGGAACAGGGAGGTCTGACAATTTTATCTGTGGGTAGGGTTTAAGAGTGGTGAGAGCGCGGGAGTAGAGGTTCAGAGAGTGTATTGGTGCGTGTCTATGAGATTGTATGGGCTTTATGTGTTTTGATCCTTGCCATAGATTTTCTCGAAGAGATAAGTCTTAAGTAGTTCACATTAATGAGGCATATTTTCAAAGCACTTTGGGAGGCTAAGTTCCATAGGTTTCTATGGAACTTTGGGAGGCTAAGTGCTTTGAAAATAAGCCCAATTGTGTACGTGTATTTCATGTATAGGTAGGTGTGTGTTTGTAATCAGTAGGTGGTTTGGAAGGAGCGATTCTGAAGTTGCTGTTTTATCAGTGGTTCAATGCTACAAAAGTTGTAACTACTTCTCCCATGCAAATGTACTGGATCATCTTTGGAACTCCGGTCCAGTCTTGCTTATTTTCAAACCTAATGTGTTTCTTTATAGGTCGTTCCCCCCCCCCCCCCCTCCAAATTTTGGTCCCGTCCTGTTAAATTTTCAGAGAGTTATTTTGTCCACAGACATTCTTGGCCCTTATGTATAAGTTCTTTTCAGCTTCTGAGTGGTACAACTATGATCTGTCCAGAAATGTATTTGCAGGGCAGAGGGACATTGACAGATTTATGACCAATGATTACTGAAACTGACTGACCAGAATTGGTAGCTGGCACTTGGGGGATACCCTGCATGGAGTGGCTTCTAAACACAGGATCATACTAAGCTATACTTGTGCCTTGTGCAACTCGCCCAGTGGCCCCCCCTGCCCGCTTTGCCACTGCCACTGAGATCGATTTTTTTGTTCCCCTCCATACTTGCACCCTTTGTGACTGGACCACTCACACAACACTTAGTATGGCATTGTACTGGACGGCTACATTTTGAATGATGTGGGTTTGTGACAGGGAGAGTATACTATAAATTGTATTATTATGCTTAACTTTATTATGTATTGCAGGGCTTGACAAGCACCTAGAATGTAGACCCTAGTGCCCTGGATTTTGTCCTTCAAAATAGTGTTTACACACTTAGCTGCTTTGGCTGCAGAAAAGGCCTTTTCTTCCATCTGCACTGCGCCACTTCTGAACTCTCGGTGAATGTGAGCTGCAGTATACAGGAAGAGGTTTGAAAGTATATGCAGATTTGAAACTGCATGATCAACAATCTCTTCCTGCACTGCACAGCTCAGGTTCACTGACAGCTCAGCAGCAGTGGTTCAGTGTAGATAGAAGAAAAGGCCTTTCTGTGGCAGCAGTAAAGTAAGGGGAAGGAGGGGTGTAATCAGCTGACTTGAGGCTGATAACTGAAGAGTGAGTGGCTTGATACTGCTGGGGCAGAGTAGGGGGGTGCTTGGAGAATGAGTGAAACATACTAACTGATGTGGAGAGATGAATGGGAGAGAGACAGACTGGTTGAGATGGTGGTACAAGAGTGAGAGAGACAGACAGACCTGGGTCATGGTGATAAGTGATGCCAAGAGGCAACCACTTCAGTCATAGCTATCAGGAGGATGAAGGAACATAGTTGACAGCACACTTTGGGGGTGGGGAGAGAGGCCTGTTGGTTTATTTATTAGGATTTATTTACCACCTTTTTGAAGGAATTCACTCCAGGCGGTGTACAGCAAAAATTAAGTTAAACATAAGCAATAGACAATTACAACTGTAAAAATATTCAAATAACAATACATAATATGGCTTGGAGGGGCGTAATTGAACGAAAACATCTATCTCCATGGGCGTTTATCTCCGAGAATGGGTCCGTGAAGGGGCGGACCGAACCGTATTTTCGTAAAAAATAGACGTCCATGTTTTATTTGACAATTTGTGAGCTGGGCGTTTTTGTTTTTCAGTGATAATGGAAAATGAAAGCGCCCAGCTCAAAAACGAATAAATCCAAGGCATTTGTTCGTGGGAGGGGCCAGGATTCGTAGTGCACTGGTCCCCCTCACATGCCAGGACACCAACCCAACCGGGCACCCTAGGGGGCACTTTTAGAAAAACAAAAAAAAAAAGGTAAAAGAGCTCCCAGGTGCATAGCACCCTTCCCTTGTGTGTTGAGCCCCCCAAATCCCCCTCAAAACCCACTGCCCACAAGTCTACACCATTACTATAGCCCTAAGGTGTGCTGGGGGGCACCTACATGTGGGTACAGTGGGTTTGGGGGGGTTGGACGACTAAGCATTAAGCATCACAATTGTAACAGGTGGGGGGGGGATGGGCCTGGGTCCACCTGCCTGAAGTCCCCTGCACCCCCTAACAACTGCTCCAGGGACCTGCATACTGCTGCCAGGGAGGTGGGTATGACATTTGAGAGTGAAAATAAAAAGTTGTGAAACATCATTTTTTGTGGTGGGAGGGGGTTAGTGACCACTGGGGGAGTCAGGGGAGGTCATCCCCGATTCCCTCTGGTGGTAATCTGGTCATTTAGGGCACTTTTTGGGGCCTTGTTCGTGAAAAAACAGGGTCCAGGAAAAGTGCCCTAAATTCTAGCTACAAAAGCATACTTTTATTTCCATTATCGGCGAAAGGCGCCCATCTCTCCTCGGCCGATAACCACGCCCCAGTTCCACCTTCGCCACGCCTCCGACACGCCCCCGTCAACTTTGTACGCTTCCGCGATGGAGTGCAGTTGAAAACGTCCAAATCGGCTTTCCATTATACCGATTTATTCGTTTTTGTGAGATAAACGTCTATCTCCCGATTTGGGTCGAAATCTAGGCGTTTTTCTCTTTCAATTATAAGGTGGATAGTATGCTACTTTATAATGTCTTCTCCAGGGCTATGGAATTGGCAGCAATTTTGGGTGGCGTTGGAGTTGGTAAAAATGTACGCGCTCCAGTTTTGAAACAAACATTACAAATTGTGAGGAATATGAGGGTGAGAGGGAGAATGAAGGCACATGGAGACTCGAGGAGGCTCGAGAGGGAGGGAGACTGGGTAGAGAAAAGGAGTCTTTTCCCCTGGGGGATTGGAGAAAAGGAAAAGACTACAATTTCCAGCAGCCCCTGAGTAGGTCCCATGGTAGAAACAGGGACTTCAATCCCCAACAGCCCCAGAGGTCAGGAGAAGGGCAAGAGAAGGGAGTTGGAAAAACCTGCGCCAGAGAGCCAGGATGAGGGAAGGAGTTCTGAACCTGCCCAATCAAGTAAATGGAGAGCAGCTGAGCAATGGGTGTGGGGAGGAACCTATGGACTGGCAAGGGGAAGAAAAGAGGGGAGGAACTAGAGCAAGAGGAGCCGATGGAGATTGCTGCTCTGACTAAACTGGAAGGAAGGGAAGTGAAGCAGGAGAGGGCTGCTCAGGAGAGCCTGGTAGAAGAAGGGAAAAGGTGACTATCCCACAAGGGGAGCTGAGAGAGCAGGTTTACCACGGAAGGGTCATGCGGGTGGTGGTCAGGGTATAATGCTGGCCTGGGTGGGGAGGGACCCCTGCCACTCTCCCTAGGTTGATTTCTTTTGAAAGGGAGAGAGTGGTGGTTTTGGGCATAACTGCTATACATGAACTGCTGGGAGTTTGAACCCTTTCTGAACTGCTGTGTTTGGGGAATTGTTTTACCTAACTGCTGACATGAACTGCTGGGGAGGGTTTGACCCCTTTCTGGAGCTACCGTGTTTGGAGAATTACTTTGCATACCTGCTATACATGAACTGCTGGGAGTTTGAGCCCTTTTTGAGCTACTTTAAATTGCTTTGCATAACTGCTTTATATGAACTGCTCAGATTTTGCAACCTTTTGGGGTTTTTTTTGTCTTGTTTTGAATACTATGCTGTTGAACTGCTATGCTTCTTGAGAAATGCTGTGGTGGGAACTACCTTTGGAGGAGCAGTTGACACAAAGGGTTTACAATCTATATATATATATATATATATATATATAAAACTCACCTTCAACGTTCTGAAGACAGTGACGTCAGTGAAGCCAAGCCCTGACTTCCTTCAAAAAGGTTTGAAGGTTCGTGGTGGTGAAGCCACCAAAATTGCTCCGGGCCCCGCCCTCGAGGGCGGAGCAATGGCAGAACAACGAAGGGGTTGGCAGGGAGGCGGGGGTGGGGGGTGGGAAATCGCTGCGGGCCCCGCCCTTGAGTCAAACGTCATGACGTTGAGGGCAGAGCAATGCCAGAACAACGAAGGGGTTGGCAGGCAGGGAGGGGGGGTGTTGCCGACGAAAACCTTGATGGCAGAACAACGAAGGGGTTCACAGGGAGGGAGGTGGGGGGGGGGTTGCGAAATCGCTCCGGGCCCCGCCCTCGCGTCAAATGTCATGACGTTGAGGGCGGAGCAATGGCAGAACAACGAAGGGGTGGGGGGGGGTGTGGGCGACAAAAACCTTGCTAGCGCCCATTTCATTTTCTCAGAAACGGGCCTCTTTTACTAGTAAAGTATAATGATCTGACCTTGTGGATTGCCGTGTGCTCTTTAGCAGTGGATTACAGCACACAGCTCAGCTAAAGGGCCGAGGGACTCAATTTTCCAAGAGTCTCCCGGTGGTGGAGACCTTACAAAATCCAGAACAAAAAAAACTTAAGCCTAATTAATATCAGTAGGAATTGGAGTTGAAGCTGGAGTTGGACAGTAAAAAAAAATAGAGGAGCTGGAGCACTGACCTTCTCCATATTTTACATCAAGAGATCAGTACGTTATTGAATTGTTAGAGAATATTATTATGTGATGTGACTTATCACTTCACTAGTGAGAACAAGGATATGGTTGGGCTGAATTAAGAATTTTCATTATCTTAATCATGATATTACACTACCTTGTGTTATACCTTTGATGTAACTGCTTCGTTTCCCCTAGGAGGCCTATAGAGTAAGTTGAGCTGTCACCAGCATGACCACAACTCGTGGGATGAATAAAAGCATGAAGTCACTTACATATGGAATTTTATCCAATGTTTACTTGTGATAATGGGAGCTGAGAAATCACAGAACAAAGGCAGACCTGGGTAATTTATATGAAGTATGTCTTTTATGATCAATGTGAACGGTATGCAATACATACAAGTAAAAGCATACTTGAATAGATGTGATAAATTAGAAGGTAAGCAAGTACTATGGCCTTTAAGATAATGCTTGATGTGCATCATAAAAATCTAGTCACTGAAAAGCAAGTCTTAATGGATTTACCCTGAGCAAAATAAGAGTAATTTATTAGGTGCCTACCAGTCTTCTTCCTCTGTTGTGCTTTATTTTATTTTTTATTTATTGCATTTGTACCCCACATTATCCCACCTTTTTGCAGGCTCAATGTGGCTTACAGAGTGTTGTTATGATGTAGTCATTTCAAGATCTTAAATACAATCGATAATAGGCTGAAGGTAAATGGGGATTTAGATGGAAAGCTGTTAGGTAAGGTAGTGTGAGAGGTGTTTTTTGATGCACATGAGTGGTTTAAGGAATGATTTCTTTCTGTTGTCCAGGTTTCATTCCCACAATGGAATACAATTTATGTACCCTGAATTCTTGGAAATCACTGGAGTGTAACAGAAGATTTAATCTTCCCATTTAGCCAGGGTCCAAATAATTTCATGTGCCCAGCAGAGTCAGGTGATAGAGTGGCACCCTCACTTGTTCTACAGGTTCTCCATCTCAGACAAAAGGCTAAGCTGGTACTTTCCCCCAGCTCATGGCTCAAACCTTAGGCAAAAAGGCCGAGGTGAACTTCATAAAGAGAAGACATTTCCTTGTCATCAACAGCAGATGAATCCATTAACGGATGGGTTGTATCCACCTACCAGCAAGTGGAGATAGAGAACACTGAAAGCACATGGTGTTCCTGGATGCCTAGCCCCCTCTGCCTTCAGTATATCTCTATCTCCCAGCAGGTGTGGACGTCGCTTTCTCAGCTCCTGGATTTTTGCCTGGGGTGGCTCCTGCGCTTTGCCAGTAGAGCGGGGGGTATTGTGGCTGGTGGTGCCCACTTAAAGGCATACTTGGTTTTCCCTGTCCCTGCCTTACCCCATTCCCCCTCCTCCCAGAGTTCCTCTGAGGCTGCCTTAATCTAACTTTCCTCACAGTAAAAAAAAAAAAAAAGAGCGAGTCTCACTTTCTCAGCGTGGCGATTTCTGAGGCTTTCTCCAGAGATCCTGGTTCGGTGCAGCTTGACCGAAGCTCATTTGACTCGGTCTCCTGAGGTGAGAGTGGTGCCCAGCTCCTCCGGGGAGGTTCCCGCTGACAGCGCTCTGTGCGGGGTAAGTTTTGGTGTGAAGGCGTCATTTTGTTTTCTGTATTTGATGGCTGCTGAAGGGGTTAAGCGCTGCTCCCACTGTGGGAAACGCAGATCAGCAGCGGGGCTTTGCAGCACATGCTGCCTAGATGCTAATGCTGGCATGAGCATGGCGGACGGTGATTCTTCCCACCCAACGGAGTTGGCAGCAGGCGCCATATTGGAGGTGCCGCGTGACTCGACCCTCGTGGTTGTGGAGGGGTCTGAGTGCAGGGGGGCGCCTCGTTTCGAGGTTTCTAGAGGAGCTATTGCCTCCGCTTCCCCCAATGTGGGGGCAGATGCACAGGGTGAGTTTTTCTCCCCTGAATTTGTGCTGCTGATGCATAAGGCTTTTATCTTAAAAAGAGCACTGCCTGAGGCTCCTGACAATTCCTTTTGGATTGGGTTGCCTCCAGTTCTTGATAGCCCAGCGTCTGCTGGACACTTTATTTCTTCCCCTGAGCTTTTGGCTGATGCTAAGTGCAGATGAGTGAATACCCCTTCTGAGGGGGACTCTTCACCCTGTTCTCCCCCGTGGTCTAGTTTCGGGGAGTCTGAGGGGTCTGGCAGGCCCTCACGGACTGATATCCAGACGAGGGTGGCTGCTTGCCACAGGAGTTGGATGACCCTAAAGCAGTTTGGATTTTTCACTGCGACGAGCTGCCAGCTCTCATTTCTGGTGCCTTACAGGCCCTTTGTATTGAAGATCCAGACAAGGGCGCTGCCTCTTTTATTAATCCTTGGATGGCTAGTACTAAGAAGCCTTCTCGGGCTTTTCTCATGTATACTTCCATCCAAGAGCTTATTTCAGCTCAATGGTCTGACCCTGATGGTCCCTTGAAGGTGGCCAGGGCTATGTGTCACCTTTACCCTCTGAGTGAAAGTCAGTTGGCCCTCTTTGGGATGCCTAAAGTGGATGCATTAGTCACGGCTGTGACTAAAAAGACTACTCTCTCGTTGGAGGGAGGGGTCGCTTTGAAAGATATGCAGGAGTGGCAGCTGGAATCCGCACTAAAGTGATCCTTTGATATCTCGGGCCTGTCCTTTCGGGCGGCTATTTGCAGTTCCTATGCAGCTCGCGCCTGCCTTTCCTGGTTGCAGCAGGCGGATGAGCAGCCCGCCGATGGAGCGGGTTCCCTCGCTGAGGTCGGCCTGCGAATGGAGTCTGCCTTGTCTTTTTTTGGCTGATGCCCTTTGTGATCTGTTCAGAGCTTCAGCTAAGCAGATGTCTATGGCGGTTGCTGCCTGCCGCCTTCTTTGGCTCTGGCATTGGGCGGCTGACATGGCCTCTAAACAAAGGCTGGTGAGGTTACCCTTTCGGGGTCTTCTTTTATTTGCAGAGAATTTGGAGAAGATTGTTAAGGACCTAGGGGACTCTTAAGTCCCAACGGTTGCCTGAGGATAGGCTGAGGCCTTCTTCCAAAAGTCCTTCTTTTCCCTCCTCTTCCAGGCCACGTTTTCACGAAGCTCGCAGGTATCGCCCAGGGCGCTCTGTGGGGTTTGGTCAACATACCTGTTTCCAGCAGAGAAACTCCTTTCGTTCGGACAAACGCACTGTGGCAGCCGGGCAATGTCCAGGAGTTCAGGGGCATCCTCCACAATGATGGGGCGCCGGTCCACTCGTTTGTTCCTGCAGTAGGGAGTCGTCTCTCCCTCTTTCTCGAGGAGTGGACCAAGATTATTTCGGATCAGTAGGTTCTGGACCTGATCAGAGAAGGTTACCGCCTAGAATTCGCTGCCCCGGTGGGAGACGTGTTTTTGGAGTCCCGATGCGGCACTGCCGTCAAGCGGTCGTGGTAAACGAGACCTTGCAGGTGTTGCTGAAGCTGAGAGCGGTGGTTCTGGTTCCTCCCGCCGAACGTGGCTGCGGTCGCTACTCCATCTATTTTGTGGTGCCTCGAAAAGATGGGTCGTTCAGACCTATCCTCGACTTACGCAGAGTCAACGAGGCCTTAGGAGTGCGACACTTCCGTATGGAAACCCTGCACTCCGTCATTGTGGTGGTACAGCCAGGAGAGTTTCTCACATCTCTGAACCTCAAGGAAGCATATTTGCATATTCCCATCTGGCCGCCGCATCAGTGGTTTCTCCGGTTTGCGGTATTGAGCCAACATTTCCAGTTTCGCGCCTTGCCTTCGGCCTGACAACTGCCCCTCGGACTTTTTCCAAGGTTATGGTAGTGGTCGTTGCCTATCTCAGGCGAGAGGATATCAGAGTTCACCCTTATCTCGACGACTGGCTCATCAGAGCGGATTCGGCAGACGAAAGCCGACTTGCCATTGCCAGAGTTGTTTCAGTTCTTCAGACTCTGGGCTGGGTAGTCAATATGCCCAAAAGTCACCTGACCCCCTCTGTCTCTCGAGTATTTGGGGGTCCGGTTTGACACGGCTTCGGGATTCGTTTTTCTTCCCGACAACAGGCATCTCAAGCTTCAGAATCAGGTCTGCCTGCTCCTGCGGATGCCTCGGCCTCAAGCTTGGGACTTTGTTCAGCTCCTGGGATCGATGAAGGCCACCATAGAGGTGGTTCCCTGGGCGAGAGCTCACATGAGGCTGCTGCAGCTTGCTCTGCTTTAGCAATGGTCTCCGATTTCCCAGGAATACCAACGCAGACTAAGGTGGCTTCCTGCGGCCCAGCGCATTGGTGACTTTCCGACAGCATGCTGCGGCAGGGGATGCCACTGGCTCTTCCTTTTTGGTGTCTGGTGATAACGGATGCCAGCCTTTCTGGCTGGGGAGCTCATTGCTGGGGGCGCTATGCTCAGGGTCTGTGGTCCATCGTGGAAGCGGGATGGTCCACCAATCGCTTGGAACGGAGAGCGATATTCCGGGCTCTTCTGGCCTTCCACAGGACGCTGAAGTGGCCTACATCAATCATCAGGGTGGCACTCAGTGCAGGGCTCTGGCTGCGGAGGCGTCTCAGATCTGCGACTGGGCTGAGCGCCACCTAGAGCTGCTGTCCGCGGCTCACATAGCCGGTCAGAGCAACGTACAAGCCGATTTCCTCAGCAGACATCAAATCGACCCGGCGGAATGGGAACTGGCAGAAGAAGTGTTTATTCAGATTTGTGCCAAATGGGGGACTCCAGGCTTGGACCTCATGGCGTCAAGCGTAAACGCTGAAGTCCCTCGCTTTTTCAGCAGAAGGAGAGATCCTCGCTCGGCGGCGTTGAATGCCCTGGCTCAACCTTGGCCCTCCTGTATGTGTTCCCTTCTTGGCCCTTGATAGGGTGAGTACTACTTCGGATTCGCCTGCACCAAGGATTGGTGATTCTCATCGTCCCGGATTGGCCAAGGCATCCTTGGTACGCGGATCTCCGGTGGATGCTGGTGGACGCGCCTCTTCCTTTGTCTCGGGTTCCGAACTTGTTAGTTCAGGGTCCGGTGACTATGGAAGATCCTTGCCGCTTTGGTCTTAAGGCCTCGCTCTTGAGAGGGCGCAATTGAGGGACAAGGGCTATTCTAATAAGGTTATTGCCACGCTCTTGCAGGCTCGCACGCGGTCTACCTTTGCGACTTATGCTCGGATCTAGCGCGCTTTTGAGGCGTAGTGTACTCCAAAGTCTACCTTGCAGACTCTGACGACAGTCTCGCTTTTGCTGGACTTTTTGTAGGACGGGCTACAAAAGGGCCTGACCTACAGTTCCCTTTGGGTTCAAGTGGCAGCATTGGCCTGCTTCCGGGGGAAAGTCTCCAGCTTGTCCCTTGCTGCTCATCCGGATATTGTCCGATTTCTCAGAGGGGCGCTTCATCTCTGTCCTCCTTTGCGGTCGCCCTGTCCGGCTTGGAACCTGGGGATCATGTTGAAGGCGCTCCAGCGATCCCCATTTGAGCCTCTTAAATGGGCTTCTGAGAAGGATGTGACTCTCAAGACAGTTTTTTTTAGTGGCAATGACTTCGGCAAGAAGAGTGTCTGAACTTCAGGCTCTTTCTTGTCAGGATCCTTTTCTACAGTTCTCAGAATCCGGGGTAACTGTTCATACAGTGCCTTCCTTTCTGCCGAAGGTGGTTTCAGCTTTTCACCTGAACCAGCCCATTTTTCTTCCTTCCTTTTGTAAGGAGGAGTTTCCGGACTCCTTTGGGCAATTGCGCCTTTTGGATGTCCGCAGGGCTCTGTGGCAGTATCTGCAGATGTCAAATGAGTTTAGGAATTCTGATCATTTATTTGTTCTGTTGGCAGGTCCCCGACGGGGGTTTCCGGTGTCTAAGGCCACTATAGCCCGCTGGCTTAAGGAACTCATTTTTTCTGCTTATCTGCTTTCAGGGCGGTCGCCGCCTGAAGCTTTTAAAGCACACTCTACGAGGGCAATGTCCTCTTCATGGGCTGAAGGATGTCTTTTCTCTTCAAGAGATCTGTCGTGCGGCTACCTGGGTTTCTCAGCTCTCTTTTGTGCGGCATTACAGGCTGGATGTTGCAGCACGGCAGGATGCGCATTTTGGAGCACAGGTGCTTGCTCGAGGAGTTGCTTGTTCCCACCCTACTTAGGGAGTGCTTTGGTACATCCCATCAGTTAATGGATTCATCTGCTGTTGATGACAAGGAAGGGAAAATTAAGTTCTTACCTTGATAATTTTCTTTCCTTTAGTCACAGCAGATGAATCCATGATCCCTCCCTGTCTGACTTTAGTTTTTCTACAGGTGTTGCATACAGACATTGTGCCTCATCAGGAGTACTTGAAGATAAAGCTATCAGAGTTACTACATGCTGTTTTTATTGCAGGAGGTTTATAACGTCCCTCCTTTGGTTCAGGGGCGTTTGTTCTTTGTGAGGAAAGTTTGTTATATTGCCTTTCTTATTCATTTTGCTTTGGAAATTTCATATACTGAAGGCAGAGGGGGCTGGGCGTCCAGGAACACCATGTCCTTTCAGTGTTCTCTATCTCTACCTGCTGGTAGGCGGATACAACCCATCAATTAATGGATTCATCTGCTGTGACTAAAGGAAAGAAAATTATCAAGGTAAGAACCTAATTTTCCCTTGTATTGTCCTGTAGGATCATTAGCTAAATTTTCATTTTGCCGCACGTCCACTTTTAGCCAAAAAAAGGCCTTTTTTTGCAGGTGTGCTAAAAAATGGACCTACATGCGTCCAATACACATGCCTGCACCAGCGCATGCCATTTTCAGCACACCTAATAGAAGGACACCTATACCTTTTCTAATTCCACTAATATCTTTTTTTGAGATGCACTGACCAGAATTGAACACAATATTTGAGGGGCAGTCGCATCATGGAGCAATACAAAGACATTATAATGTCCTCATTTTTGTTTTCCATTCCTTTCCTGCTAATACCTAACATTCTATTTGCTTTCTTAGCCACCACTGAGCTGAGAGTTTCAACGTATCATCAACAATGATGCCTAGATCCCTTTTCTGGTCGATGACTCCTAATGTGGAACCTTGCATTACGTAGGTAGTTCGGGTTCCTCTTTCCCACATGCATCACTTTGCACTTGCTCACATTAAATGTTATCTTTCATTTATTTAGACACCCAGTCTCCCAGTCTCGTAAAGTCCTCTTTTAATTTTTCACAATCCTCTTGCGATTTAACAACTTTGGATAAATGTCGTCAGGAAATTTAATTACCTCACTAGTTACTCCCATCTCAAGATCATTTATAAATATATTAAAAAGCAGCGATCCCAGCACAGACCTCTGGGGAACCCCACTATCTACCCTTCCTTGTCATCAAGCAGATGAAGCCATTACGTATGGGTTGTGTCCATCAACCAGCAGGGGGAGATAGAGAGCACTCAACTTTTCACAGTGCCTCATGGCCAGCCAGCTCCACTGCCTCTTCAGTATTCTCTATCTCCCCAAGCAGGGTGGCTGCAGCTTCTTCGAGCTCCATCAAAAAATCTGCCTGGGGTGGCTCCTGGCTTGCCAGTTGTTAGCCGGGGTGTTAGAGGCTATAGCAGCTTCACTTTGAAGGCACATAGGTTAGCCCTTTCCCTGCCTTACCCATGCCCCCGTGGATGTGGACATATTAGCTTGCTTTGCCCTGTCCTTTCCCACTCAGTGGATGCAGGCACATTGGTTCGCCTTCCCTGCCTTTCCCACTCATCTGAGCCTCCGGAGTTCTTATTACCTCTGCTTTCCTCACAGCGTTTAAAAAACAAAACAAAAATAGAACAGAGGTTTTCCTTTGATTCTTCTATGGGACCGGAGCTGTGATACTCGGTCCGTGAGGTAGAGTGTTTTCTAACTCCTCCGGGGTGGCCCGCGATCGGGGCGTTTTTTGGCGCAAAACTGCCATTTTGAATTTTCCCGCCTTTTCGGACGATGGCTGCAGAGAATGTAAAGCGCTGTTCCTGGTGTGGCAAGCGCAAATCAGCAGCGGGGCTCTGTAAATCGTGCTGTACAGGTATAAGAGTTGTCCCGAGCATGGCGAGCGATGATTCTTCCCGCTCAGAGCTGGCAGCAGACGCCATTTTGATCTCCGCTGGCGCGGCCGTCCGTAGAGACAGAGAGCCCTGAGCCCGGGGGGGGGGGGGGGACCTCGAATTGAGGCTATTCAGGGAGCCGGGGGCCCGTTAGCCCCGGACGGGATTCGGGGTGCCCCAGGGCGAGTTTTTCTCCCCTGATTTTGTGTTATTATATTGCAATAAGCATACAATGCTGAAAAGAGCTCTCCCTCAAGGGTCATCTGAGGCCCCTTCTATTGTCTCCCCCGGTGGATTCTGGCCTGGGACTGCCCGCTGAGGCTATTTTCCCTGATAATTGGCATAAAGAAAAGCGTAGAAGGGCTAATTCCCCTTCAGATTTTGGTGCACCTCCCTTTTTCCCCCCCATGGTCGGGCTGTGAGGATTCGGAGAGTTCTGGCAGGCCTTCGTGGTCTGAGGAGCCAGAGTCAGGTGCAGAATTACCACAGGATCTGGATGATCCCTCCGCGGTGAGGATTTTCCACCGTGATGAGCTGCCAGCGCTTATTTCAGATGCCCTACAGGTCCTTTCTATTGAAGAGCCTGACAGTGGCACGGCCTCCTCTGTGAATCCTAGGATGGCTAGTACCAAAAAGCCTGCTCGAGCCTTTCCTTTGCATGACTCCATCCAAGAGCTTATTTCTGCTCAGTGGGCTGACCCCGAGGGACCTTTGAAAGTTTCCAGGGCTATGGGGCAATTATACCATCTGCGTGAGGAGCATTTGGCTCGCTTTGCAGTGCCTAAAGTAGATGCCCTAGTCACTGCGGTGACAAAGAGAACTACCCTCCCTGTGGAAGGAGGAGTTTCCCTGAAGGATATACAAGACCGTAGGCTGGAAGCAGCACTTAAACGGTCCTTTGAAATTGCAGGTCTTACTATTCGGGCGTCTGAATGCAGTTGTTATGCTGCTAGAGCCTGCCTGGCGTGGTTGCAACAGGCAGTGGAACAGCCCGGAGATGGAGCGGAGCCCTTCTCGGATGTGGCTCTGTGGCTGGAGTCGGCCTTGTCCTTTTTGACTGATGCCCTTTATGATATTGTCAGAGCTTCGGCTAAACAAATGGCAGTAGCAGTGGCGGCTCGCCGTCTTATTTGGCTATGACATTGGGCAGCGGACATGGCCTCTAAGCAAAGGTTGGTGAAGTTGCCCTTTCAAGGCCTTCTCCTATTTGGTGAGGAGTTGGAGAAAATTGTTAAAAGGCCTGGGAGATCCTAAACCCCAGCGCTTGCTCGAAGATAGGCCGAGGCCTTCCTCCAAGGGCCAGGTGGTCCACTCCTCTTATAGACCTCGCTTCCGTGAAGCTAGAAGGTACCGCCCGGGGCGTTCTGCTGGGTTCACTTCTCGTGCCTGTTTTTCAGCAGAGGAACTCCTTTCGCTTGGACAAGCGTTCCGCAGCCACCGGCTCTAGGTCTGGAGTTCAGGGGCGACCCTCTCAATGATGGTGCGCCGGCCCCCTCCTCGCTTCCTGTCATCGGAGGACGTCTTTCCCTCTTTGCCGAGGAGTGGGCCAATATTTCCTCAGATCAGTGGGTTCTGGACCTGATCAGAGGTGGCTACAGAATAGAATTCAACACCCCAGTAAGAGACGTGTTGGTGGAGTCCCGATGCGGTTCTGCCGCCAAACGGGCGGCGGTAGAGGAGACTTTTTGCAAGGTCTGATTCGGTTAGGGGCCATGTCCCCGGTACCTCCCGCCGAACACGGCTACGGCCGATACTCCATCTACTTTGTGGTGCTGCGAAAAGGTGGGTCTTTTCGCCCTATTTTGGACTTAAAAGAATTAAACAAGTCCCTGAGAGTGCGGCATTTCCACATGGAAACCCTGTGCTCCGCCATTGCTGCGGTACAGCCAGGAGAGTTTCTCACGTCCCTAGACCTGAAATAAGCTTACTTGCACATACCAATTTGGCCCCCGCACCAGAAGTTTATGAGGTTTGCGGTGTTGGGAAAACATTTCCAGTTCCGAGCCTTGCCTTTTGGCCTCACCACAGCTCCCCGAACCTTTTCGAAGGTAATGGTGGTAGTAGCTGCTTTGCTCAGGCGAGAAGGTATCAGGGTTCACCCGTACCTAGACGACTGGCTCATCAGAGCAGACTCTGTAACAGAGAGCTATCAAGCTACAGCCAGAGTGGTCTCAGTACTTCAATCTCTAGGCTGGGTCGTCAATATGGCCAAAAGTCACCTGACCCCCTCGCAATCTCTAGAATATTTGGGGGCCAGGTTCGACACAGACTCGGGCTATGTATATCTACCCGAGCTAAGGCGGTGCAAGCTTCAGAATCAGGTCCGTCTGCTCCTGAGGATGCCCCGCCCGCGAGCTTGGGACATTGTCCAGCTGCTGGGATCGATGACAGCCACATTGGAAGTGGTGCCCTGGGCGAGAGCGCACCTAAGACCTCTACAGTATTCCCTACTTCAAAGATGGTCTCCAGTTTCTCAGGATTATCAATGCAGACTGGCTCTCTGCGGCTCGACTCAGCATGGAGTGGTGGCTCTCTTGACAGCATGCTGCAGCGAGGAATGTTGCTGGCACTCCCCGATTGGTGTCTAGTAGTGACAGACGCCAGCCTGAAGGGCTGGGGCGCACATTGCAAGGGGAAGCATGCCCAGGGTCTATGGACACCCGAGGAGTCGGAGTGGTCCATCAACCGCCTGGAGTTGAAAGCGGTGTTTCAGGCACTTCTGGCCTTTCAAGTGACCCTGGAAGGATTGGCTGTCAGAGTGATGTCGGACAACACGACAGCAGTGGCCTACATAAATCGACAAGGCGGCACTCAGTGCAGAGCACTGGCCGCGGCCAAACAGATTTGCCACTGGGCCAAGCTGCATCTTCAGTTTCTGTCGGCAGCTCACATTGCAGGTCAGAACAACGTGCAAGCCGATTATCTAAGCAGGCATCAGTTCGATCCAGCAGAATAGGAAATAGCAGACAAAGTATTCCTGCAGATATGTGCCAAATGGGGCAAGCCCGTGATGGATCTTATGGCGACAAGTTCAGATGCCAAAGTCCCGTGCTTCTTCAGCAGACGGAGAGATCCTCGCTCGGCAGGGTTGGATGCCTTGACTCAGCCCTGGCCTCCGGGCCTACTATATGTGTTCCCTCCATGGCCCTTGATAGGGCGCGTGCTCCTGCTGATTCGGCTGCACCCAGGAGAAGTGGTCCTCATCGCCCCGGATTGGCCCAGGAGGCCTTGGTATGCGGACCTCCGACAGATGCTAGTGGAGGCTCCCCTTCCTTTACCTCTGGTACCGAACCTGTTGTCACAGGGCCTGGTAGCCATGGAGGACGCCTGCCGCTTTGGTCTTATGGGATGGCGATTGACAGGGCGCAATTGAGGGACAAAGGTTATTCAAACACAGTCATTTCCACTCTCCTGCAGGCCTGCAAGCGTTCCACTTCCGTGGCTTATGCCAGGATTTGGCGCCAGTTTGAGTCTTGGTGTGCTTCAAAAGCAATCACACCCATGCGGGCTCCTGTCTCGCCGATTCTTGACTTTTTGCAGGATGGTGTACAAATAGGCTTGGCCTATAATTTCCTGCGGGTGCAAGTGGCAGCGTTGGCCTCCGTGGTAAGGTTGAAGGCGTGTCTTTAGCTGCTCATCCAGATGTGGCACGGTTTCTTAGTGGGGTGCTTTGGCTCCGGCCTTCCGTGCGAACACCCTGTCCAGCTTGGAACCTGGGGCTAGTTTTGAAGGCCCTGCAGGCTTCTCCTTTTGAGCCACTTTGGCGAGCGTCGGAGAAAGATTTGACACTAAAGGCCGTTTTTCTTGTGGCCATTACTTCAGCGAGACGGGTGTCAGAGCTCCAGGCACTGTCCTGTAGAGACCCATTTCTGCAATTCTCAGAGTCCGGGGTCACGGTTCGGACTGTGCCTTCCTTCATGCCTAAGGTGGTTTCAGCGTTTCACCTAAACCAGCCTATTTTCTTGTCCTCCTTTGATAAGGAGGAGTTTCCAGAGTCTTTTGGGCAGTTGCACCTGTTGGATGTGCGCAGGACTCTGCTGCAGTATCTGTGAGTTACTATCTCTTTCAGGGTCTGTGATCATCTGTTTGTTTTGCTATCAGGTCCTCGCAGAGGGTCTCCAGCGTCTAAAGCCACTATTGCCTGCTGGCTCAAAGAAACTATCTTTTCAGCTTATCTGCTTGCCTTCCGGTCTCCGCCTGTAGCCTTTAAGGGACATTCTACCAGAGCGATTTCTTCCTCTTGGGCTGAAACTGGAGCACTCTCTTGTCAAGAGAGATGCAGTGCAGCAACATGGGCTTCTAAGCTCTCTTTTGCCCAACATTACAGGCTGGATGTGGCTGCTAGGAGGGATGCGCGTTTTGGAGCACAAGTGCTAGCACGTGGTGTGACTTGTTCCCACCCTATATAGGGATTGCTTTGTTACATCCCATACTGGCTTCATCTGCTTGATGACAAGGAAGGGAAAATTAGGTTCTTACCTTGGTAATTTTCTTTCCTTTAGTCATAGCAGATGAAGCCATGAGCCCTCCCTGTATGATTGTATGCTGTGAATCTGTTTCAGGTTCTGTTCTTGTTTCCTGAAGTTCCTTCCTTGGGAGAAAGTTGGAAAACAGTCTTCAGGATTCATGTTCACTTATAGGAGGATGAGTCCATTCCCTCCACTTTGTTTTGGAGGATGAGTTTATTCCCTCCAGGAGGTTGCGTATACCCCACCAGTTATACAATAAGGAGGATGAGTTTATTCCCTCCAGGAGGATGTGTTCATTCCCTCCTTTTGAGTTCATGCCCTTGTTAAGGGGCCATCGTTCGCTGTGAGGAAAGTTCATGTTATTCCCATTGCGGTTTGCCTTACTGCTTTGGAAGCTTCAGATACTAAAGAGGCAGTGGAGCTGGCTGGCCATGAGGCACTGTGAAAAGTTGAGTGCTCTCTATCTCCCCCTGCTGGTTGATGGACACAACCCATACGTAATGGCTTCATCTGCTATGACTAAAGGAAAGAAAATTACCAAGGTAAGAACCTAATTTTCCCTTCTCCATTGAGAATACTGACCATTTAACTCTATTCTGTTTTCTATCTTTTAACCAGTTTTTAATTCACCACTACCTCCTATCCCATGACTCTCCAATTTCGTCTAGAGACTTTCACATGGTACTTTGTCAAATGCCTTTTGAAAATCCAGATACACCATATCGACTGGCTCACCTTTATCAACATGTTTGTTCACCTCTTCAAAGAAATGTAATAGATTGGTGAGGCAAGTTTTTTCCCTTCACTAAATCTATGTTGGCTTTGTCTCATTAATCCATGCTTTTGACTATGCTCTGTAATTTTGTTCTTTATAATAGTCTCTACCATTTTGTCCGGCACAGATGTCAGGCTCACTGGTCTATAATTTCCCAGATCACCTCTGGAACCTTTTTAAAAAATTGGTGTTACATTGGCCAGCCTCTAATCTTCCGATACCATGCTTGGTTTTGAAGATAAGTGACATATTACTAGCAATAGTTCTGCAAGTTCATTTTTTCAATTCTTTCAGTACTCTGGGATGAATACTACCCGGTCTAGGCAATTTGCTACTCTTCAAAGTCCCTCTTTGCCTTCTGTATCAGCTCTTTGCATGTGACTTGCCATTCCTTATGCTGTTTCTTATTTTCAGTCAGATCCTTCTTCCATTTTCTGAAGGATTTTCTTTTAGCTGTATTAGCTTCCTTCACCTCGCTTTTTAACCATGCCGGCTGTCATTTCGTCTTCCTTCCTCCTTTTTTAATACATGGAATATATTTGATCTGGGTTTCCAGGACTGTATTTTTGAACAGCATCCATTCATGATGTACGTTTTTGACCTTTGCAGCTGCTCCTCTAAGATTTTTTTTTCACCGTTCTTCTCATTTTATCATAGTCTCCTTTTTGAAAGTTAAATGCTAACGTATTGGATTTCCTGTGCATACTTACTCCAAAGCCGATATCAAATAGAATCATATTATGATCACTGTTACCATCAATCGGCCCCAGCACTATTACTTCCTGCACCAGTTCATGCGCTCCACTAAGGACTAGGTCTAGAATTTTTCCTTCTCCTGTTGGCTCCTGTACCAGCAGCTCCATAAATCAGTCCTTGTTTTTGTCAAGGAATTTTACCTCCCTAGCATGCCCTGATGTTACATTTACCCAGTCAATATCAGGGTAATTGAAATCTCCCATTATTATTGTGTTGTCCAGTTTGTTAGTTTCCTGCATAGAGGTCCACACGTGTGCTTATCTGGTTTGTGTTAGGTTAGCGAGTTGTTTAAGGTTGTTGTGTTTATTCCAAGTTTCTCCTTATTGCTTGCCTACTTAAATACTGAGGAGCTGGACTGGATGCCATGAGAGATATGTCTTGGCTCAGTTTTTTGTTCTGATGGTCACAACTATCCCACAGGTTCTGGAATAGTGTGGAGGACTAATGGAAAGAAAATTATCAGGTAAGATGGAATTTCTTCATCTCTTGGTGCCACCCATGTCCCACCCAAAACATGTCCCCTTAAAATTTGGATGAACTGTGCAACAAAATGTCTAAAATTGTGGGGTCAAAAATCACAGCTTGGATATTTTTGAGAGAAAAATGGCCTTCTGCCACCTTATGTCATTTGGGGTTCATTTTCAAAACAGTAAAAAGTATATCGAGTTCAGAAAAAAAGATTTAAAGATTTACCTTATTTGCTTTGTCTTCTGCATGTTTATTAACCATTATTTCTATACTTTCAAATGGATTAGCACTGGGTGAAAGCAAAGGGTTTTTTCAGTGAGTGAGGTAGTGTCTGGTCTTTTTGTCATTGCTGGAATACTGTGGAATTTAAATGCATTGTATTTGTTTATTTGGGATTAGTTACTGCACTTTGTTGTCTGTGACAAAAGGTGGTTAACCAATTAAACTGTTCTCAACCTAGTTCTCGGGACCCACCCAGCAAATCAGGTTTTCAGAATATTCACAGTGAATGTGCAAGAGAGTTATTTACATACATTGTGGCATTCATGCAGACCTTAATCATAGGTATTCATTGTAGATATCCTGAAAGCTGGATCAACAAGATAGGCGCAGTGCCCCAGAGGTGCACGGAGCCGTAGCTAACATGGCGAAGTGCACCGAGGGGCATGCACGTTCAAGCCTGCGGGGTGCCAGAGAAGCGGAGTGGGTGCGTTCCTGCCGCAAATGGGGGCACCCCGCTAGCATGGGAGGAGAGAGAGCGAGGTTTAAAACCCTGGGGCGGAGCCTGGACGGCCTCTTCTCGCGTCCGGGCTCCAGGTGGGGGCAAGCTGTGCTACCCCGGCCTGGTGGCGGGGTACCCAAGCCTGATGGTGTAAGCTAGGCAGCTGGGTCAGCTGCGCTTACGGTTGAGCTCCCTTGCTCGACGGCGGGGAGCTCAGGTTACGCTTGGTCAGTCTTGCTATGACGGCGGACTGGGTTGGACAATGAGCCTGAGGCTGGATAGGCTTGGGTATACCCATGGTTGAGATGTTTTGTATCCAAATAAAGCTGCGGCCGTGTTATGCCATATAAAATACTGTGTACGTGAAATTATTAAATTTCCTGTACTGTTGTGAATTTGCAATCCGAGGTGTTTCGGCTGCCCATGTTAAAGATAGGCGCAGTGCCCCAGAGGTGCATGGAGCCGTAGCTAACATGGTGACGTGCACCGAGGGGCATGCGCGTTCAAGCCTGCGGGGTGCCAGAGAAGCGGAGTGGGCTCGTTCCCGCCGCAAATGGGGGCACCCCGCTGGCATGGGAGGAGAGAGAGCGGGGTTTAAAACCCTGGGGCGGAGCCCGGACGGCCTCTTCTCAATTCCGGGCTCCAGGTGCACCCACCCCTCCCTCCGCAAGATATCCTTATGTTTACTGTGTTTTATACTTTTGTCGCAGCGTTGGCGGGGTACCCAAGCCTGATGGTGTAAGCTAGGCAGCTGGGTCAGCTGCGCTTACGGTTGAGCTCCCTTGCTCAACGGCGGGGAGCTCAGGTTACGATTGGTCAGTCTTGCTATGACGGCGGACTGGGTTGGACAATGAGCCTGAGGCTGGATAGGCTTGGGTATACCCATGGCTGAGATGTTTTGTATCCAAATAAAGCTGCGGCTGTGTTATGCCATATAAAATACTGTGTACGTGTAATTATTGAATTTCCTGTACTGTTGTGAATTTGCAATCCAAGGTGTCTCGGCTGCCCATGTTAAAGGTGGGTTTGAGGTTCTTCAGTTTGGAAATCACAGGGTTAAATGCATGAGTTGTTTACCCTGAAAACCAGACCTGCTCAGGGGAGCCTGGGGGAAGTAGACTTGCAAACCACAGAGTTTAGAGCATGCTTGAAGCCTGAAGGTGAAGGAGGAAGGCAAAATACAGCAGCTGTGTTTGAAGGTAAGTGCTTAGAAGATGCAGCAGTGTGGACTGCAGGAAAGTAACAACAAGCAAACTGGGAAGAGAGCCACTGGGCCTCATCTAGCACCATTTATCTCAGTTCCATGGCTATAAATAAATCCCATAGCATGGAATCATGGCACAGCTGTTTTGGAGACCTTAAGCCACTATTGTAAGCTATTTCACCTTGATGTCTTCAGCAAAGCGATCAGATTATAGCCAGTATCACTTCCTTCTCCTCCTGTTTATGAATCCTGTCATGAGGTTTAATGATAGCAGCCCATTATCTGAGCTGAAGGCAGTAGGCAGAGCTTGCTGACATATTGGTCACAGCAAAACAATAGCGATCGCTATTGAATATAGTAGTAAACTTGTGGGGTTTATATTGTTTTATTAAACCTTCTAGGTTTTGCATTCTCTCTGTTAGGAGGAGATCGGGGGGGGGGGGGGGGGGGGTTGGGAGAGATTTCAAGGGATCTGTGAGAGGGGGAGGGTCATATTCAAAATGTATTTGTCAGTGCTCTAGAGCTTGCTTTATTTGCAGTGCTGTATTTTGGATTTCAGTGCTGCAGTATGGGCTAGATTCTATATATGATGCCTGAAAAATTGGTGCAGAAAATATGCCTGTGTATTCTGTAAAGTATGCCTAAATTTTATAGAATAGGCTTAAATTTCCAAGCAATATTTAGAATACGCTGAGCGCTGTCCTACTTTAGGCGTGTTGCACTACTTCCCATCCCCCATCTTTTCTGTATCTGGCTGTTGGTCTTTGCTGTTTAGCCATATGCAGGAATGCAGAATTTCTGGCTCATCACAAGCTCTGATGTGCTTTCTTTACTATGGCAGCCAATTGCGGTAATCTACTACAAACGCGTAGTCCATCGAGACCACCAAGAATGCTTACCTCCACAATGGTCTTTTTAAAGACCCTCTTTGTCTTGCAGATTGTCTTCATCAATAGCTCCCAAGGTATTTGATAATACTCCTGATGCAGGCCTAATGGCTGAAACACAATGTTGTGTCGAGTCTTTATACCTTAATAAATATCTTTATTATTATACATCTTCTCAGCCTTTGGAATCCTTGGTCGTCCTCCCACTTCTAGCCCAGTGTCGTCTTTCACGTAACTTTTTTCAGTTACGAGATGGTAAGGACAAATGAACCAATGGTGTCTTTGCAGGACACCTATGCAACCTTTGGTGGAGGGGAGGGGAGAGGTGACGACATCATTATTACTATAAAAATACCTGCAGACAAAGAAATCCTTAGAATAAGCCTTTTTGCAAGAGAGTTTTCTGTCCTGATTCAGGGCATTATCATTGCTAATTGGCTATTCTCCAGGAAACTTTCTGAGAAGTTCCAAGAGAAGAGGACATTTCTCTGGTAAGTGAATGCTATCTTGCTTTGTGCTTTGGGAACTTAAAGATTGGCGTTTAAAGGAGGAATTGTAGGTTAGTGTTAGGCAAAATAAAAATATAAAAAGCAAAAAGCAAATTTTATCAACTAATCTCCATAGTCTTTTCCACTTTGTATCTGGTACAAAGTTTTTAAAACTATCTAGCAGGCACTGCAGGATCTAGTTTAGTATTAAGGGGGAATAGAGAGAGAGAGGGAGGGGGAAAAGCAAGCAGGACCTAGGGTTAGTGTTAAGGGGGGGAATAAAAAGAGAGAGAGAGAGAGAAAAGCAAGCATCATTAACTAGTTGCCATAGTGTAAAACCCTTTCCCCATGGTTTTAAACTGAAATTTTCTCTAGAAATAGGCATTTTCCCCATAGTTTTAAATTGAAACCTTTTCTAGAGGTAGAAACTAAACAACCAGAAACTCTTGTTCTAAAAGGCAGTTATTTTCTGTTCCTTGTCTGCTGAAGAGATAGCTCATCCAGCGACCTCATTTAAGTGTCAGTTAAGGTGTGGGGAAGTAGAATACTTGCATAGGTTGCTGAGTCAGCTTCAAAGAGCCTGTTTAAAAAAGGCCCCTTAGATTCAAAACTATATAAAGAGGAAAGGTCCCACTGAACTTTCTTTCTGAGAAAGAGGACATTTCTCTGGTAAGTGAATGCTATCTTGCTTTGGGAACTTAAAGATTGGGGTTTAAAGGAGGAATTGTAGGTTAGTGTTAGGCAAAATAAAAATATAAAAAGCAAATGTTATCAACTAATCTCCATAGTCTTTTCCACTTAGTTTTAAAAACTTTGTAGCACAGTATTAACAGAATCTAGCAGGCACTGCAGGATCTAGTTTAGTCTTCCCACCCACCCCTAGGACAACTCTTCATTTATAGTCAGGTATTGTAATTAGGGTAACAAGCAAGGAGTGCTCTTACAGAGTTTTTTAAATACATTTCATTACCATCTAAGAAGGAAACACTAAATAAATCATACAATATACTATATAAAGTAAAAGACACTTTTATATTAGGCTAATAGCCTTAATACTGTAGCAAATTTTAAATTATTGAAAAACTCAAAAACACTAAGATGGAGTCATCAGTCCAGCAGCAAGAGGGGTGTTGTCCAGTCTTTTGCATTGAGTGTCACATGCATGATTATCTCCCAGTTGGTGAGATGTCCTATGTTTGTGCTCGATGCAAAGAACTCTTAGCTCTCGGAGAATGTGTCCATTCTCTTGAGGCTAGAGTAGCAGACTTGGTGGAGCTGAGGGAGACAGAGAGGTACATAGAGGAGAACTATAGGGATGATGTAGAGAAGTCCCACCTCCAGTCTGGTAGCCCTTGTGCTACCTTGGAGGAGGGAGGTCTCCTAGAAGGAGAGCATCACCCTGGTGAAGTAGGAAGTACTCCTGTAGCCAGGACCAGCCCACCAGGGGATGTACTATCCTCTCACACCGAGGATATGTCTCCAAGTTCTGACTGGGAGGGAAAGGTTAGGACAGCTGTCTCTTCATGTTCAAGTGTACAGCGCTGCGTACGTCTAGTAGCGCTATAGACATAAGTAGTAGTTAGTAGTAGCTGTTGTAGTTCGTGATTTGATCATTAGGCATATAGATAGATGGAGGGCTGGTGGCGTAAGGATCGCTTGGTGACTGGTGACTTGCCTGCCTGGTGCGAAGGTGGCGGACCTCACGCGTCACCTAGATAGGATTTTAGATAGTGCTGGGGAGGAGCCGGCTGTCTTGGTACATGTGGGTACCAATGACATAGGAAAATGTGAGAGAGAGGTTCTGGAAGCCAAATTTAGACTCTTAGGTAGAAAGCTCAAATCCAGATCCTCTAGGGTAGCATTTTCTGAAATGCAACCCATTCCACATGCAGGGCCCAAGACACAGGCAGAGCTCCGGAGTCTCAATGCGTAGATGAGACGATGGTGCAGGGAGGAGAGTTTTAGATTTGTTAGGACCTGGGCAACATTCTGGGGAAGGGGGAGCCTATTCCGAAAGGATGGGCTCCATCTTAACCAGGGTAGTACCAGGCTGCTGGCATCGGCATTTAAAAAGGAGATAAAGCAGCTTTTAAACTAGAAATGGGGGGGGAAGGCCGACAGTCGCTCAAAAGCGCATGGTTAGGGATAAGGTATCTTTCAAAGATATCACCAAAACAGGGAAAATTGGCTATCCTGATAGTGAGGTTGCAAAAGAGACCGTAGTAGATCAGGTGTGCTTAAATAAAAATCAGACAAAAGATTGTAGATTAACACTGTGGATTGAAATTCCATGTGTAAAGGGGAAAAGGATAGTGACAAGAGTGTACTACCGTCTGCCTGGCCAGGATGAACAGACGGATGCAGAAATGTTAAAGGAAATTAGGGAAGCAAAAAACCTGGGCAACACAATAATAATGGGTTATTTCAATTACCCCGATATTGATTGGGTAAATGTAACATCGGGGCATGCTAGGGAGGTAAAATTCCTTGATGAAATCAAGGACAGCTTCATGGAGCAGCTGGTACAGGAGCTGATGAGAGAAGGAAAAATTCTAGACCTAGTCCTTAGTGGAGCAAATGATCTGGTGCGGGAGGTAATGGTGCTGGGGCCGCTTGATAACAGTGATCATAATATGATCGGATTTGATATGAGCTTTGAAGTAAGTATACATAGGAAATCAAATACGTTAGCGTTTAAAAAAAGAGACTATGATAGAATGAGAAGAACGGTGAAAAGAAAACTTCGAGGAGCGACTGTGAGGGTCAAAAATTTACATCAGGCATGGATACTGTTCAGAAACACCATCCTGGAAGCCTGGGCCAAATATATTCCGTGTATTAAAAAAGGAGGACGGAAGACCAAACGACAGCCGGCGTGGTTAAAAAGTGAGCTGAAGGAAGCTATTCGAGCTAAAAGAAAATCCTTCAGAAAATGGAAGAAGGAACCAACTGAAAATAATAAGAAACAGCATAAGGAATGTTGAGTCAAATGCAAAGCGCTGATAAGGAAGGCTAAGAGGGACTTCGAAAAAAAGATTGCGTTGGAGGCAAAAACACATAGTAAAAATTTTTTTTAGGTATATTAAAAGCAGGAAGCTGGCAAAAGAATTGGTTAGACCACTAGATGACTGAGGAGTAAAAGGTGCGATCAGGAAAGACAAAGCCGTAGCGGAGAGATTAAATTAATTCTTTGCTTCGGTCTTCACCGAGGAAGATTTGGGTGGGATACCGGTGCCAGAAATGGTATTCGAAGCTGACGAATCGGAGAAACTTAATGAATTCTCTGTAAACCTGGAGGATGTAATGGGGTAGTTCTACAAACTGAAGAGTAGCAAATCTCCTGGACCGGATGGTATTCATCCCAGAGTACTGATAGAACTGAAAAATGAGCTTGCAGAGCTGTTGTTAGTAATATGTAATTTATCCTTAAAATTGATCATGGTACAGGAAGATTGGAGGGTGGCCAATGTAACGCCAATTTTATTTAAAGGTTCCAGAGGAGATCTGGGAAATTATAGATCGGTGAGTCTGACGTCGGTGCTGTGCACAGTGGTAGAGACTATTATTAAGAACAAAATTACAGAGCATATTCAAAAGCATGGATTAATGAGACAAAGACAACATGGATTTAGTGAAGGGAAAAAACTTGCCTTAAACTACTTCATTTATTTGAGGGGGTGAACAAATATGTGGATAAAGGGGAGCTGGTTGATATTGTGTACCTGGAGTTTCAGAAGATGTTTGACAAAGTACCTTGTGAAAGACTCTAGACTAAATTGGAGAGTCATGGGATAGGAGGTAGTGTTCTATTGTGGATTAAAAACTGGTTAAAAGCTAGAAAACAGAGAGTAAGGTTAAATGGTCAGTATTCTCAATGGAGAAGGGTAGTTAGTGGGGTTCCCCAAGGGTTTGTGCTGGGACTGCTGCTTTTTAAAATATTTATAAATGACCTAGAGATGGGAGTAACTAGTGAGGTAATTAAATTTGCTGATGACAAAGTTATTCAAAGTCGTTAAATCGCGGGAGGATTGTGAAAAATTACAAGAGGAACTTACTAGACTGGGTGTCTAAATAAATGAAAAATAACTTTTAATGTGAGCAAGTGCAAAGTGATGCATGTGGGAAAGAGGAACCCGAATTATAGCTACATCATGCAAGGTTCCACGTTAGGAGTCACGGACCAAGAAAGGGATCTAGGTGTCGTTGTTGATACGTTGAAACCTTCTGCTCAGTGTGCTGCTGCGGCTAAAAAAGCAAATAGAATGTTAGGTATTAGGAAAAGAGTGGAAAACAAAAATGAGGATGTTATAATGCCTTTGTATCGCTCCATGGTGCAACCGCACCTCGAATATTGTGTTCAATTCTGGTCGCCGCATCTCAAAAAAGATATAGTGGAATTAGAAAAGGTGCAGAGAAGGGCAACGAAAATGATAAAGGGGATGGGACGACTTCCCTATGAGGAAAGACTAAGGCGGCAGAGGGGAGATATGATAGAGGTCTATATAATAATGAGTGGAGTTGAACGGGTAGATGTGAAGTGTCTGTTTACACTTTCCAAAAATACTAGGACTAGGGGGCATGCGATGAAGCTACAGTGTAGTAAATTTAAAAGAAATCTGAGAATTTTTCTTCGCTCAATGTGTAATTAAACTGTGTAATTCGTTGCCAGAGAATGTGGTAAAGGCAGTTAGCTTAGCGGAGTTTTAAAAAGGTTTGGACGGCTTTGTAAAGGAAAAGTCCATAGACCATTATTAAATGGACTTGGGGAAAACCCACTATTTCTGAGATAAGCAGTATAAAATATTTTGTACTCTTTTGGATCTTGCCAGGTATTTGTGACCTGGATTGGCCACTGTTGGAAACAGGATGCTGGGCTTGATGGACCTTTGGTCTTTCCCAGTATTGCAATACTTATGTACTTAAGTAAATATATTATTTTCCTTTCTTTGTTTTGGCTTGTTTCGGGTAAGAACTATTTCTTTATAACAGGTAACTATGTACTATTTTCTTTTCTGTTTGTATTTTATTTCCCTTCAGGATCCATGATATTTCTTGTTAGTAGTTTTTCTCTCTCTCTCTTTCTTTCTTCTCCTTACAGCTGTTCTTTATCTAATTAGTTTGATTGCTTATCATTACCAAAGCTATGGATGTTAGATTCTGTAAGTGTGATATTATTTTTCCATAACTTCCAAACTGATATCTGAAGCTGTGCTGGTGAAAACTTAATTCTCAGATTCCTTTAAACTTTTTCTTTGGTATTTTTATGATATTTTGGTAAAATATGAATAGCATTTAGACCCAGCCTAATACAGCGCCTTTCCACACTACCAAATTTAGTTGCGGCCATTTACCCCCACCTTTTACATGGCATAAATCCTGATGCCTAAATTAGGCGCAGAGCAGGTGTATTCTATAACAATGCGCATAGATTTTAGAAACACCTATGTCCTGCCCATGGCCACACCCCTTTTCTACTAAGCGACTTAGAATTTACTCGTACCACGTTACAGAATACGCTTAAGTTCTACATGTAAATTTTAATGCCACTTAGTGCTGATAATTGATTAACATTGAAATGACAGCTTTGATTTCCGCACTGAAATTAAGGTGCGGTATATAGAATCTGACAGTATATGCTTATGATGACAGTAAAGATATTTCTGTATAAAAACAATAGCAAACACTTATGACTGCCTATATGTGTGTGTTAATTTGACAGCATTTTTATTTATTTGAAAGCTTCGCATATATAGATATGAAATAAAATTGAAAATCACTAAAACAGCATTTAAAAATTATTGTAGCTGGTAGAAACAGCAGTAATAAACTCTCTGAGCCCTGTTTACTAAGGTGTGTTAGTATTTTTATTACACCTACAATTAGTTTGCACGCCTATAGGGGTATTGTAGGTGTGTACATAGTTAATGCGCATTAAAAACACTTATGCGCCTTTAATGCAGCTTAGTAAAGAGGGCCCTCTGTATTTTGTACTCATTGTTCTACACTGTTCTGTTCCATGCAGTAATATATGGCTAAATCTCAGTGAGGATAGCCTGTTTCCTGATTAGTTTACCTTAACTGTTGTGAACGATTACAGGAGGACCTTGCGAGACTGGGAGAATGGGCGTGCAAGTGGCAGATGAAGTTCAATGTTGACAAGTGCAAAGTGATGCATGTGGGTAAGAGGAACCCGAATTATAGCTACGTCTTGCAAGGTTCCGCGTTAGGAGTTACGGATCAAGAAAGGGATCTGGGTGTCGTCGTCGATGATACGCTGAAACCTTCTGCTCAGTGTGCTGCTGCGGCTAGGAAAGCGAATAGAATGTTGGGTGTTATTAGGAAGGGTATGGAGTCCAGGTGCGCGGATGTTATAATGCCGTTGTATCGCTCCATGGTGCGACCGCACCTGGAATATTGTGTTCAGTACTGGTCTCCGTATCTCAAAAAAGATATAGTAGAATTGGAAAAGGTACAGCGAAGGGCGACGAAAATGATAGTGGGGATGGGACGACTTTCCTATGAAGAGAGGCTGAGAAGGCTAGGGCTTTTCAGCTTGGAGAAGAGACGGCTGAGGGGAGATATGATAGAAGTGCATAAAATAATGAGTGGAATGGATCAGGTGGATGTGAAGCGACTGTTCACGCTATCCAAAAATACTAGGACTAGAGGGCATGAGTTGAAGCTACAGTGTGGTAAATTTAAAACGAATCGGAGAAAATTTTTCTTCACCCAACGTGTAATTAGACTCTGGAATTCGTTGCCGGAGAACGTGGTACGGGCGGTTAGCTTGACGGAGTTTAAAAAGGGGTTAGATAGATTCCTAAAGGAGAAGTCCATAGACCGCTATTAAATGGACTTGGAAAAATTCCGCATTTTTAGGTATAACTTGTCTGGAATGTTTTTACGTTTGGGGAGCGTGCCAGGTGCCCTTGACCTGGATTGGCCACTGTCGGTGACAGGATGCTGGGCTAGATGGACCTTTGGTCTTTCCCAGTATGGCACTACTTATGTACTTATGTACTTATCTGCTTTGAGAAGCCTGGTGTTAAGATGGAATATATTGAAATTAAATGGAAGTAAAATTAAATTCTTCTTTCATGGAGCACATGGAATCACATCTTCACTTCATCTTTTTTGTAGAAATTTACATTTTAGATATACAAATTGATTATTCTGTTTTGAGCATGTTTCAGGGACAAATGGTTTTATAAGTCAATTAAAAAAAATATTTTGTTTCATGCAGATCTCTCATTTGTTTAAACATAACTAAATGGGCTAGAAGCCCTAATGCAGTACATTGGTTTTCTTATATTTTGTTCTTGTGATGACTTATACTGTGCCAAAACTGAAAACTCTTCTCTTCTCTCTGGTGGATAATAAAAGGAGCTCATTGTGAACACTGTCCACTGTAAAAGGTTGTTGTGTGGCTGTACATGAGGAATAGTGATATTGCATAAATGTGTGTTTTTGTTCTTAGTCATGCATCCAAAGTTTTATAATCCTTCCAAGAAAGCCAGTTATCATTTAATTTATTTGTGGCACGTAACTACAAAGGCATGGTATGGTTGCGTTTTCAATACTAGAACTCACCTAAGCAGTGGTGTGCTGGTAAATTTTTAACAGGCTCTCTCCCCGGTCCACCTCAGCGCGCCGCCCCCCCCCCCCCCCAAATTGCAGAGCTGGCTATGGGTGGGGGGGGGGCAATGCATTACTCTCTCCAGGAAAAAAAAATTAAATGATCCCAGGTTCCAATCTAATTCATGTTTAATATGGGATAAAATGCCATAAATAAGTCAATAAATATAAACTTTTAACGTTCAGCACCTGATTCTCAAAGTGGACATATTCCAAACACTATAATGAAAATAAAATTATTTTTTTCTACCTTTGTTGTCTGGTGACTTTGTTTCTCTGATCATGCTGGCCCAGTATCTGATTTTGCTGCTCTCTATCTGTTCCCTTGACTCCGTTTTCAGGGCTTCCTTTCCATTTATTTCTTTTCTTTCCTCCTTTCTTCTTCATTTCTGGTCCTCCGCAGACTTGACTGTACAGTGGATCCAGCTTCTGCCTATTTTCTCCATCCATGTGCAGCTTCTCTCCTCACTTCCTTTTCCCTCATCTAATCTCCTTCCGCTATCTTCCCTCCATGTCCAGCATTTCTTCTCTCTACCTTCCCTCCCCTCCATCCATGTCCTGAAACTCTATCTCCCCTGCCCCCCTCTATCTATCCATACCCAGCAATTGTCTTCTCTCCCCTGCCCCCCTCTACCCATCCCTGCCCAGCAATTGTCTTCTCTCCCCTGCCCCCCTCTACCCATCCATGCCCAGCAATTCACCTCCCTCCCCTCCCGCTCCCAAACATGTCCAGCGATTGTCCTCCCTCCCCTTCCCCTCCCGCTCCCAAACATGTCAGCGATTTGTCCTTCGCCCCCACCGTCCCCTCCTGCTCCCATCCATCTTTATTACCTCTCGTTGAAGCGCGCGTTATTTAAAGCCCTGCTGGTCTCCAGCCTTCCCTGTTTTCTTCGAATTGAGTTCGTTCGTGCCCTTAGTCCCGCCTTCTGACGTCAGAAGGCGGTACTAAGGGCACGAACGAACTCAATTCGAAGCAAACAGGGAAGGCTGGAGACCAGCAGGGCTTTAAATAATGCGCGCCTCAACGGAGAGGTTATAAAAAAGATGGATGGGAGTGGAAGGGGATGGTGGGGGCGAAGG
This sequence comes from Microcaecilia unicolor, assembly GCF_901765095.1. Lineage (NCBI taxonomy): Eukaryota > Metazoa > Chordata > Amphibia > Gymnophiona > Siphonopidae > Microcaecilia > Microcaecilia unicolor. Next base: position 326,629,637 of record NC_044031.1, read on the forward strand.
ACAATCGCTGACATGTTTGGGAGCGGGAGGGGAGGTAAGCATGGCCTGTGATGGCGCCCTCCTGCCATGCTTACCTCCCGTAATGGAGCCGGCTCGCCCCCAAGAACAACCGGCTCGCAAGAGCTGTCAAAATTTAACAAGCAGCTTTGCGAGCCGGACCAAGCCGGCTCCAGCACACCACTGCACCTAAGGAACAGGTTATTTTTTGTCCTCACTGGACCAAACTTGCTTTCCTTGTGCCATCACCATCCAGTTAGATAGGCAGTGCCTAAAAAAGTGGAGGATAAAGAATTTTTGTTTGACATGTATATCCCACATTGTCCCAAGAAAACTCAGGTTCAGTGTGGCTTACATTTGAAAATACGGTGAGACAGAATAATAGAATTCAGTAACATTATGGGAGCAAGTAGATGGATGTGTCTGAAACATTTAACAAAGTTGAGATTAGCATATATACTCAATTGGGCATTTAAGTCTGTCCTGAAATGATGCCGCATGTTCAGAAATGATAGCTATCAAACATTATCACATGCACACACCAGAACAGGCATCCATACACACATTGCAAAAGTAAACAACAACTTCTACAGAGTACATCCAAAATGTATATTTTATTTCCTCTCTTCAATTTTCTAAAATTCCAGACAGGCGATGTACAGATCAGTAAGACCCAAATCTGTCCAAAACAAATAAAGTCAAACAAAACAGTTTATACCTAATTGTTCAGCCACCCTTACGTTTCATCTTTGGGTTTGAAAAGCAGTACCATGTGCATGTAAGGTCTGAATAAACAAATTAAAACCATTAAAGTTTTAAGCAGATGCCCCAAATATGTAATACTTGGTAGCAATAATGAAACAATAATGGAATATTCACATAGCAGGCAGCCAACAGATTTATTTTCCAATGAAAATAATTAGCTTTGTATGAACTTGGTGGCTAATAGTGTGCTGCTTGCATTTACATCCAAACGGACTTTTAAGTAGAAATAAATATGTACAACAGAACTGGCACATTTAGACTGACTCTGTACTTCTGCATGAAGGTAGCGCATCCCTCATTATTCAATACCTATCTTTTAAATAGTAGTAGTAAAAAATAATTATCAAGTGCATTGTTATAATATACCACTGCATTCCACAAAACAAAAAGAGTGTGTTCCCATGTACTATTTTTTTTTTTTACTACCCCAGGCAGAATTCCAGGCAAGAAAAACTCTGGCTACTAAATAAGTATTAGACATAAATGTTTATTCAAATTGTCAAAGAAGCCAATCAGTAATTATTGAAATAGTAACAAATAAACTCCCAGTACAGTATAATATGTAGCAAATAAAAGCAGAGTTTTCCCTGGGAGCTGTCAATATGTCCACCTGCTAGTAGACACACTGAGGCCCCCCATCCTCAGTTCTGTTTCCTCTTGAATACTTTTTTTCTTCCTTTCTTCATTATCTTAATTATAATTACCCTTCCTACCTAATGAATATGCATCTTTCCAGAATATTCTGTTTCCTATGATGAATCATGTTCCAACACGTTCCATTTGACAGGGCCTGTCATGTAAGTTTTCATTAGATAATGGGTATGTTACGAAGTTACTACCCCCACCCTCTTGCTAAGGCTATAATTTTATTCACACCCACTTACTTCTCCTTTTGATTGTTTATTTGGATACAGCAGATGTCCTTAGTCATAGGAGTCTCCGTCTTAGTTGCTGACCAGCAACTTATCACAAGTTAGCATAGTATAGGCCAAATGTCAAACCACAGCCTTAGAAAGGTATTGTTCAGAAAAAGCACATTATAGCTCTCTTGCAACTCTTAAGTTTGCTCCCAGCTCAAGAAAAGCAAAATAGTAATATTAAAATAAAAACTAGAAATATGTATGGTTTGCACCTTTTCATGGCCTCTATGATATACACTAGATGGGAAAGCAAGCCTGTGTAAATTAAGTAAAGTAGATACAAAAATGGAAAAAGAAAAATCAAGTGTTTTTTTTTTTTTTTTTTCCCATTCCACCCCCCCCCCCCCCAAAAGCAAATAAGAGAAATTTGCTTTTCTCCGAGGACAAGCAGGACATTGTTTCTCACATATGGGTGACATCATCCAGTGGATCCCGGTGCAGATTCTGCCTTCATAATATCTCTTTGGGAGACTTTGGCAGCATCCCACTGCGCATGCATGAATGCCTTTTTGCCCAGTGCGCAAGCGCAGGACTAGTAGTCTTGTGTTTTCTGTGGAGAAGAAAAGTTGCATGTCTGATCTCTCCTTAGTGCATCAAATGTTTATTTTTATGGTGTGTGTCCTAGCAAGTTTTGTGCATTTAACATTTTTTTTTTGTCATAGGCCTTCTTGGGCCCAGGTTGAGCCAGGCTGCATTGACGGTTTTCGGGCGTAGTTTAACTTTACTCCCCTCACCCATTGAGCTCTTTGATTTGGGCCATTTTCGACTGCATGTCCCAGAAGGCACCAAGCAGATATGAGTTCTGCTTGGTGCATCAGGGTTATTTCAGCCACTGACCCTCGTGTCCGTTGTGTCTATTGCTTGGACCTGAACCACTAGGATCTTAACTGTGTTCTCTATACATAACTGTACATACAATCATGTTTTTTGAGAATTTCTGTTGTATTTCTTAAATTTTTTTATTTTGTTTTATTTGATGGAAGTTTCTTGTATATGAATCATGTGTTAAGAGATTTTATGATTTAATTTTATTAGGTTGATGCATTTATTTATATGTTCGATAATTACATACATGTTTGCTCAAATGTTTAGAATTATATTCTTATGTATTTGTCATGTTTTTTTTAATTTGTAAAAAAAAATTTTCTTTAAATAATTCTTTAGACTCCTGAGACAGGCCTGTGGCCAAAACACAGTACTGTGTCAATTCTACAATAAAGTTTACTCTTTTATATACCACCATAGTCTCAGCGTCTTGAAGTCATTGGTCCACTTCCCACTTTTTCTCTGTATCTTCACCTCGTGGGATTTTGTGTTCATCCACTCTGTGGAGAGCCTTCTCTGATATTTTCTCTGATCCTTTTCATAGGGAAGACCTTGATGAAACTTAGGCAAAGCTAGGGAACCATGATTCTCATTGCTTTGTGTTGGCTGAGGCAGATCTGGTTCCCTGTACTTCTGGAATTTGTTTTTTTTTTTTTTTTTTTGAAGTGCTGTGGAGATTGGACTGTCTTCCAACCTCATATCTCAGAACGAGGGATCTCTTCTGCATCCCACCTTCTACTCCCTGGCTCTTATGGCCTGCAGAGTGGGAGTTTACACTTTGCCTCCTTGCAGCTGCTTGAGTGTGTCTCCAAGGTTTTGCTGGCTTCCAGAAAGAATTCCACCAACAGGTGTTATACTTTCAAATGGAGAAGGTTTGTTGTCTAGTGTGGGGACAAGGCCCTAGACCCTCCTACTTTGCCCTGCACAAAAAGTGCTTGAATACCTCCTGCACCTCTCCGAGTCTGTTTGACGACTAGCTCTAAGGGTGCATCTCAGTGCGAGCAGTGCTAGTCACTGTCTTGAGGGTAGGCCCATGTCATAAGTACATAAGTACTACTACTTATCATTTCTAAAGCGCTACTAGACATAAGTGCATAAGTACATAAGCACCGCCATACTGGGAAAAGACCAAGGGTCCATCAAGCCCAGCATCCTGTCTCTGACAGCGGCCAATCCAGGCTTCAAGAACCCGGCAATCCCCCCCCCCCCCCCCCCCAAAAAAAAAAAAAAAAATTAATAATGTTAAATGGACTTTTCCCTCAGGAATCTGTCCAAACCCCTTTTAAATTCCGTAAGGCCAGCTGCTGTCACTACATTTTCCGGCAACGAGTTCCAGAGTCTACACGCTGAGTAAAGAAAAACTTTCTCCTTTGGCTGTTCTCTTGATGCGAGGTTTACTGTTGACTGAGCATCCTCTCAAACCTCCAACTATGTCATGGGACCTCAGTGTCATTCTTATCCAGCTATTGAAAGCTCCTTTGAGCTGCTAGATTCTGTCTTCTGGAGTACCTGACCTGGAAGGTCTCATTTTTGGTGGTGGTCACTTCAGCTTATGGATTCAGTGAGCTTTAGGCCTTAGTGATGGATCCAACTTAAATGAAATTTCATCACAACAGGGTAGCTCCTCAAACATACCTGGAGTTCCTTTCTAGGGTGGTGTCAGACCTCTGTCTTATTTAGTTAGTTAGTTCTACCAGCATTCTGTCCCAAACGTCATCCAACCTGGTGAGAATGCACTCCACGCCTTGGGCTCCACACCTTGGGCTTTTTACTTGGAGAGTATGAAGGCTTTTTGGCAGTCCACCCAGCTTTTTGTCTCTTAATACGAATAGAGTGGAAGAAGATATTAAGAAATGCACACTGTCCAGTTGGCTTGCGGACAGTGTTTCTTTTGCTGGGCTGAGTCTGTAGGGTCACGTCATTGTTCACATTGTCAGACCCTCGAGGTCTCAGGTCAGTCGTGCACTAGAAAAACCTCTTATCTGTACTTCTAAACAGTTGCACTTGCCACCCAAGCATGGCTCTTGAACCGCAAAAGATGCCATTAAATCCAAATCTGATTTCACTTGAGAAACAGACACCACCCAGTAAAAAAATGCAAACCATTCAATCTTTTGATTCAGCCCCTGAGGCCACACTGTCTTAAGCAAAAAAAAAAAAAAAAATCCAACATTGCTCCTTCTGATGAAGTTTCTTTCATCACCCCTGCGCTTAGTATCCACCAACGAATCTAGTACTCCGTATTTTAAATCCAAAAAAGCATGTCGCAAATCGCTGCAATAATGAGCCAAAGGTTCTTCTCTATGCTGATGTGTAATAATATATATTTATGTTCAAAAATACGACTCTTAAGTTGTCGTGACATCTGTCCCACATATAAAAGTCCACACAAGTACCTCAGAAAATAACATAACATTCTTTGCGACACAATCAGTTCGAGGTGTCAGATGTATAACTTTCCTATTGATCAACCGAATAGACTCTCCCTCTATTATGATGTCACACATTGCACAATGTCCACCTTTGCGGTTCAGGAGCCATGTTTGCAGAAGTTGGATTTGTTGGAAGATTATCCCCTTACTCAGCCAGGTGTGGTGGTGAAAAGGGATCCTTGTCGAGATTATGTGAATATCTGCAGGGTGAATCTATTTCTGGGACTGAGCCTGGAGTTTTCAAGTTTGGATGGAAAGTGCAGATAAGTGGTTTTTTTTTGTACTGCACGATTGACTTGATACCTCTGGGTGTCTTTTGCTGTTAATTCATTTTAGTCTAAAATAACAGATGAGTATTTTTATGCCAATGATGCAGCTATTGAACTGAGATATGATGCTACTTAAGTTTGAGACTTTTTTTTTTCTCCATCTGTGTTTTATTTGCAGTGACGCAACTCTTAAGAGTATTTATGGCAATAGTTGTTGATGGCAGTGCATTAGTTTAATATTGCCTACTACTAAGGATTTTTGTGTCACACTGTCAGAGACATGGTTGCGTCATTACCCCGACTGGACTCAAATAGATCAGTTTATAGGGCTGTGGCGTGGGCTTCTGTATACACGTTCACATCTCCTTTCTGCCTTGAGCCAAGTTCGCAGTGTGTCAACCCGGTTTGGACAGACAGTTCTGCAGAGTTTGTTTGGTGTCTAGAATCCAGCTGCACCCTCCTAGACCCATTTTCTTTCCCAGGGTGCACCTTCAAGGCCAGAATGTATATAGCTTTGGGTTATATACTTTTCCAGGGACTCATCGTTGCAAGTTTCTCTTGGCCTGATGTTGCTTTCGGTGAGCTTGGTAGCAAGGGATTCCCATATGTGAGAAATAATGTTCTGCTTGTCATTGGAGAAAACAAAGCTACTTACCTGTAGCAGGTGTTCTCCAAGGGCAACAGGACATGCATTCTCACATTCTCTCCCACCTCCCCTTGGAGTTGTATTCCTTCAGCTATAGTATTGTACTGCTAGTCCCGTGCTCGCATGTCGGGAAGGCACCTGTGCATATGTGGTGGGACGCTACCAGAGGCCTCTTAAAGAGATGGCATGCTCGGCAGCATCTGCACTGTGCTATGTCAGATGACGTCGCACATATGTGAGAATACATGGCCTGCTGTCCTCGGAAAACACCTGCTATAGGTAAGTAACTTCACTTTCCTCTTTGACAATGCCAGACTAATTGAGATGGAGCAAATTCCTGCTCTTTCCACTATATATGCTGGTGTAGCAGGAATCCTCTCAGTATTAGTCTGTCTTCAGCAGGATAAGCTGACTGGCATGTTTTCTGTGAGGGACCAAGGCTTTCAGATCTCCTCTGAGGTGCGTGATGCCACCGTGGAACTTGAATTTTGTTATGAGAACAGTGGTGTGCTGGTAAATGTTTAACAGGCTCTCTCCCAAATCCCCCTCTTCACCCCCCCCCCCCAAATTGCAGAGCTGGCTATAGCCGGGGAGAGAGCCTGGGGGGGGGGGGGGGGGTGGCAATGCATTACTCCAGGAAAAAAAATTAAATGATCCCAGGTTCCAATCTAATTCATGTTTAATGTGCGATAAAATGCCATAAATAAGTAAATATAAACTTTTAATGTTGAGCATATTCCAAACACTATAATGAAAATAAAATGATTTTTTTTTCTACCTTTGCTGTCTGGTGCCTGTTTTTCTGATCATGCTGGCCCATTATCCGATTCTGCTGCTATCTGTCCTCTTAAATCCGTTTCCAGGGCTTCCTTTCCATTTATTTCTTTCCTTTCCTCCTTTCTTCTTCATTTCTGGTCCTCAGCTTCTGCCTATTTTCTTCATCCATGTGCAGTTTTTCTCCTCTTTTCCTTTTCCTTCATCTCATCTCCTTCCTCATTCTTCCCTCCCTCCATCCATGTCCAGCATTTCTTCTCTCTCCCCTCCTCTCCCCTGCCCTCCATCCACCCATGTCCAATGACCCTTCTCTCCCCTCCATCCACCCATGCCCAGTGACTCCCTTCTCTCCCCTGCCACCCCTCCCGAGTTATTCACCGGCGACTTCTCCTCCCTCCATCCGGATCCATCCCTCACTGACCTGTCCTTCGAATTCTTCGGGCAGGCAGTCTTGCCTGCCCGCTATCAGCGCTGACTCTCCCCTGCCAGTTTGCACTTCAAAATGGCCGCCGAGACTTCAGCAGAAGTCTCGCGAGGCCACTTCTGGAAGTCTTGGTGGCCATTTTTAAAGTGTGAACCGCCGTAAGGTCAAAGGTGAAATCCACAAACTTTAAGGTGCGGTGAAACCATCTGAGTAGAGCGATCTGGTGTTTTCTGCACATCCAGGATCAGTATCTGGAAGCCCCGGATCCAGAAGCCTTTCTAGGTTATTCTGTGTGAACATCCTCGGTTTGCAGTTTTCAACCTGATCGCTTCTTCTCAGCCAGACGGAATAATAACCGTAAAGTCTTTGAAGAGCACATTAAAGAGAGCTCGGCTGTACTTGAACAGGTGACTACATACGAGGTACAGGCATGCCCAGCCTTTCAAGCTGTAATCAGGGCACAAGCACCACGCCTTGTCACTTCCAATCAACTTTGAAAAAGAAGAGGGCCACTTCTTACGCATTTCGTATTTTTAATACTCACATTTTAGTCGCAACTAAAAATTTTTAAAAAAACATGTAATAAGCGGTTGAACGTGCATATATAGTAATAATGTTATTATTAGCTGAAATTATATAACCTGATGTTATCCAGATCTTGCTTTATGCTCGGCAGCGATACAACTTGCCAGGGTTGGAGACACTTTTGACTGCAGATAAAATCAAGACCACTTGGTTCAACCAAGAACTGTAACCTCTTATGTTGAGCAGCTTATTGGTAAAATAATTTAACTGCCCTTAGCAGAACGTTATAGGGGGGAAAAACACACTCAGGAAGATTTTTACAAATACTAGCTTGCGGTGAAGCTTCCACGATCTTTAGTACTGCATGCGCTCTGCTGGTGTTTCTAGCATTTGTACCATGAGAGATGTTTGTATAGCAACTCACTCCCGCCCGGCCGGTTCCAGACACAGGGAGCAAGGCTGTGCCGGGCTCTGGCTCCTAAAGGCACCCGATTCCACTAACCCCCTGGCATTCGCCAATCCCCGCACACAACTCAACTAGCCCCCACAGCTTACCTTCAATTCGTCCCGCGATTTAAATAAGTTTTTCTCCTCCTGTTCGATTTTCAGTCACTCACAGGATCATTTTCTGCAGCAGCAGCGACAGAAGTTCTACCTGCAAGTGCAATAGCAGTAACTCTCTTACACCTACAGCCATCTAAGGCGGGGGGTGCGCGGGGAGATGGGTGGGGGCGGAGAGGAGCACACATCTTCAAATCCACATCTTCGGGGGGGGGGGGGGGAGGAAGGGGTAAACAAAATGTGGAAAATGGGGAGGGGTGAGCACCTCGGTGCGGGGGCGATTGTAGGGTGCGGGTGCTGCTGGCCGCCGGAGGAAATGGGGGAGAGGTGCTCTGGCGGTGGCGGCCTCGGCGCTTCCCTGCCTTTTGTGATTCTCGGGACCGCAAGGAGAGCGGCACAAGCTCCGCCCTGCTGCAAACTTCTGACCAATGGGAGGCAGCCATCCCGCGCTCTCCAGCCTCTCTCTTCCCCTCCTCTAAACGCAGACCCAGGGGAGAGTCAGCGCTGGTAGCGGGCAGGCAAGACTGCCTGCCCCAAAGAATTAGAAGTCAGGTCGGTGACGTGATCGATTGGGAGGGAGAAGAGCCGGCTCGCAAGTCGGTACAAAATTTAACAACCGGCTCTTGCGAGCCGGCTCCAGCACACCACTGTATGAGAACCTCCTTTTGAGCTCTTAATGACAGCAACTCTTTCTTGAGAAAGGCCATCTTTCTGGTAGCTGTTGCTTTGGCTAGGAGGTTCTCAGAGATCAAAGGTCTCATCTTTAGAGAGCCATTGCTAAAAATGGCTAAGAATGGAGTGACCTAGAGAGGCTTTTTCAAAAGAAACGTCAAAGTTGCGATTTGGACATCTTTGCAAAACGTCCAAATCCAGAGGCGGGGAAACCCTTATTTTCGAAAAAGATGGACGTCCATCTTTTGTTTCAGAAATACTGTCAGATGTCCAAATCCTTAAATTTGGACGTCCTTGTATGTAGATGTTTCTGACTTTCAGCGATTTTTGAAACCAAAAACGTCCAAATGCAAGCCAGTTGGATGTTGGAGGAGCCAGCATTTGTAGTGCACTGGTCCCCCTGACATGCCAGGACACCAACCGGGCACCCTAGGGGGCACTGCAGTGGACTTCATAAATTGCTTCCAGCAACATAGCTCCCTTACCTTGTGTGCTGAGCCCTCCAACTCCCCCCCCCCCCCCCCCCAAAAAAAAAAAAAAAAAAAAAAACACACCACTACCATAGCCCTTACAGGTGAAGGAGGGCACCTATATTTTTATTTATTTTTATTTTTGTTACATTTATACCCCGCGCTTTCCCACTCATGGCAGGCTCAATGCGGCAGGCAATGGAGGGTTAAGTGACTTGCCCAGAGTCACAAGGAGCTGCCTGTGCCGGGAGCTCCTTGTGACTCTGGGCAAGTGGGTTTGTGGTGGGTTTTGGAGAGCTTGCTGTTTCCTCCACAAATGTAACAGGTAGGGGGGGGGGGGTATGGGCCTGGGTCCGCTGTCTGAAGGGTACTGCAGTACCCACTAAAATCCAGGGACCTGCATGTGCTGTCATGGACCTGAGGTTGGCACAAAATATTTTTAAAGATGTTTCTCTGAGGACATGCAGGCTGCTTGTTCTCACAATTCGGCCCAGGAACCGGAAAGAAATTTTGCCATCAAGAATAAAGACTTTCAGGAAAGTTCCGTCGCGTGAGCAGGACAAACGGCACATGTGCAAACAACTTCCTGCCCGCCACACGAGCGTGTGTCCTTTGTCTTTTTTTCTTCGCGGTTAGGTGCGGCAGTGTTTTTCGCTCCGCTCTGTCAGGCCCAGGACGAAGACTTCTTTCGAGATTCTTGTTCGCTTTCTCTTTTTTATATAGCAGGACGCTATGTTTGGAGCACAAGTGCTTGCTCGCGGTGTGGCCTGTTCCCACCCTACGTACGGATTGCTTTTGTATGTCCCATAAGTTAGTGGATTCATCTGCTGCTGGTGACAAGGAAAGGAAAATTAGGTTCTTACCTTGGTAATTTTCTTTCCTTTGGTCACAGCAGATGAATCCATGATCCCTTCCTGTCTGACTTGTTTTTTGTTCAGATCTTTCATGCAGATATAGATCTCCTTGGGAGAAGTTGGATACCAGTTCTCAAAATTTCTACATGATGTTCTACTATAGGAGGTTGAATTCATACCTCTTTTGTATGGTTATTGCTCCTGTTCTAGGACGTTTGTTCACTGTGAGGAAAGTTTATGTTATTATACCTTTATGGTTCACTCTGCTTTGGAAATCTCAAATACTGAAGACAGTTGGGGCTAGCCATCCAAGAGGCAGTATGGTTTTTCAGTGTTCTGTATCTCCACCTACTGGTAGGCGGATACAACCCATCAGTTAATGGATTCATCTGCTGTGACTGAAGGAAAGAAAATTACCAAGGTAAGAACCTAATTTTCCCTTTGTTTTTTACCTATCTGGTCAATTGACTCGTTCAGGCCGACTTCACAGCAGTCAGCTACCATGTCATTCTGTTCCTGGAGTTCTTGGGGTGAGTGGTGAACCAAGCAAAGAGTCACCTGTTTCAGTTGCAGGCCCAGAAGTACAGCCTGTGCAATTTGAAAGCCAAACGTGTCTGGGATTATCTTCCGCTCTTTGGCTCCAAGGCAGCAACCCTGGAAGTAGTATCTTAGTTATGGGCCCATATGCATCCTCTCTAGGCAGCCCTGTTGTCCTGGTGGGCATCTGTCTTTCATGACTTTACTGTCTGCCACTCCCTTTCAAGGCTCAACGCCGCTTGACCTGATGGGTCTGTCCTAGGCACCTTTTTGGAGGGGTGGGGGTAGCCCACTGGACCTGCCTGATTGTGTGGTAGTGACCACAAATGCAAGTCTGCTCGGCTGAGTGGTTCACTGCTTGGGTAGAGTGGCACAGAGGTGCTGGTTCCTTCTGGAGGCCTCTTGTTCCATCAGCCGCCTGGAGACCTAGGTGGTCCCCTTGGCTTTGGAGTTACTCCCTCTTCTCCAGGAGAGAGTAGTCTGAGTGATAGGTGATAGCAGACAGTGCGACAGCGGTGGCCTATATCAACCAGTAGAGAGATAGGAGTAGAGCAGTGGCCCTGGAAGCGACAGCCCTTTGCTGGTGGGTGGAAGGGAGCCTCCTGGCATTGTTGGCAGCCCACATAGCCAGCAATGACAATGTTCAGGCAAACTTTCTCAGCCGTTGTTTGCTAGATACCTGGAAGTGGAAGTCAGAGCAGGCAGCATTCCAGCTCCTCCTCGACTGGTGGGAGCAGGCAGCCTTCCAGCAGCTCTTGGATTAGTGAGGATAGGCCTGTCTTCGACCATGGCTCCCTTCCTTGTCCTTTTGGTGACTTTGGATTGGACCCAAAGATCGTGGTATGCAAATTTAGTTCAACTGCTAATGGAAGTCCCACTTCCTTTCCCCAGGGGTCAGGGTTTGCTCAGAATCATATCCGTTTTGGCTTACGGTTTGACCCTTGAAATCACCTAAAATAAGATTAGGAAAATAGGTAGTAGTATCAGGTAAGCACTGGAACAAGGAATCCAAGAGATACAATATGGGAAAGGAGGGAAATATGGAACCATGAAATGGACGGGGTGAGACATTCAGATCAAGGAGAAGAGAATCAGGAAAGGGCAGAAGCCCATGATAAGAGGTCAGAGAAAGATAAATGAGAGGGAGCCAAGAGAGCAAGACAACCTCGCGTTTATTAGTTGAGCACTGAGCGAAGCCAAGTTTCAGTGAGAAAGAAGAGCGAATCAGGGTGTATAGAGAGAAGGTCCTAGACCACTACCGTCTTAGGCCTGATAGAGTGGCAAGTAAGTAAAAATAGAGAGAAAGGAGAGCCAGAGAGAAGTCAAGGAGAAACAGAGGAAAGAGGATCGGGAGCAGTAGGAAATAGGGCAGCTAGTCAGTGTATGCAGACGGTGACAGGACGAGGCCTGAAAAGGATGATTCCCCCCCTCCCCCATAAACGGAATAGGCCATAGGAAAGAGTCCAACAAAATTGAGCTAAAAGAAAAACAAAAACGTCATTGCCCAAGGAGAACACCGCTGCTATTGTCAGGTTTAAAATAGTGGCGGGTCAAAGGGTCAATCCACAAGCAATGGCTATGGTCGGAGCTTAGGTGATGTCAGGGAGATGGAGAGTGTTCAGCTGAGCTGAGCCGTCAGCCAAGGCAAATGACAGTTATGGGTGGAGCTTAGGTGATATCAAGGAGATGGAGAGTGAGCAGCCAAGCCATCATAGCGATGGCTATGGGCGGAGCTTGTCAGTTTTAGCTGTCCTTTAGTGGTGGTTGCAGCAGAAACAGCTTTTTTTTCCTACTCCTAAAGTGATGACTTTGCCTATAGCAGCGAATCCAGCCCCCCCCCCCCCCCCCCCACTCTACCAGCAACTTCCTTCTGAGTGGGCATGTGGTCATGGCTGCAGCTGATCTTATACTATTTTCTTGCCTGAGCACGCCAAGCCCTGGGCATGTGCCACTGTGAAGAAGTGTGTGTGTGTGTATTGTTTTTTTTTTTGTTTTTTTTGGGGGGGGGGGGGGGGAGTAGAGTGTGAGCTGGAAAGCACTGTGGTGGATCTGCAAAAAAATATTTCTGACATTTTGAAATGAAAATCAGTTTAAAATTATTTTCACTAATACATTCCAAGGTTTTTGCAAAGGTGAGAATCAGCTTAAACTGAAGATAAAGAATCCAATCATTGCAGGACTATTTTGTACTCATTTAAATAGACCAGAAGAGGACATGTCAAAATACAGAGTTGTTACCTCTTTGTTGGCACTGACTGACTGTGCATAACTTAATAAGTTACTGGAAATAAACTGCAAAAATTATATGAATGTGAATATTTCACTAATGTTACATATTAACTGGTATGCAAGTGTCTGATGCTCTACTTTTACTTCCTTGTGCAAGGTCAGTCTCTTGAAAGTTATTGTTTGCTGTAAAACCCTTTGGGCTCTGTTTACTAAGGTATTTCACTAATGTTACATATTAACTGCTATGCAAGTGTCTGATGCTCTACTTTTACTTCCTTGTGCAAGGGCAGTCTCTTGAAAGTTGTTGTTTGCTGTAAAACCCTTTGGGCCCTGTTTACTAAGGTGCGCTAGTGTTTTTAGCATGCACTAATGCTAGAGACCCATATATTCCTATGGGTGTCTTTAGCATTAGTGTGCACTAAGTTTTCTCTGAGGATAAGCAGGTTGCTTGTTCTCACAAGTGGGTGACGTCCACGGCAGCCCCTCCGATCGTTTGCTAGCCCTCGCGTGCGCATGCACAGTGCGCATATGCGACCGTCTTCCCGCCCGAATGCGAGCTTGTTCGCCAGTCTTCTTTTTTCCGCAGCTCAGGACGGCTGTTTACGGTCGTTCTGCGCCTCATGGAGACCCCTCGCGCCTTCTTCGCCGCATTCTTCCGTTCGGAAGTGTCTGGATAGTCTTCCGTCGTGTCTTCGTCTTGTTTTAAAAAAAAAAAGTGTTTTTTCCGCTATTCCCAGTGTTTTTCCCGTAAGTTTCCTTTCGTCATCGGAAGCGACCTTTTTTGGCCGCCCGTACGGGTTTTTCCCTTGTTTTGGTGCCTCTTTTTGTCACCATCACAAATTTTGATTTCGCCGGCGTGATTTTTCCACCCATGTCCTCGAAGCCTGCCAGTGGCTTCAAAAAGTGCACCCAGTGCAGCCGATCGATCTCGCTCACTGATAGGCACGTTTCGTGCCTTCAGTGTCTGGGGACCGGTCATCGTCCCCAAGCCTGCACTCTGTCTTTCGCTGAAGAAGAGGACTCAGGCGGCGAGGTTAGCTCAGTGGAATCTCTTGTTCGGAGCCTCGTCCGGTACTTCGACGCCTGCGGTATCAATGTCGTCGGAGGGTGCATCGTCATCAGGAGCGCAGGTGAGGGCTGTCCATTCCCCTGCTGGTAGCGGTGAGCCCTCGAGTAGGTCTCTGCCTGTCTCGAAGGCTCCTGCGGTATAGGCCCCCCGGGATCGACCTGTTTCGGACCCGGCCCCGAGGAGGCGTTTGGATTCAACGTCCTCCTCTTCGGTACCGGGAGGTACCGGTGACCTGCTTCGTGCAAAGGCAAAGAAGCATCGGCACTGGTCACCTTCCCATCGCGGTACCAAGAGCTCCGGGTCGCTGAGGGATTCAGCACCCGCTAAGCGTCGACGCTGGGAGGATTGCTCGCCCTTCATACAAGAGGTGTCAATGCACTCTACGGTGGACAACCCGGTACCGCCTCCGCGGCCTGGACAGATTCTGAGCTCGTCGCCGGTACCAGCCAGACCCCTTGCCTTCCTCGACAGCCGCTCTGAACGAGAGCCTCCGAGCCATCCTTCCAGGGATCCTGGAAGAGCTGTTACGCCCTTCCGCTCCGGTACCGGGGATGCTTGCGTTGCCGGTGCCGTTGAGAGAGGCGACGGCTGGCTCCTCGCCCATGGTGAGGTCTCCGGTCCCGGTACCGCTTGTGGTGCCTGCATCAGCGGCCTCCCAGGCTGACTCCCTGACGACTTCGATGGAGGGAGCTTCATCGCCGCCGGTGCGGGAATCTTCCTCTCAACGTTCCCACCGTGGCCAGGTTTCCACGGAGTCGAGGTGGGCCCGGCTTCGGACTGCAGTTCACGAACTGGTGTCCGATACAGAGGGTGAGGCCTCGTGGGAAGCAGAGGAGGACACAAGATAGTTCTGACGAGGAGTCTTTCGGTCTTCCCTCTGATCCTACTCCCTCTCCTGAAAGGCAGCTTTCTCCTCCTGAGAGTCTGTCTTTCGCGGCCTTTGTCCGGGAAATGTCTACAGCCATTCCCTTCCCTGTGGTCACAGAGGATGAGTGCTGTAGAAATGATAAGTAGTAGTAGTAGGGCCATTTCTGGCGCTCAAAAAAAATTATTTTTTTAGTGCCAGGGGCTTACCCAGCGGTAATTGGTTACAGTCGGGTTAGTTCAGGAGCCCTTACCTAATATTATATCTTGCCCTGATATTATTATGTTATGTTTATCTATCAATCCACTTCCAATCTTACATGATTTACTTATGCACTCTTATTTGTAACAATTGTAAAATCATTATTCCGTAAATATGATTGCTATGATATTCTTTTGCACCTATCTGTATCTATATTCTGAAATTCTTATTCTATAATGTGTATATGTCATTGTAACATTTTGTAAGCCACATTGAGCCTGCAAATAGGTGGGAAAATGTGGGATACAAGTGCAGCAAATAAATAAATAAAAATGTTTGAGCTTTTGGACGGTCCTTCGCCATCTAAGGAATCGTCCACTGTACCCATGCATCATGTCCTCAAAAAGACATTGCTGGCGAACTGGACAAAGCCACTAACCCCCACATTCCCAAGAAGATAGAATCCCAGTATCGGATCCATGGGGACCCAGAGTTAATGCGGACTCAGTTGCCTTATGACTCTGGTGTGATGGATCTGGCCCTTAAGAAGGTCAACAGTTCTAGGGAGTACGCTTCAGCGCCCCCGGGTTGTAACTCTAGAACCTTGGACTCTTTTGGGTGGAAGGCCTACCATTCTGTAATGCTCATTTCCAAAATCCAATCTTACCAGCTCTACACGAGCATTTTCATATGCGGAACAATGTGCGGCAGTTGGCGGACTTGGTGGACAAGCTCCCTTCTGAGCAGGCCAAGCCTTTTCAGCAGGTGGTCAGGCAGCTGAAGGTGTGTCGTAAATTCCTGGCCAGGGGTGTTTACGATACTTTTGATGTCGCGTCCAGGGCCGCTGCTCAAGGTGTGGTGATGCGCAGACTCTCGTGGCTGCGTGCCTCCAACCTGAAAAACAGGATCCAGCAGCGGATTCTCCTTGCCGGGGGGGATAATATTTTTGGTGAAAAGGTCAAACAGGTGGTAGAACAACTCCACCAGCGGGACACCGCTTTTGACAAATTCTCCCACCGGCCGCCTTCAGCATCTACCTCATCAGGTAGACGTTTATATGGGGGAAGGAAGACTGTTCCCTATTCTACTAAGCGTAGGTACAATCCTCCCTCTCGCCAGCCTGCTAAAGCGCGCTCATTCCCGTCAACAGCGTGCGCTTCAACAGGCCCCAGCAGCTCCCCAGCAAAAGCAAGGGACAAGCTTTTGACTGACTCCAGCAGAGCATAGCCGCAGTCAAAGTGTCCGTGCCGGACGATCTGCCAGTCGGGGGAGGTTAAAATGTTTTCACCAAAGGTGGCTTCTCATAACCTCCAAATAGTTCGGCTGGGATACGCCCTCAATTTGATTTCAAGACCTCCAAATTGCCCACCGGGAGCTCAGTCCTTCAGCTTCCAGCACAAGCAGGTACTTGCAGAGGAACTCTCCGCCCTTCTCAGCGCCAATGCGCCACCGGGGCAGGAAGGGCTGGGATTCTATTCCAGGTACTTTCTTGTGGAAAAGAAAACAGGGGGGATGCGTCCCATCCTAGACCTAAGGGCCCTGAACAAATATCTGGTCCGAGAAAAGTTCAGGATGCTTTCCCTGGGCACCCTTCTTCCCATGATTCAGAAAAACGATTGGCTATGCTCTCTGGACTTAAATGATGCTTACACTCACATCCCAGTACTGCCAGCTCACAGACAGTATTTTCGATTCCGTCTGGGAATACGGCACTTTCAGTATTGTGTGCTACCCTTTGGTCTCGCCTCTGCACCCAGGGTGTTTACAAAATGCCTGGCTGTCATAGCGGCGTCTCTACGCAGACTGGGAGTACACGTGTTGCCTTATCGCGACGATTGGCTGGTGAAGAACACCTCTGAGGCAGGAGCCCTACAGTCTGTGCAGATGACTATTCGACTCCTGGAACTACTAGGGTTTGTGATAAATTATCCAAAGTCCCACCTTCTTCCAGTCCAGAAACTAAAATTCATAGGAGCTCTGCTGGACTCTCAGACGGCTCGTGCCTACCTTCCGGAAGCGAGGGCCGACAATCTTCTGTCTCTCGTTTCCTGGGTGCGAGCGTCTCAGCAGATCACAGCTCGGCAGATGTTGAGATTCCTCGGCCACATGGCTTCCACAGTGCATTTCACTCCCATGGCCCGCCTTCGCATGAGATCAGCTCAGTGGACCTTAGCTTCTCAGTGGTATCAGGCTGCTGGGGACCTAGAGGACGTAGTCCTGCTGCCCACGAGTTTTCTACAGTCCCTGCATTGGTGGACAATTCGGTCCAATTTGATTCTGGGACATCCTTTCCAAATTCCTCAGCCACAAAAGGTGCTGACGACGGATGCGTCTCTCCTGGGGTGGGGAGCTCATGTCGATGGGCTGCACACCCAAGGGAGTTGGTCCCTTCAGGAAAAAGGTCTGCAGATCAACCTCCTAGAGTTGCGAGCGGTCTGGAACACTCTAAAGGCTTTCAGGGATCGTCTGTCCCACCAAATTATCCAAATTCAGACAGACAATCAGGTTGTCATGTATTACATCAACAAGCAGGGGGGCACCGGATCTCGCCCCCTGTGTCAGGAGTCCGTCAGAATGTGGCTTTGGGCTTGCCGGAACGGCATGGTCCTTCAAGCCACGTATCTGGCAGGCGTAAACAACAGTCTGGCCAACAGGTTGAGCAGGATAACGCAACCTCATGAGTGGTCACTCAATTTGAGAGTGGTACGCGAGATCTTCCAAGTGTGGGGCACCCCCTTGATGGATCTCTTTGCCTCTCGAATCAACCACAAAGTCCCTCAGTTCTGTTCCAGACTTCAGGCCCATGGCAGGCTAACGTCGGATGCTTTTCTCCTAAATTGGGGGAAAGGCCTCCTCTATTCTTATCCTTCCATACCTTTGGTGGGGAAGACTTTGCTGAAACTCAAGCAAGATCGAGGCACCATGATTCTGATTGCTCCCTTTTGGCCGCGTCAGATATGGTTCCCTCTTCTTCTGGAGTTGTCCTCCGAAGAACCGTGGAGATTGGAGTGCTTTCTGACCCTCATTACTCAGAACGAGGGGGCACTTCTGCATCCTGACCTCCGGTCCCTGGCTCTCACGGCCTGGATGTTGAGGGCATAGATTTTGCCTCCTTGGGTCTCTCCGAGGGTGTCTCCCGTGTCTTGCTTGCTTCCAGGAAAAATTCCACTAAGAAGAGTTACTTTTTTCTCTGGCAGAGGTTTGCCGTTTGGTGTGACAGCAAGGCTCTAGGTCCTCGCTCCTGTCCTACACAGACACTGCTTTGAATACCTTCTGCACGTGTCCGAGTCTGGTCTAAAGACCAACTCTGTAAGAGTTCATCTTAGTACGATTAGTGCATACCATTACCGTGTGGAAGGTAAGCCGATTTCAGGACAGCTTTTAGTTGTTCGCTTCATGAGAGGTTAGCTTTTGTCAAATCCCCCTATCAAGCCTTCTACAGTGTCATGGGATCTCAATGTCGTTCTCACCCAGCTGATGAAACCTCCTTTTGAGCCACTGGATTCCTGCCATCTGAAGTACTTGACTTGGAAGGTCATTTTCCTGGTGGCAGTCACTTCAGCTCACAGAGTCAGTGAGCTTCAAGCCTTGGTAGCTCATGCTCCTTATACTAAATTTCACCATAAGAGAGTAGTCCTCCGCACTCACCCTAAGTTCTTGCCGAAGGTGGCGTCAGAGTTCCATCTGAACCAGTCAATTGTCTTGCCAACATTCTTTCCCCGTCCTCATACCCACCCTGCTGAATGTCAGCTGCACACATTGGACTGCAAGCGAACATTGGCCTTCTACCTGGAGCGGACAAAGCCCCACAGACAGTCCACCCAATTGTTTATTTCTTTTGAGCCCAACAGAAGGGGAGTGGCTATCGGGAAACGCACCATATCCAATTGGCTAGCAGATTGCATTTCCTTCACTTACGCCCAAGCTGGGTTGACTCTTGAGGGTCATGTCACGGCTCATAGTGTTAGAGCCATGGCGGCGTCAGTGGCCCACTTGAAGTCAGCCACTATTGAAGAGATTTGCAAGGCTGCGATGTGGTCATCTGTCCACACATTCACATCTCATTACTGCCTTCAGCAGGATACCCAACGCGACAGTCGGTTCGGGCAGTTGGTGCTGCAGAATCTGTTCGGGGTTTAGAATCCAACTACACCCCCCCCCCCCCCCCCCGGCCCATTTTTATTCTGTTCCAGGCTGCACTTTGTTAGTTGGATAAGTTTTAGGTCAATCTCAGTTATGTCCTCGCCGTTGCGAGGCCCAATTGACCGTTTGTTGTTTTGAGTGAGCCTGGGGGCTAGGGATACCCCACTTGTGAGAACAAGCAGCCTGCTTGTCCTCGGAGAAAGCGAAAGCTACATACCTGTAGAAGGTATTCTCCGAGGACAGCAGGCTGATTGTTCTCACCAACCCGCCTGCCTCCCCTTTGGAGTTGTGTCTTCCCTTGTCTTTGCTATTTACTGGACTGGCGAACACGCTCGCGTTCGGGCAGGAAGACGGTCGAGCATGCGCACGCGAGGGCTAGCAAACGTTGTTGCTAGTGAAGATTTCTGATCGGAGGGGCTGCCGTGGACGTCGCCCACTTGTGAGAACAATCAGCCTGCTGTCCTCGGAGAATACCTTCTACAGGTATGTAGCTTTCGCTTTAGCGTGGCTAAAAACAGTAGCGTGCCTATAGTGCAGATTAGTAGTGCAGATTAGTAAACAGTGCCCTCTATTTATTTTGTTATAGAGTAAGTGGTACTCAAGACCCTTCCACCTCTTATTGGTTTACAGTTTCATTCCATGGGATTTAAACTTATGATTTGCTGACTCTGCTCCTGGGAGAATAATGCATAATACAGAGTTTGCATAGAATTTCTTTCCTTCGCAGAATTTGGGAAAGTTAGAACGTATGGAAAGGAGAAGGGACTCATTGATTAGACTGTAAAGCCGTACCTGGAAGGGAATGAGGATTGAGCCAGGACCAATGAAGGAGAAAGAGTTGGGAGATGAGCCTAGCACAGAGAGAAAAGGGGTTAAGGGGTAGAGTTAGAGAGAACTGAAGAGTTTGAGTGACATGGAGTGAAGGGCAAGAATGAGCTGGAGGAGGGCTGAGCCTGGGGAAGGGGACAAGTTAACTGAAATGGGGCAAGAATGAGCTGGAGCGAAGTCAGGTACAAGTAACTGGTGGGGTGGGGTGGAAACAGAATGAACTAGAAGATCAAGCTGGGAGGAGGGAGGAACAAAAGCAAGCTAATGCATAAAGTACAGAGTGCAGGGATAGCCAGTCCTCCCCCTCTTCGTCCCTCTCTACCCTTCCTAAAAAGGTTATAGCACCATACGGTCACATCCCATTCATGGGAATCGTTGAACCACGTTTCCGTAATAGCAACAATATCCAAGTTTTCTTCAAACATCAGGGCTTGCAAATCTTGAACCTTTTTACTTAGACTACGAGCATTTGTGCACATAGCTTTCCATGTGCTTAGTGAGTTTAGGTGGTTTACTATATTTACAGGGGCAATCAAGGAAGATAAAGACGTAGCGGAGAGATTGAATGAATTCTTTGCTTCAGTCTTCACCGAGGAAGATTTGGGTGGGATACCAGTGTCGGAAATGGTATTTCAAGCGGACGAGTCGGAGAAACTTACTGACTTCACGGTAAACCTGGAGGACGTAATGGGGCAGTTCAGCACACTGAAGAGTAGCAAATCTCCTGGACCGGATGGTATTCATTCTAGAGTACTGATAAAACTGAAAAATGAGCTTGCGGAGCTACTGTTAGTGATATGCAATTTATCTTTAAAATCGAGCGTGGTACCGGAAGATAGGAGGGTGGCCAATGTAACGCCGATTTTTTAAAAAAAGGTTCCAGGGGAGATTCGGGAAATTATAGATCGGTGAGTCTGACATCGGTGCCGGGGAAAACAGTAGAGGCTATTATCAAAAACAAAATTACAGAGCACATCCAAGGACATGGATTACTGAGGCCAAGTCAGCACGGCTTTTGTGTGGGGAAATCTTGCCTGACCAATTTACTTCAGTACTTTGAAGGAGTAAACAAACATGTTGACAAAGGGGAGCCGATTGATATTGAGGGGCATAATCGAATGCATGGAAACTCTGCGCTCCGTCATTGCGGCAGTTCAGCCAGGAGAGTGTCTCACGTCTCTGGACCTAAAAAAAAGCATATTTGCACATTCTTATCTGGCCTCCACACCAGCAGTTCCTCCGCTTTGCAGTGTTGGGAAAACATTTCCAGTTTCGGGCCTTGCCTTTCGGCCTAGCCACAGCTCCCCGTACCTTTTCCAAGGTAATGGTGGTCGTAGCTGCCTGCCTTAAGTGAGAGGGTATCAGAGTTCACCCTTATCTCGACGACTGGCTCATCAGAGCGGATTCGGCAACCGAGAGTCAAGTTGCCACAGCCAGAGTGGTGGCAGTCCTGCAGGCGCTAGGCTGGGTGGTCAATATACCCAAAAGTCACCTGACCCCCTCTGTCTCTCGAGTATTTGGGGGTCCGGTTCGACACGGCCTCGTGGTTTGTCTTTCTCCCCAACCAAAGGTGGTGCAAGCTTCAGAATCAGGTCCGTCTGACTCGCTCGCGAGCTTGGGACTTTGTCCAGCTGCTGGGGTCGATGACAGCCACCTTGGACGTGGTGCCTTGGGAGAGAGCGCATATGAGGCCTCTGCAGATTGCCCTGCTTCAACAATAGTCTCCAATGTCCCAGGAATATCAACGTAGACTAACATTGCTCCCTGCGGCCCGGCTCAGTATGGAGTGGTGGCTCTCCGACAGGATGCTGCGCCAAGGAATGCCTCTTGCACTTCCTTCTTGGTGCCTGGTGATAACAGATGCCAGCCTTCGGGGCTGGGGAGCGCATTGCCAGGGAAGCTATGCTCTTGGTCTGTGGACACCCGTGGAAGTGGGGTGGTCCATCAATCGCTTGGAACTGAGAGCGATATTCCAGGCTCTTATGGCCTTTCAAAAGACTCTGAAGGGGCTTGCTGTCCAGGTTCTGTCAGACAACACGACAGCAGTGGCATACATAAATCGTAAGGGAGGCACTCAGTGCAGGGCCCTGGCCGCGGAGGCCGCTCAGATTTGCCACTGGGCCGAGCTACACCTGCAGCTTCTGTCGGCAGCTCACATAGCAGGTCAGAGCAATGTGCAAGCCGATTTTCTCAGCAGGCATCAAATCAACCTGGCGGAATGGGAACTGGCAGAAGAAGTTTTTCTTCAGATTTGTGCCAAATGGGGGACTCCCAGAATGGATCTAATGGCATCAAGTGCAAACGCCAAAGGACCTCGCTTTTTCAGCAGAAGAAGAGATCCTCACTTGGTGGGGTTGGATGCTCTGGCTCAACCTTGGCTTTCGGGGCTCCTGTATGTGTTCCCTCCTTGGCCCTTGATAGGGCGAGTCCTACTGCGGATTCGACAGCACCGAGGTCTGGTGATTCTCATCGCTCCAGATTGGCCAAGGCGTCCGTGGCATTTGGATCTCTGCCGGATGTTGGTGGACGCTCCGGTTCATTTGCCCCTGGTGCCAAACTTGTTGGTTCAGGGTACAGTGTCTATGGAGGATCCCTGCCAATTTGGTCTTACTGTCTGGCTATTGAGAGGGCGCAATTGAGAGACAGACAAGGGCTACTCTAACAAGGTCATCTCCACTCTCTTGCAGGCCCGCAAGCAGTCCACCTCCACAGCTTATGCTCGGATCTGGCGCAGATTTGAGGTGTGGGGTGTTAGGTGATCACACCCACGTGGGCTACAGTCTCGACAGTGCTGGACTTTTTGCAGAAGGGCTTACAAAAAGGCCTGGCTTACAATTCCCTGCGGGTGCAAGTGGCAGCATTATCATGCTGTCGAGGGAGAGTCGCTGGCTTGTTCCTTGCTGCTCATCCGGACATTGCCCGATTTCTCAGAGGGGTGCTAGGCTCCGTCCTCCCGTCCGGTTGCCCTGTCTGGCCTGGAACCTAGGGCTGGTGTTGAAGGCTCTTCAGTGTTCGCCCTTCGAGCCGCTTAAGCGAGCTTCGGAGAAGGATGTGACTCTCAAGACAGTCTTTTTGGTGGCCATTACATCGGCTAGACGCGTGTCTGAGCTGCAGGCTGTGAGAGGGTAGGTAAAAGGGGATCCGGGAAGGCACGCAGAAGGGGGGTGCAGGCAGCCAGGGAACCCCAACGGGGCAGACTTCATGTACACAACACCCACATTCAGAAAGCTGCGCTACCGGAGGCAGAGAGGTTGGCTGGGTTAAGGAAGAAGAGGAGGAACTACCAGTCCCAGAATCCCTCTCTTCACCCGGCTGTGCAAGAATTAGGGGAGGAGATAGAAGATTGGGAAATGGTCTCTGAGGGAGGTGATGAGGGCCAGCTGGAGAGGTTGGGGGCGGGGGAAGTTGAAGAGGAGGATAAAATGGAGGTTCCTGAAGGACTAGAGGAGGAACAGATGGAGATTGGAGCTCTGGCTCAAACCCGAAAAGCTGCTGTAAGACGGTGGCTAGCTGTGCCTTGGAGATACTGGTGAAAGACCAGAGGAGAGAGACTGAGGCGCTGGGGGAGATCTCTACTAACGAGGAAATAGGTGCAGCCCCTGGGAGAGAAAAAGGGCTGGGCACAATTGAAACCCCAATCTGAACCAGGTGGGACCAAAGCTGTGCTGTAAGAAAGACTGTGTAAACTGTTTCATACTGGAAAGGTCTGGGCCTGCAACCTACCAAGCTATTGTGTTTTCTTTCTGATAATGTACTGTTCCCTAAACGAAGTAATTTTGGCTAAAGTGAAGTTATATGGACTGTTTAAACCCTGAATGAGACTTTGGCAGCAAACCTTAACAACCTGGGAGTAAGGTGTTTTCCTTTTGTGTCTATGCTGAATGGAAGCAAGAAAATAAAGGTTTTTTTTCTATAAACGTTTGGCCTTGATTGAGCCTCTGTGGAAACAATAGAGAGAGGAGGAAGTCCTGCAAGCTCTCAGGGGGTCTGGCGCTGAGTTCCCAGAACAGGCCAAGGTGGTGTGGAGCGAGGCAACAGTCGGGTGAAGAAGGAAGCTAAGCAGGGTCGAGCCCGGCTGGGTCCTGGAAGGGGGACCCAGCTACAAGGCGCTGTCCTGTCGGGACCCTTTTCTGCAATTCTCGGAGTCCGGAGTAACGATACGTACGGTGCCTTCCTTCCTGCCTAAAGTGGTTTCAGCGTTTCACCTGAACCAGCCCATTTTTCTTCCTTCCTTTTCTAGGGAAGAGTTCCCGGACTCATTTAGGCAGTTACATCTTTTGGATGTCCACAGGGCGCTGTTGCAGTATCTACATATTTCAAATGGCTTCAGGACTTCTGATCGCCTTTTTGTCTTGTTTCAGGTCCTCGGCATGGAGGCCCAGTGTCTAAGGCTTCTATAGCCCGTTGGCTCAAGGAAGTCATTTTTTCTGCTTTCAGGTTGGTCTCCGCCTGAAGCGTTTAAGGCACATTCCACGAAAGCGATTTCTTCCTCGTGGGCTGAAACGGGTGCACTCTGTCTTCAAGAGATGTGTAGTGCGGCTACTTGGGCTTCTAAGCTCTCCTTTGTCCGGCATTACAGTCTGGATGTTGCAGCGAAGTGGGACGCGATTTTTGGAGCACAAGTGCTTGCTCGCGGTGTGGCCTGTTCCCACGCTAAGTAGGGAATGCTTTTGTACATCCTATCAGTTAATGGATTCATCTACTGCTGATGACAAGGAAGGGAAAATTAGGTTCTTACCTTGGTAATTTTCTTTCCTTTAGGCACAGCAGATGAATCCATGATCCCTTCCTGTCTGACTTGTTTTTTGTTCAGATCTTTCATGCAGATATAGATCTCATTGGGAGAAGTTGGATACCAGTTCTCAAAATTTCTACATGATGTTCTTCTACAGGAGGTTGAGTTCATCCCTCCTTTGTATGGTTATTGCTCCTGTTCTGGGGCGTTTGTTCGCTGTGAGGAAAGTTTATGTTGTTATACCTTTATGGTTCACTCTGCTTTGGAAATCTCAAATACTGAAAACAGTTGGGGCTAGCCATCCAAGAGGCACTATGGTTTTTGTGTTCTCTATCTCCACCTGCTGGTAGGCAGATACAACCCATCAGTTAATGGATTCATCTGCTGTGACTAAAGGAAAGAAAATTACCAAGGTAAGAACCTAATTTTCCCATTCCCCCCAAGACTATCCTCCACGATTACTTCCTAAAATTACTCCTAACTGTCCTAACCCCAAAACTGTCCCTACCACTTCCATAAACAAAGCCACCCCCTCTCTTCTCCATGAGCCAGGCTATTCATGCTTTCCCTGCTTTTTGATTCGCAAGCAGAGAATTGGATAGCTGAAGACTATTTTTGGAGTACAGTGACAAGCTTTTTTTGTTTTTAGACTGTTAAGATTATTGATTGTGACTTTTCCTGCAAATGAGGTTTGTATAAATATAGCATATGTGACAGATTTATGAGAGTATTAATTTTGAAGATGGTATCCACTTGTATTAAATGTATGAGTAGAAAAAATGTACTGCTGGTTTGGCATTGCCTCATAAGTATATGGTGTAAAGTAGCCACGCTATGGGAGATCTGCACAATAGTCTGACACCTTTTTACTAAGTAAATCTAAAGTTCTAAAAAGAAGTCAATTTTTGAGAGCAGTGGACTTGAGTACTTCCGCTATACTAGTAATTTGTCATTAAATCTTCATAGCAAAATGTGATAAAAATCTGTCTTCAAACCTAGATACATAAAGATTTGCAACGCTGTTCAGGAATTGCAGGAGCTTGGGACCAACCCGAACTCCCTGAACAGTCAACTCAAGCTTTCAGACAGCTGAGTCTCTGCAGGGATGCAGGAAATATGCCATTTTTTGTGCAGGTGAGGGGAATAAATGGCATAGTCCAAGAAAGAAAAACTGGGTAAAGGCTGGAGGAAGGGTGAGAGAGAAACTGGACAAAGGCTGGGAGGGGTGGGGTATGAGAGAGGAGAGGCTGGTGGGGACCCAGGCAATGGTGATATGTGAAACAGAGGCAAAACCCCAAGAGAACGGTACAGTTTAAGGTTTGAAGAACTTTTGTGCATGAAAGAGGAGTGGGACTTGGGTGTGATCGTATATGATGATCTTAAGGTGGCCAAACAGAAAAGCTTGAATGATGCTTGGGTGCATAGGGAGAGGACTGGCCAGTAGGAAAAAGGAGGTGATGATGCCCCTGTATAAGACTCTGGTGAGACCTCAGAAAAATTCGTAGAACAGCCTCCCTGTGGAAGTGGTAGAGACGAAAACAGTCTGAATTGAAGAGAGCTTGAGACAAGTACATAGGATGTCCAAGGAAGTGAAAGCAAGATTAGATAGAATGGATGAGCAGATGGATAGACCATGTGGTTGTCTGCCTAAATTTTTCTCTTTTTTCTATTTTTCTCTTTGCTTCACTTTTCAAATTGGTGCTGTCACACAGCTGACAGCATGATTTGGGAAGGGAAACTTCTTCCTTTTCTACCAGTAATTTGCAAAGGCACCGTAAGGAAGAACTGATTTACTAAAGGTTCTTTGCCCACAAACATGGAATAGGAAAACAGCCTTAGTAAATCCATTTCTAAAAGAATTATTGCTGATTTGGGAGGGGAATCCTGTGCCTCCTTCCATCCCTGCCCCCCCCCCCCCCCCCCCCACCAAAAAAAATCATCACTGTGGACAGTTGTGGAGAAATGATGACGGAGAAGTGAGAGAGGTCTCAATTGCTGGCCCCTAAGGTTTTGGGCTGGCTCCTAGATTTAATAAAAAATTTGTCGAGGCGTAGATTAAGATATAGGTAAGCAATTTGCCAATATCTTTGCCAGAAGTTTTAATTCCTTATTAAGTGATATGGGTCTATAATATTCCAATGAGTTAGAAACCCTACCTTACTTTGGAACAAGTGTAATTAAAGCTCTATTTGTTGTGTTTCCTCTAACTCTTTTATCATCATGATATGCAGCCAATGGTAAAGTAATATGGGAGTAGTTTGTAAAATTCTGCCAGGAATCCATCAGGACCCAGTGTTATCCATGTTTTGGCCAGTTTAATGACATCCAAAACGTCATTAGGCGTCAACGTTTGATGTAAGAACTGCAAATCAGACTTGAGTGACTCACAGGGCACCAGTTGTTCTTGATAGAATGTATGAAGCAAAAGGTTCTGTCAGCTTGTCTCTTAGTCACCATCTATCTGCTGTGCCAGAGTTAAGATGTGAGGGCCCAACCTGGGGTTGGCCAAATGAGAGAGCATTTTACCAGTCTTACTGGCAAATTTATATAACTTATTCTTATCATAAAGATGCTGTTTAGCAAATTTCTCATGAATGGGAATACAGAGTCACCTGAAATTTTATTTATTTTCTTACATAAAATCTGCCTATTTTAAAGATTAATACATTTTGGTGTTTTTGAGTTTCATCTTCACTTGTTACAAATATTGAATAAGTTGAGATATGCTCAATCAATACAGGAAATCTCTTAGCTATATCCTTCCATGGCTAGTTACTGGTTAAGGTTGCTTCAGCAATCCAAGCTACAGGTATAGGGAGACAGAAGGTTTAATGTCATTTTAGGGGAATACAGCTGAACATACTGAGAGAGGATGAGTTGATAATTTTGCTATCCTTTAACATATAACAATTTACATATGCTTCTTTTTTATATAATATCTCTGGAATAAAGAATAGCTTTTGGAAATATTCCAGAGCTTAACAACTATTCTGCATGTTTAGTAGTACTCTACACCATCCCTATGTTCTCCCTTGCCAAGTGTTGATTTCTTTCTTGTACCTTATATAATCAGGGACCCCATTCTCTTGTAATTCTATGGCTGTCGGAAGATGGGGCGGTTCAGCTGGAAGGGCCATAATTTGCACAAGGAGACTAGGGTGTCAAGGTGGGATGTGAGGGCAGAAGCTGAAAGATATTAGGAATATTAACAATTTTAAAGAGTTTAAATGAGAGCTTAGATCTCTGTTATTTATGCAGTCTTTCAACTGGGGTAAGGAGTGAAATTATTCATATATTGAATTCATTGATTTTTATGTTTGTATATAATTTTTTCTTGTCAGTTAAATTTGTGACAATATTTTGTGTGTATCTTTTGTAATCCGCTAAGAACCATGGATTGAGTGGAATATAATTTTTTTAAACAAATGCATAAATATACAATTTAGTGCCTCACCACTCCCCAACCAACTTGTTTCCTAGGCTGGTTGATGATAGTAGCTACATGTTAGGTCATATTGCCCTCTTCTTCAGAGGAAAAGAACATGGCCTGATGTACAAACACTTTCCTGCTCCTTGTAGCGCAGTCAGGAATGGGCCAGAGAGTGAATGGGAGGTGCTGAGAAACAGGAGGGTTTTTTTGTTTTTTGCTTGCTTTCTTGAGAGATGGGGTTTCAGAAACAGGAGATTGTTTGTTTTTTCTTGTGTTTTATTTCTTGAGACCAGGCTAGAGATTGAGAAACAAGGATTGTGGTAGGGGCTTGTGAGAAAAGAGAGGTGTCCAGGAGCTAGAGGACAGTGTATGTGTGTGCATGCACATATGAGATTGGGGCAGAAAAAGGACTGGGGGTGGAGAGAGATTGTGAGAGAAACAGGTCCTAGGTGGGTGGGAAAGGGAGTAAAGATACGGTTAGCAAGAGGGGATGAGAGGGAGCAGGGCTGGAGATAGGGGATGGACACCTGCTTCTCTTTTCTCTGGATCCTCCCTGCAAGATCCCAAATCCTCCTCCTCCTCCCAACCCACATTTCTTCATTTTCTTGCCCTATCTTCTTTTTTATGTTCTTTCCTTTTCATCACCCTCCTATCCTCTTTATGTTCCTGCCTGTCCATCTGCAATCTTTCCCTTTTTCTTTTTTCCTCATCTCTGGGAAATCAAATTCTTGAACTTCCTGCCATGAAACTCCCAAATCAACAAAATAAATTTTATTCAAATACAAGACAAAGTTGAAAAATTACTACTGCTTTATTTTGATCATTTGAAATAAATGTTTGTTGTTTAATATGCAAAATCATATTATGCAATTGTGCTGCAGAACCTGCAAACTTTTGTGTCAATATCTTGAACAATCTGATGCAGGAACTGTGGTGCTATGTTGAATTTTTGTTAGTACTTGCAGTCGTGCAGCTTGTTAACCTATATTTCACAGAATCTTGATAGATCATTTTTTAACTGACTTGCAGGTGTCCCTGGATCCATGCCAGAGGCAAAATGGGAAGGTGATCTCAGAGCTGTAAAGTGGAGTGATATGAAGAACCACGGGGGCTGTCATGGTAAATATGTGTATATTATACTTTTATCTTTATTACTTGGGGGAGTAGAGGGGAATAATTCATGAAGTATTAGGGGAAAAATAAATTTAAGCAAAAATTTGAGTTCCGTTTTCCTCAAGCTTATTCAGTTTCTTAAAATTGTTCATAAAAATGTTTTATTTCTACAGGTATTTTGTAGCTTTTAAGTACTTAGTAATCTGGTCATATTTTTTTACCCATTATGTAAAATAAATTGCACCTACTTGGTACAGCACACTGCTCTGATGTGCTTTTGTGTTCTGTCCTTTGTATATCTCGTCCTAAACATAAAGGGGGACATTTAGAGGTACATGCATGCTTTTTCTACATGCATTCTGCATAGCTAATTTTCTTTTTTAAATTGTGTATTTATAGTTTGTCATTGAATAACAAAAAGGTTTCCGCTTAACATTTCCGTGCTTTATAACATTACACAACTTTTCAGTATCAACAGATAGAAACCTCGCACAGAATTCTATCTAGACAACAAATTCTACCATATTCGCTTAACATCCTAGTTCCCACCCCCTCTCCCACCAATACCCTCCCTCCCCTTTCTCCTGTGAGAAACTAATGACTCTGGGTGGAATACCATTTGTTGTATAATTCCCATATTCTCCGGTGTTGGGCCCAACCGCCTTTTCCGTATGGCTGTGAGGTTTGACATCAATTGAATAGTATTGAGTTTCACTAAGCCTGCAGCTTAGGGAGCTGCGTAGCTAATTTTCAAAGAGAAATTCCATAGTGTCTGGTCTCTACCATCCTGAACAAGTGGGTGTTCTCTTCCCACTAGCAGATGGAGGTAGAGAAGTCTTTCCAGTGACATCACCAGTATAAGGAGGGCTGGTGCTGCCTGGAAAAATCCAGTATTTGTTTTACCACCTGCAGTTGGTAGGTTCTGCATGGTGCTCCTGGTCCCTGGCCTAGATCTCAGCAGTGTAGGTGCACAGCTTGGTTGAACCTATTGGCTAGTCCCCAGGTTTTTGGATGCACAGACTGGACTTGGTCGAGCACAGAGCACTGCTGTGCTGACCCAAGTCGTTGCCCAATGATGAGCACTTGGTGAGACATAAGCAGTGGCAGGGCCCACCCACTTAGAACTCAGGCCCACCCAACAGTAGCACACGTTTAGCGGTAGCTGGTGGGGATCCCAAACTCTGCCAGCTGAAGACTTCCCCGATAGTAACAAAAACACTACTCTCCACGACACCAGCACCTACACATGCTCAGTTTTCAGTGCATGCCGCTGCAGACTGCCAAGCTGGAAAGAAGCGTTGTCCCGCCAGCTGAGATATTGTTTTGGTGGTGGTGGTGGGGAGAATGCTTGGTGCCCACCCAAAATTTGTTGTATGGCTATGCCCCTGGGCATAAGGCTTGACCCTGTGAGGCCATATTTCCCCCCCCCTCCCCCCCGCTGACCTTGCATCTTTGCATCTTTTTGGGTGCTTCCCCCCACAGGCTTCACTGAAGCTTCAGGCAAACAAGATTGGACTGGGTTTGCCTGGCTTAGCTTTGTTCGTTTGCTTAGGGAATACAACTAAAATACAAACAAAACTAAATAGAGAAGCTGCTTTTACAGCTTTAGTTGGAAAAAAAAAGAGGAAGGTATGCGTGAAGGATAAAAATGGGGACAATGGAATCGCCAAAGTCCTGGGCAATGACCGTTTCTCTGTGTCCCTACTGTGATGGACAGTTTCCTACTTGGACAGCTTTCCTTTGCAATTTGCCTGTAAGATGGTTACATGCATTGGCATGCTGTTAATGTTAGTGGCTGATCAGTGGCAAAAGAAAATCTAAATGTAGTGGCACTGTTCTGCTGACCAAAACATACTTTGAAATGCCACTTTTTATTATGGGTAAAAGCGTGCATGCCATAAAAGTCTGAAAACAGTTTAAAGTTTAACAGCTTTGAAGGTGAAAGTTTCATCTAGGGGTTAATCCTTATCAAAATTGTTATCAGAAAACTACACTCCTGAAGGATTTCCTTTGTGCTTTTTGTCTATAGCCTATGACCTACTGTGCAAATAGGGACAGAAGAAAACTTTGGCATGCATTTACACTGCTAAAAGTCATTTTGTATGACAAGATGATTGGAATGATGACTATTTTAAATGTGTGATGGTGGGAAAGGAAGACCTTCTCAGAGAGGCAAGAAAACATTACTATTGATAATGTACTTCAACTGCACATACAAAATCTTTTCAAGGACTCTTCTTGAATGGAAAGAAAAAATAGCATATGTGTGGATGGATCTACTAAGACACTCATAAGGTTTATGATGATGTATTGAAGTCTCTCTTTTTTTGTGCATTTAATTTGATTGATCGTTTTGTCAAGTTGTGAGTCTCTGGGAATTCAAGGGGTAGTCCTAAGGTGATTTGCTTCATTTTTGAAAGCAAGGTTATTTGAGGTTGTTCAGGTTAAGAGATCCCTTCCCCCAGCAAATCCATTATAGAGTTCCTCAGCTGTCCCCATTGTTTTCCCTTCTTTTTAACATTTTTATTCAGCCATTATGGATGTTGTTAAGTCTAAGAGGATGACTGGATATGTGTGTGTGTGTATATATATATATATATATATATATATATATATATATATATATATATATATATTAGTAAAAAAAAAAAAAAAAGGCCCGTTTCTCAAACCAATGAAACAGGTGCTAGCAAGGTTTCATCTAATGGCGATTGTTTTTAAGGGAACTGTTAGGAAGAATGTGCTGTGATGATAAAGAATAATTGGGAAGGGTGTATAATGAGTAATATGGTCCAGGGGTATGACGTGTATTATTATTATTTTTTTTTTTAATCTCTGTGTTTTAATTTTTATTTATAGTATATTTCCAAAAAGCTAAAGAGTACGCAGAAATTTTAAAAAATTTTATTAGAAATATAATGCTTGTTTACATTTGCAAGATTTTTTTTATAAACAGTATTTTTAGTGAAAAATTTGTTACATTGAGGGAAAAGCTTTCCTTGTTCAGGACCATGTATGACTTTTACAATTGCATCAGAATAGTTTTGAACTCTTGAAAATGCTACATACAGTTGCTCATGCTTAAACACTGGTTCTGGGAGGAAAATGCTAACTTTGTTTGTCCTTGTGACTTGTTAATTGTCATTCCAAAAGCCAATTTCACAGGAAATTGTTTTCGACGTAATGTAAATGGGAGGTCAGTGTTAGATGGTGTTAGTTCAATACGTGGGATAAAAACAGTACTCCCTGCAGTTGACACAGTGATTATTTGACTAATAATGAGGTTAGTTTTCAAGTCTTCCACTATTAAGCGAGTTCCAATACATAAACCTTGCTTGGTATTTAAATTCCTGAGTAGGATAATTATGGCTCCAATTTTTAAATATAGTTTATGGCAAGGCATGCCAGTTGGAGTTTGTTCATGAAGGAATTCTACAGGATATAACTGATGTTCCTCATTATTGGAGTCATGAATGGAGTCCGAACTTAAATAAGTAATTGTCTCACCTTCTAAAATATTTAGAACAGCCTCATTTATCTTGTCAACAT
The DNA here is from genome assembly GCF_901765095.1 of Microcaecilia unicolor. Classification (NCBI taxonomy): domain Eukaryota; kingdom Metazoa; phylum Chordata; class Amphibia; order Gymnophiona; family Siphonopidae; genus Microcaecilia; species Microcaecilia unicolor. The sequence goes on from NC_044031.1 coordinate 326,662,470, forward strand.
GTGCATTTTTGGGGCAAAGAATAGCCTTTTTAGCAAAGTTGTAAACAGTATCTGCGGTAATTTTTTCTCCAAAAACGGCATTAACTATATCGCCGTCACAAATATGCTTCTGTGGGATTTCAATAATATCTTTGAAACCGTCTGGACATGGAAGATTTCCTTCCATCTGCGAAAGTAATAAGCCAGTTGTTGTAATCTGGGTCTACAGAGCGGACATTGTTGTTTAATCTTAGTATTTCAATTTTTTCCCATAGTTTATTTAACTTAATGCTGGCTTCAATAATGTGAGCTTGATCACTGTGTGGTGAACACTGGTAGTTTGTCGAAAATTTCCACCAAGGAGAAGAACTTTCCTGCCAAATGGTTTCTGATTGTTCATGATGTCTTTGAGGATTCTATCTACAGCAGTAAGTGCTCATCCCAAATAAGGATTTTAGTATCTCTAATGATGGAAGCATCGTTTGATGTTAATCTGATACTTGATGTTGACATTCCCAGTAGAGGAACAGGTAACTTAAACTGTGAATGATAAGTTCGTCCTCCTGGAAGGAGATTTGCAGCAATTCCTGTAGAAGCAACAGGTAGTGCAATTCCTCCATCTCCTCGGATGGAGCTCAGGATAGTATTATACGTATACGTTTTTCCACTTCCAGCAGGACTGTCTAGGAAGAAGCACATGTGGGTTATGTTTTTTTGTATTGCAGGCAGAAAGTATAGTATGAAATGCTTCCCTTTGCTCATTATTTAGTTTTTCTACCATTTGTTCAGCTTTCTGCTTTTCATCTCCAACATTGAAGGCAAGTTTAGGATCTTCTATTCAGTGGATGACTGTTGGTAAACCAAAGTGTTCAAGTTTTTTGCCATGTGTAGTCAGAACGGCTTGGATTTTTTGAAGGCACAATTGTTCACAAATCGAGCGATCACCTTTGCAACCATGGATGTGTTGAAAATCTAGTCATATTAAGTTTGTATGTTTGGAAAATTTGGAAAGCATTTGATGATACGGAAAAAACACAAATGTATGCAAAAAGGTGTCTGATTTGCTATGGCATGCTGCATGTGAGTGCATCGTCTAAGGTGTTCTCCCACAGAGCTTCATCGTCAATGAGCCCCATTTTCTTGGCTGCATCTTGAAATGTATCATAAAGAACACATGCAACTGTTTTTAAGTCTTCAAAGGACTTAGCCCCTGGTTTGTGTAGTAGAATTAGCCTTAAACAGTAACGCTCAGGGTCCGCTGAAAAATGAACTGCATACATTCTCCCAATTGTTTTGTCGTGTCCTGCTTTTCTACTTTTCCACTTTCGTTCTCTTTTGTCGAAAGTATAGTACATAGGAATATCTACATACAAAATGGTCTTTGGAGGATTGTCTTCTGCATTAAGTTTAAACCACGCTGTTAAAGTGATGTCCCTGGTTCTGGCTCTTTGTACTGCAGCCTCATCTTCATTAGGGTGAAAAACAATGCTGCTTTGATCTGGTAAGTATACTTCCAATCTTTGGATAGTATGTGATTGGTGATGCATTTCAAAACCGTTTAATCGCCATGCAGCTTCAGGAGCACTAACATACTTGGAATGCCCTCCCGAGGGAGGTGGTAGAGATGAAAACGGTAACGGAATTCAAACATGCGTGGGATAAACATAAAGGAATCCTGTGCAGAAGGAAGGGATCCTCAGGAGCTTAGCCTAGAATGGGTGGCAGAGCTGGTGGTTGGGAGGTGGGGCTAGTGCTGGGCAGACTTATACGGTCTGTGCCAGAGCTGGTGTGGGAGGCGGGGTTGGTGGTTGGGAGGCGGGGATAGGGCTGGACAGACTTATACGGTCTGTGCCCTGAAGAGGACAGTACAAATAAAAAAAAGTAGCACATATGAATTTATCTTCTTGGGCAGACTGGATGAACCGTGCAGGTCTTTTTCTGCCGTCATCTACTATGTTACTATGTTTTAATTTCATCATGCTGTAAAGTTTGGTGCTCTGTAATAACCACACTTGATACTTTTAATAGATGTGCATACTTCCACATTTATATGGGAATTGTACTTTAAAAGTAAGTAAGGGTTATAAGGGACTACCCAACTGTCAATGAATTTTCCATTTAAGAGTGTACCGACGCCGTTCTCCCTTCTGCGGTATTTAGGATATCCGTCACAGTTCTCAATAGTTTCATTTTGGAATGGTTTTGGAAACTGTTTAGAGCACTTCCCATAAAGCATGCAGGGATAATTTAAGTTATGGTCACTGCATGGACCATGTATCATATGTTTAGCAACTGTTGCATGGAGACATGGAAAGTTGTTTATTTCAGGAATTTCAGCACATACAATTTTGTCATTTATTTCCTTTCTTTTTGGCTTGTGTTCCTCTTTCATGATGATTAATATATGAGCGTGAGGTAAACCACGCTTTTGAAATTCAGTGACATGAATTTTTGCAAGAGGGACACCAAGTATATGTTTTTTGCATATATCGTTAGTAACTCTCTTAGTTTTAAATGAAACACCCTTGCCAATAAGTCAGGTCGAAACTCTGGTGCCTGATCTTTTTTAAGATTTTGAGTAATTTCTTCCCATCTTGGGTTGCAGGTCATAGTAATGAACAGATCTGGCTTGCCATATTTGCGAATTATTGCCATTGCATCCTGAAAATGTTCATGCATATTTCTTGGGCTGCCAGCAAATGATGATGGTAAAATAAATGCGTGGCCAGGTGTAAATCCTCCATTTGCAGCTTCACTTGCAAGGTGGTCCATTAAGCCATGTATTTTTAAACTCTTAACAGTTTTTGATTTTGTTAAATATAATTAAGTCTGCCTCTGTTTTAATATATGCATCCACAAAATATTGTTGCGTTAGTTTTCCTGCACTAAGAAAAGAAAAGAATTGAATTTATTTATTTTATTTATTTTAGAGCACTTATACCCCACCTTATCCCACAGGATGCAGGCTCAAAGTGGCTTACAAGAGACTGGAAAGGCTAACGCCAAACCAAAGAAAATACACATATAATAGAGAAATAGAGGGGAGAAAAAGAAAAAAGAGGAGAGATAAAGAAGTCCAAAATGGTCTGTCCATTTGATGTTGTGAAGGCGACAACCCGCTGTGACAGAGTATGGTAGCGATGCAGCTGTCTTCAACCGCTAAAAACAGCTGACTGTAAAGTGGACATCGCCAAACAGGACTGGCAAAGCAGGCAAAGCCGACGGCTGAAAACGGGGATACAGAAAGAAGCGAGATTCCCACGATGAGCAAAAGTCTCCCTAACGTAAAACATCTGGCGACACTTATTCGTCTCTTATTGCCAAACAGTACCCATAGTACTGCATTTACATAACTCTTAGTCTTCGGTTGTTTGATTTGGGACAGAGGTGCATTATACATTCCATATCATCATGCTGATCAATCCATAGACTGGTGGGTTGTGTCCATCTACCAGCAGGTGGAGATAGAGAGCAAACTTTTGCCTCCCTATATGTGGTCATGTGCTGCCGGAAACTCCTCAGTATGTTCTCTATCTCAGCAGGTGGTGGTCACACACAGCAGCAGCTCTGGCTAGGCCTCCAAGCCTAATTTTTAGGTTTTGTTGAGTGCCTGGGGTTAAGGGCTCTTTTTGAGCAAGTGCAAACCTGGTGGTGCCAGGTCCCTCCTTTTCTCCCCCCTCCCGCTGGCTCCGTTAAAAAAAAAAAAAAAAATTTTGAACGTCCTTAAAGGCGTTTATTTCGACGTTTATTGCAGCTACTCACTGGGACACCAGGTCGTTACAGCTCGGAGCGGAAAGCAGGTAATTTTTACCTTTTTATAGTGGGCAGGGGGTTCCCCGATTGATCTCCACGTGGCCTATGGCGTTGGAGGGCGAGGGCGCAAAGAGTCGCTCCCCGGATCGCTTGGGCGCTTCTAGAGGGGATGCGGGGGTCTTAAAGTCTGATTCGCCCTTGTTGGGTGACAGTTTCGTGGCCGATGAGTGTCCCGGTCCTTCCTCCGGTGTGGCGGTTTTTCCCGCCATAAACGCCCATCCCCCGCTGCTCGCCTCCGCCATCTTGGCCGGCCACGCGGCTCGGACGGCTTCTTCTTGGGCCGCCCTTGAGTTAGGAGACATGAACGCCCTTAATTTGGGCGACGGCACAAAAGCGGCTAAAGTTAAGCGCCGTCCTTCCCGCGCGGCTCCTTCGCGGAGTGTCGCGCCGGACGCCATCTTGGATGCGCAGCATGTCTCTCCCCCGCTCTTGCGAGCACCGGTTGAGGGTGCTTCTAGGGCTGTAGCCCAGGCTGCGGAAGTGCACAGTCTGGGGGGTTTCTCCCCCGAGTTTGTTTTGCTGCTGCATCAGGCCTTCCTTATGCAAAACGCTGCCCCTGCTCCCTCGTCTGGTAAAGAGGTTGAGGCCCCCGGAGGTAAACGCCCTCGGGTTGATTCACAGGCCTTGGAGGACTTTGTCTCCTCCGATGTTGATGAGGGCAGCGTATCTGAGTTCTCCCAACGGTCCTTTGCGGATTCCTTGGAGGAGACGGATCCCCGCTCGGATGGAGCGGATGACCCCTCTGCAGCACGACTCTTTAGCTCAGAGGATTTGCCCAACCTGTTAGTGCAGGCCATGGGCATTTTGAAGATTTCCTCTCCGGAGGACGTCTCTCCCTCAGCCCCTGTTGGCTCTGCCATTATGCTGGGGACGAAGCGCCCGCCTAGAACCTTCCACGTGCATGATGCCATGCACACCTTAATTTCGGCTCAATGGGATGTCCCGGAAGCGAGCCTTAAAGTGGCTAGGGCTATGTCCCGCCTCTATCCTTTGCCTGAAAGTGAACGTGAGGCCTATCTGTGGCCTACCGTGGATTCTTTAATCACTGCGGTGACTAAGAAAACGGCGTTGCCGGTGGAAGGTGGCACGGCCCTAAAGGACGCCCAAGACAGAAGATTGGAGGCGGCCTTAAGGTCGTCCTTTGAGGCGGCTGCTTTAACTTTGCAGGCCTCAGTTTGCGGCTCCTATGTGGCCAGGGCGTGCCTGACTATGGTGCAGCGGTCTTCCCCCTCAGATCCTTCCTTGAGGGCTGATTGGCCGGCCCTGGAATCGGGCTTAGCCTACTTGGCAGACTTGCTGTATGATGTCTTGAGGGCCTCAGCTAAAGGCATGGCTCAGACAATCTCTGCGCGGCGGTGGCTTTGGCTGAAGCATTGGTCTGCTGACCACGCCTCTAAATCCCGCCTGGCTAGATTGCCTTTTAAAGGCAAGCTGCTCTTTGGGGTCGAGCTGGACAAAATCGTGACCGATCTCGGCACGTCTAAGGGCAAGAAGTTACCAGAGGTCAGGGCTCGGGCTAGTACTCGCCCCGGTACCTCCAGAGGACGGTTTCAGGAAGCCCGTCGGTACCGCCCGGGCAGGTCGGGCTCCTCTGCCCCCTCTTCCTTCAAGAGGAACTTCTCCCCCAAGCAGCATTCCTTTCGCAGAGACCGCCGTCCCGGAGGTGCTCCCTCCGGTCCTCCCCCAGGGTCTCGTACCCAATGACGGGGACTTGGTCCACGCCCCAGTGCAGATTGGAGGACGGCTGTCCTCGTTTCTGGGCGAGTGGACCACAATAACTTCAGACGCTTGGGTGCTGGAAGTCATCAGAGACGGCTACAAGCTAGAGTTCTGCCGACCCTTAAGAGACGGGTTTGTACTCTCTCCCTGCAAGTCTCCGGTCAAAGCTGTGGCAGTGCAGCAGACCTTGGACAATCTGATCCGCCTGGGTGCGGTCGTTCCGGTGCCAGAAAATCAGCTTGGCAAGGGGCGTTACTCCATTTACTTTGTGGTACCAAAGAAAGGAGGTTCTGTACGGCCTATCTTCGACCTCAAAGGGGTCAATCGGGCCTTGAAAGTTCGGCACTTTCGCATGGAGACTCTCCGCTCTGTTATAGCGGCAGTGAAGGCAGGGGAGTACCTGGCATCCTTGGACATCAAGGAAGCGTACTTGCATATTCCCATCTGGCCTCCTCATCAACGCTTTCTGCGTTTTGCAGTCCTGGGCCAACACTTCCAGTTCAGAGCCCTCCCTTTCGGGTTGGCTACTGCTCCGCGGACCTTCTCCAAAGTAATGGTGGTCATCGCGGCCTTCCTGAGGAAGGAAGGAGTACAAGTCCATTCTTATCTGGACGACTGGTTGATCCGAGCCCCCTCTTATGCAGAGTGCGGCAAAGCTGTGGACCGGGTGATTGCTCTTTTGAGCTCCCTGGGGTGGATCATCAACTAGGAGAAGAGCCAGCTGCGCCCGACTCAGTCCCTGGAGTATCTGGGAGTTCGATTCGACACCCAAGTGGGCAGAGTGTTCCTGCTAGACAATTGGATTGTCAAGCTTCAGGCTCAGGTGGACCAGTCCCTAGTAGCCTCTCCTCTTCGGGCTTGGGACTATGTGCAGCTGTTGGGCTCTATGACGGCCACGATGGAAGTAGTGCCCTGGGCCAGGGCTCATATGAGACCACTACAACACTCTCTGCTGCGGCGCTGGACTCCGATGTCTGAGGATTATGCTGTGCGCCTTCCCTTGGACCCAGCAGTGCGCAAGGCGCTGAGCTGGTGGATGCAGACAGACAAGTTGTCTGCGGGAATACCTCTGGTGACCCCGGAGTGGATTGTCGTCACGACGGACGCCTCTTTGTCGGGCTGGGGAGCCCACTGCTTGGGAAGGACAGCGCAGGGGCTCTGGTCTCCTGCAGAGGCAAAGTGGTCTATCAACCTCCTGGAACTCAGAGCCATTCGGTTGGCGCTTTTGGAGTTCATCCCGGTACTGGCGTTGAAGCCAGTACAGGTCTTGTCGGACAATGCCACGGCTGTGGCCTATGTCAACCGCCAGGGAGGTACCAAGAGCGCCCCTTTAGCCAAGGAGGCCATGAATCTATGCCAGTGGGCGGAAGCGAACCTGGAACAGCGGTCAGCGGCCCACATTGCCGGAGTCATGAATGTCAAGGCGGACTTTCTCAGTCGCCATACCTTGGAGCCCGGAGAGTGGCAGCTATCTGCTCAGGCGTTCTTGGACATCACGAAGCGCTGGGGCCAGCCGAGCCTAGATCTGATGGCGTCATCGGCCAATTGCCAAGTGCCGCGCTTTTTCAGCAGAGGACGGGACCCTCGATCCCTGGGAGTAGATGCTCTTCTCCAACAGTGGCCGACACAAGAGCTTCTCTATGTGTTCCCGCCCTGGCCCATGTTGGGCAGGGTGCTAGACCGGGTGGCAAAGCATCCGGGCCGGATAATCCTGGTGGGTCCGGATTGGCCCAGACGTCCCTGGTATGCGGACTTGATCAGGCTCTCAGTCGACGATCCTCTGCGGCTGCCAGTGGAGCAGAGCCTGTTGCATCAGGGTCCCGTGGTGATGGAGGATCCCTCCCCTTTGGTCTTACGGCCTGGCTATTGAGCGGCAGCGTCTGAGAAAGAAGGGCTTCTCAGACAAGGTCATCGCCACTATGCTGAGAGCGAGGAAGCGCTCTACTTCTACTGCTTACGCCAGGGTTTGGCGTATCTTTGCAGCGTGGTGTGAAGCAGGCTCACTTTCTCCCTTCACTGCTCCAATTTCTTCAGTGTTGGCGTTCCTGCAAGAAGGTCTAGAGAAAGGCCTGTCGCTCAGTTCCCTTAAAGTCCAGGTAGCGGCTCTGACTTGCTTCAGGGGCCGCCTGAAGAGTGTTTCCCTGGCTTCACAGCCAGATGTGGTGCGCTTTCTCAAGGGAGTTAATCACCTGCGCCCTCCTCTGCACTCTGTGGTGCCTGCGTGGAATCTCAACCTGGTGCTAAGAGCATTGTAGAAGCCGCCTTTTGAACCCTTGTCGAGGGCATCTCTGAAAGACCTGACGTTGAAAGCAGTCTTTTTGGTGGCTATCACTTCAGCCAGAAGAGTTTCCGAGCTCCAGGCGCTCTCATGTCGAGAGCCTTTTCTGCAGTTCACTGAGGCAGGAGTGACTATTCGCACAGTGCCTTCCTTCCTGCCCAAGATTGTTTCTCGCTTCCATGTGAATCAGCAGCTCTGTCTCCCTTCCTTTCGTAGGGAGGACTACCCAGAGGAATACTCTGCTCTCAAATATCTGGATGCGAGACGTGTCATCATCAGATACTTGGAAGTGACCAATGATTTCCAGAAATCGGATCATCTGTTTGTCCTGTTTGCAGGTCCTCGTAAGGGTCTGCAGGCTGCTAAGCCTACAGTGGCAAGATGGGTCAAGGAAGCCATTGCAGCGGCTTATGTGGCCGCGGGGAAGGTGCCGCCTATCCAGCTGAAGGCTCACTCCACAAGAGCTCAGGCGGCCTCGATGGCAGAGGCCGGGTCCGTCTCCTTGGAAGAGATATGCAAGGCGGCAACTTGGGCATCGGCCCATACATTCTCCAAGCATTACCGCTTGACTGTGGCTGTTCGGGCGGAGGCCCGGTTTGGGGCTTCAGTGTTGAGGTCAGGGATTTCAATGTCCCGCCCTGGGTGAGTACTGCTTCGGTACATCCCACCAGTCTATGGATTGATCAGCATGATGATATGGAAGGTAAAATTATGTATCATACCTGATAATTTTCTTTCCATTAATCATAGCTGATCAATCCATAGCCCCTCCCAGATATCTGTACTGTTTATATTCTGGTTGAATTTTAGGTTCAAGTTTAGTCTTCAGTTACTTCAGGAGGACTTCGTGTTCAAGTTTTTTCACTTGGATCCTTCAAGAGTTGAGACGAGTTTGTGTTACAGTGAGCTGCTGCATTCCTCTTCCCTCCGTTTTACGGGGCTGGATTGAGACTTAAATTCTGCAGGCACTCCCTCCCGCTTCGTGCGGCTGTAGGGCAGCTTTGTACCCCTCCCGCTTCGGCGGTGTTAGGGTCAGTCAGCTCCTTCCGCGGTTGCAGGATAAGCCAGATCCCCCCGCATCGGCGGGGTGGTGTCCCTCCCCCGCTCCGCAGGGATGAGCTGGACGGATTCCCCTCCCCCACTTGTGTGGGGATGAGCTGGGTTAATTCCCCTCCCCCGTTTCGGCGGTGGTGAGCTGGGCAGAGTGTCCCTTTGTGGGTGTAATTCTCTAAGTGCTGAGTCCTGCGGATGGAGCTTTGATATCGACATACTGAGGAGTTTCCGGCAGCACATGACCACATATAGGGAGGCAAAAGTTTGCTCTCTATCTCCACCTGCTGGTAGATGGACACAACCCACCAGTCTATGGATTGATCAGCTATGATTAATGGAAAGAAAATTATCAGGTATGATACATAATTTTACCTTTTGGTTGTTCAGACAAAGGAATATGTATCCCCCAGCTCTGATTTCCATATGGAAAGAGTAATGGATATACCATTGGTTCTAGATTGAGGTCCAACACACTGATTATCTCAGTTTTGTTTTCTTTATTTGGCTTGTTTCAGCAATATATTATCAGATCCCTGTGTAAGGGAGGTTCCCCATCTGTATTTTGAAAAATGAATGCCACCTCATTGACTCTAGGAGCATTATATAGTCTTGAATCGTTTTTCCGATTTTGAACAATGGCCATTGAAACTGTTGGAGGTTCTATTCTTCTTCGTTGTGCTCATTTTCTATCATACAGCATCTTGCATGCGTCTGCAAATGGATTCTCCCGTGCCATAAAATCGCTTAATTGTCTCATTAATGTATGGTGTACATTTGTTGAGACTCATAGTGTCTGAATGGCTGCTTCATCAGGATCAAGAATAATTAATTGAGCAAATTGTCTTTGATTGTCATTTTGAGGATGTAGTGCTGCTGTTCTATGGTAAACAGTACTATTAATCCGAAAACAATAAGGGCCATATCCGGGTGATGGTGCAATGTTAGCTCCCATGGAGACAAAAGCTAAGGAATTATTAATGGACCTAATGTTTTGTACAAAATTCTTTGAATATTCATGTTCCCCGGAGAGAAGCTGTTGTATTAATTCATTGTACCTAATTACTGGAAGTTGTACTTTGCCCTTACTTACAACATTGTGTAAATAGGTTGTCAGAAGGTGTTTCATTGTGAAAATGTTTGGCATTGCAAAATATACAGACTGCGTTCATTGGACCACAACTATAGTATTGAGTTTCTTTCTCATTGATAGTCACTTATTGCAATTCCTGTGGTTGGAGTTCTGCACTGTGCTGTCACTGTATCCGTTCTTCTTGCTTTATTTTGTGCTGTGTCACAGGGTTTTTTCTTTTGTTTCAGATTTCCAATACTATAGTTGTATTAGATCTTTTGTCTGTTTCCTTAGAGTGTAGAGCCTACCCTCCCCCCACCTGGTTGTAAAGCATAGGTGTGGACTAAGCATCTGCTGGTGAGAGCATTCCTGGAAGTCTCAGTTTCTGCCTGTGGAGTGGGATGCACACAGATAAGACTTAATTCTGACATTATTTCTGTGGTTTGGGGCATTTCTGGTGCATTTCAATACAGCTCTAGAGATAGGTTACAGCAAACACACTCCAAAATAGAACTGAAACGGAAGAAAAATCAATGAAGGTGGAACAAAAAGATATGAAGGTACCCAAAGAGAAAAGACACCCCCAAATCACAAATGTTGAAACACATACCAGGAAATGTAGATGGAAAGCGATGACTACAAATGCTTGCAGTCTAAGCAATAAAGTTCATGACCTTCAAGCCCTGATGTTGGAGGCAGACATAGACGTTGTTGCAATCACGGAGATGTGGCTCAATGGTTCCCACGAATGGGATGCAAACTGTAGAGATACGATACAGCCAGGGGCCACTACCGGAATGGTGGAAGGCCAAGCCTGAAGGACGAGGCCTCATAGAAACTTTGGCCAAGTCAAAAATCAAATGGCTTGTCTGTATCAGAGAAACTAGAAGTTTTAGACAGTTACTGACAGTTGATAAAAATTGTGAAATATCCTAACTCAAGAAAAGAAATTGAAAAGTACCCAAGATCACCAGGTAGCAACAGGAGAATAGGGAAGTCCCAAAATAAGATAGGGGAACAGCGTTGGACCATCTGTTAGAAGAAAAGGGAGAGGTTCCGGAGGAGCATCTGTGGTTAGGTGTGAAGAGGGGGGGGGGCCATCTGTGTAAACAAGGTTATCATAGGAGTGTATGAGAGCCTATTGATTTGAATGCAAGCCAGAGTATAAAAACTGACAGCAAATGTAAGTAGGGTGGAGACCTCCATAGGCGTGCCATGCTGCCCGTCAGTCCTCCACACCTGATTGTGTATCTAATCATTTTGCCTATCTTCTTTCTTTCTTATATAACATTTAAAGGTGTAACTATTCTCTTAGGTTGGAATGGGTATTAGAGAGCACTCCTATTCCCCTACAAAAACACGGAGTCAGATGATTACATGAGCAGCCTTCTAGAGGTTCCCTAAGTGGACAACCGAACGGCATTACCAGACTCAACCTGGGGACCAATTAAAGCTCCATTAATTCATTTGTGACCCCGACGTGAAATTAAAAAAACATACCAGGCTATATTCTATTTAGGAAGGATAGAGATGGTCATAAAGGTGGAGGAGTAGCTCTGTATGTGAGAAATGATATCACAGCGACTGAAATGACAGGGACCTGGGGAAAGGAAGAAGTGATATGGATCACCTTAAAAAGAGATGATAGAACCTCTGTCCACGTGGGTGTTGTCTACAGACCCCCGACACAATTGGAGGAACTAGATAAAGATCTGATCGCAGATATTCAAAAGCTGGGAAAGAAGAGAGAGGTGCTGTTGATGAGAGATTTCAATCTGCCGGATGTAGATTGGAAGGTTCCATCTGCGGAATCAGAAAGAAGTAGAGAGATGTGGATGCTTTTCAAAGTGCTCTGCTCAGACATGGTGACAGAATCCACGAAGGAGGGAGATACGCTGGATCTGGTGCTCACAAATGGGGATAGTATGTCAAATGTCCGCGTGGGTGCCCACCTGGGCAGCAGTGACCATCAAACGGTTTGGTTTGATATGACAGCTGAAGTGGAGGGCGGCCACTCAAAACTCAAAGTCCTGGTGTTATGCTTCTGCTATCAAACACAAAAAAGGGGGTCCAAATCTCCCGTAAAAACGGAACAAACCACAAAAAATGGCGGAAGATAAACCAAAACAAACCAGAAACCAAGGGAGTAAGATCGCCAGAAAAGTTTAATTTAATTACAGCGGTTCCAGTTGGTCTAGTTTTTCGCTAGCGTGTCCACCATTAGACAGCATTAGCGTATTTTGTTTTTGTTTCATGAATATCTTGGAAGTGCACCTGTAAACGTCCGATTCAGGACCCCTGAGGAAGGCCTGCTGGCCGAAACACGGACCGTATAGGGTCCCATTAAACTTTTCTGGCGATCTTACTCCCTTGGTTTCTGGTTTGTTTTGGTTTATCTTCCGCCATTTTTTGTGGTTTGTTATGCTTCTGCTAAATAGGTTAGGGAGGGGCTGGAAACCTCTCTGCTCGGGAAGCTGGGTGGGACTTCCATCTGATTGGGCAGCTGGGTGGGGGCTGACGTCTGCAGCTACAGACGTCAGTAGCCAGGATCTACTTTAACGTGCAGTTTCAGGTAAACGCTGCTTTGGCGTTAGGATTTTCCTGCTATAAGCCTCTGACCTTAATTTCTTGTGAGCTGGTTGCTCTGTGCTCTGGGAGGAGTCTGTTTCCTCCCTCTTTGTGTTTGGTTGCTGGCTTGTCAGAGTTTTCTCCGTGTTCCATCTTTGTGCTTAATTAGCTACTCTCTGCAGCTGGGCTGTACTCTCTGTTTGACTGGCTGTAGTGTTTGTCTTCTGTGTCCTTCTAGCTTGTTTGTTTTAGTTATCTTTCTGTTGTGGTCTTGCGTTTGTTTCCTTTCGGTGTGTGCTATTGTTAGCACTGCAATCTTATTCCTGGCTGTGTGGGTTGTTTGTGCCTTGGAGGTCTGTGTGCTGCCTATTTTCCCTTCTGGTTTAGTTTTCTTATTTTCCCTGTTGTGCTGGGCTCTGCCTGGTCTGCCTTGTTTCTGTCAGTCTGGTTCAGCTTTGCCTACTTCAACTTCTGCTTCCGCTGTTTGTTCATCAAGTCCTGCCGGCTGCCTCCACCCAGGGGCTCAACCCCTGGGGAACGGTGGCCAAGCGCAGGTGAAGTCCTGGTTAGCTGTTCCAGTATTTTGTTCCTGCTTCACCACTTGCAGTGCTGCCAGCCGGTTCCTGTGTCTCCTCCTTCAGTATGTGGGTCCTGCCTATCTGCTTGTGCAGTCTGAACATCGTCTGTAGTTCCCTTTCCTTGGAGGTATTCGGCTCCAATCCTTGGGTGCCTGGAGTTCTGGGTGAGTACCCTGAGTTTTATTATTGTCCTGTTGCGGTTCGGTCCACCCCAGGCCTTTCCTAGACCCCTTTTGACTTTGGCCTGGGCGTAAGGGCTCACGACCAGTGGATCAGAGTAACACCTGGATTTCAAGCGTGCTGACTTTAGTAAAATGGGGGAGTACCTAAGGAAGGAGCTGATAGACTAGGAGGGCGAACAAGAAGTGGAAGGACAGTGGTCCAGGCTAAAAGAAGCTATAAATAGGGCCAAAAACCTTTATGTAAGGAGAGTAAATAAAAGCAAGAGAAAAAGGAAACCGATATGGTTCTCCAAGCAAGTGGCTGAGAAAATAAAAGCTAAAGAGTTGGTGTTCCTGAAATACAGAAAAACTCAAGAAGAGGAACACGGAGAGGAATACCGGATGAAACTGAAAGAAGCCAAGAGAGAGAGACGTCTGGTGAAAGCGCAAGCGGAAAAAAAATGGCTAGGAAGGTAAGGAGGGGTGACAAAAATTTCTTCAGGTATATTAGTGAAAGGAGGAAGACTAAAAAAGGAATTGCGAGACTGAAAGATGCTGCGAACCGCTATGTAGATAGATAATGATGAAGGAAAAAGCAAATTTGCTAAATTGATACTTTTGTTCTGGTTTCACAGAAGAAAATCCTGGAGAAGGACCCCGATTGACTGGCAAAAGTACAAATGAGAATGGAGTGGATACAGAACCGTTCACGGAAGAGTGTGTGTATGAACAACTTGAAAATCTAAAGGTGGACAAAGCCGTGGGACCGGACGGGATCCACCCCAGAATATTGAAGGAGCTCAGAGAGGTTCTGGTGGGTCCTCTTAAAGATTTGTGTAATAAATTCTTAGAGACGGGAGAGGTTCTGTGGGATTGGAGAACAGCGGATGTGGTCCCTCTTCACAAAAGTGGTGATAGGGAAGAAACTGGAAACTACAGGCCGGTAAGACTCACTTCGGTTATTCGAAAAGTAATGGAAGCGATGCTGAAGGAAAGGATAGTGAATTTCCTGGAAGCCAATAAGTTGCAGGATCCGAGACAACATGGTTTTACCAAAGGTAAATCATGCCAAATGAATCTCATTGAATTCTTTGACTGGAGAATTGAATCGGACGTGCTATAGACGTAATCTACTGTACTTAGATTTCAGCAAAGCTTTTGACACGGTTCCCCACAGGAGGCTCTTGAATAAACTTGACGAGCTGAAGATAGGACTCGACGTGGTGAACTGGATTAGGAACTGGTTGACGGACAGACGTCAGAGGGTGATGGTTAATGGAATTCACTCGGATAAGGGAAAGGTGAATAGTGGAGTGCCTCAGGGATCGGTGCTGGGGCCGATTCTGTTCAATATATTTGTGAGTGACATTGCCGAAGGGTTAGAAGGTAAAGTTTGCCTTTTTGCGGATGATACTAAGATTTGTAACAGAGTGGATACCAGGGAGGGAGTGGAAAACGTAAAAAAGGATCTGCGGAAACTAGAAGAATGGTCTAATGTTTGGCAATTAAAATTTAATGCGAAGAAATGCAAAGTGATGCACTTAGGGAGTAGAAATCCACGGGAGATGTATGTGTTAGGCGGTGAGAGTCTGATATGTACGGACGGGGAGAGGGATCTTGGGGTGATAGTATCTGAGGATCTGAAGGCGACGAAACAGTGTGACAAGGTGGTGGCCGTAGCTGGAAGATTGCTAGGCTGTATAGAGAGAGGTGTGACCAGCAGAAGAAAAGAGGTTTTAATGGCCCTGTATAAGTCGTGGGTGAGGCCCCACCTGGAGTATTGTGTTCAGTTTTGGAGGCCGTATCTTGCTAAGGATTTAAAAAGAATTGAAGCGGTGCAAAGAAAAGCTACAAGAATGGTATGGGATTTGCGTTACAAGATGTATGAGGAGAGATTTGCTGACCTGAACATGTATACACTGGAGGAAAGGAGAAACCGGGGTGATATGATACAGGCATTCAAATATTTGAAAGGTATTAATCCGCAAACAAACCTTTTCCGGAGATGGGAAAGCAGTAGAACGAGAGGACATGAAACGAGATTGAAGGGGGGCAGACTCAAGAAAAATATCAGGAAGTATTTTTTCACGGAGAGAGTGGTGGATACTTGGAATGCCCTCCCGCGGAAGGTGGTAGAGATGAAAACGGTAACAGAATTCAAACGTGTGGGACTACTGCAATCTGCTTCTTGCTGGCCTCCCACTTAGTCACCTCTCCCCTCTCCAGTCGGTTCAAAACTCTGCTGCCCGTCTCATCTTCCGCCAGGGTCGCTTTACTCATACTACCCCTCTCCTCAAGACCCTTCAGTGGCTCCCTATCCGTTTTCGCATCCTGTTCAAACTTCTTCTACTAACCTATAAATGTACTCACTCTGCTGCTCCCCAGTATCTCTCCACAGTCGTCCTTCCCTACACCCCTTCCCGTGCACTCCGCTCCATGGATAAATCCTTCTTATCTGTTCCCTTCTCCACTACTGCCAACTCCAGACTTCGCGCCTTCTGTCTCGCTGCACCCTACGCCTGGAATAAACTTCCTGAGCCCCTACGTCTTGCCTCATCCTTGGCCACCTTTAAATCTAGACTGAAAGCCCACCTCTTTAACATTGCTTTTGACTCGTAACCACTTGTAACCACTCGCCTCCACCTACCCTCCTCTCTTCCTTCCCGTTCACATTAATTGATTTGATTTGCTTACTTTATTTATTTTTTGTCTATTAGATTGTAAGCTCTTTGAGCAGGGACTGTCTTTCTTCTATGTTTGTGCAGCGCTGCGTACGCCTTGTAGCGCTATAGAAATGCTAAATAGTAGTAGTAGTAGTAGTAGGATAAACAAAGGAATCCTGTCCGGAAGGAATGGATCCTCTGAAGCTTAGCCGAGATTGGGTGGCAGAGCCGGTGGGGGGAAGCGGGGCTGGTGGTTGGGAGGCAGGGCTGGGCAAGACTTCTACTGTCTGTGCACTGAAAATGGCAGATACAAATCAAGGTAAGGTATACACAAAAATTAGCACATATGAGTTTATCTTGTTGGGCAGACTGGATGGACCGTGCAGGTCTTTTTTTGCCGTCATCTACTATGTTACTATGATTATTTTATTTTTCAAAGCACATTGGTCCCAGTTTTTCTTTTTGGCTTTCCTGTCTTCTACTCTCATTCCAGTGTGAGCTATCCATTTGTCCTTTCTCCAATTTCTGCCTGTCTTCTTCCATCCCTCACTTTTTCTCCACCCCTATGGTCCAGCAGCTTTGTGTCTCCTCCCCCCCCCCCCCCCACCTCAGTTTTATAGTCCAGCAACTCCTTGTTCCTTCTCCATTTCCCTCCATCCCTGTGGTCCAGCAGCTCCTCTATCTCCTTTCCCACCTCCTCCGCCTCCTGAGAAGTGAAGCCTCAGTCCTCAGAGCAGCAGTTGAGAGGGAATAGTGCAGGCAGCAGGAAACAGCCTGGCAGAGGAGAGGCAGCTACACTAAAGCTGACCATCCACCATCCTAAATGCATGTCAATTGCTGTTGTAATCGAACGCATCTGCCTTTATGTTGCAGTACCCCCTCCCTGCGGTATGCTGTTAGGCGCTCCATTTGTATTAACTGACCCAATTTGCACTTCCAATCACCCAGTGTCGGGGAGTCTGCCCTCTTCCAGTGCTGTGCTATGAGGCACTTAGCTGCTGCCAACCCCCAGCGCAGCCATTTACGCTCCTCCCAAGAGTCTCTCTCATTATGTAAGCCCAAGAGGCACACCAAAGATGATCTAATCAACTTTACAAATGCCTTCATAACAGCCTGCCAAAAAGGCACCACCCTGGGGCATGTCCACCATATATGTAAAAATGATCCCAATTGTGAGTTACACTTCCAGCATAGACCCGAAGTACCCGGGTACATCCGCCGCAGCCTCTCCAGTGTGTAATACCATCTAGTGAGAACTTTATATGCATTTTCCTGCACCAAAACACACACTGAAGCTTTCTGAACCTCCCCACAAATAGCTTCCCACTCCTGATCGGAAAATCTGCTTTCCAAGCCCCCTGAAAGCTAAATGGTCTGAGATCCCATCCCCGAAAAAATTTATATATCACTGATATAGGTCTGGGCACCCTCCTCAATAAAAGCCACATGTTTTCCAGACTTTCCATCTCTTGAGGGTTCTCCCCCCCTCCAACCTAATGTCCCCACAAAATGTTGTATCTGCAAATAAGAAAACATATCCCCCCCAGGCAGGCCATACCTGGAGCACAGCATCTCAAAACTCTCCACTCTACCCCCCTGCACAGCTCGGAAACGCAATATACCCACCTGTTCCCACCGCATAAATATAGCATTTTCTTTCCCCGCCCCAAATTTTGGTTCCCATCGCAAGGGCGCAAGTGTAGATACCCTGTCCACCTTTCCCTATTTCCTCCGCACTTCTCCCCACAATTCCACCAAATGTCTCACGAACGGATTTTGTATCCCAGCTAAAATCACTCCCGTGCCTTCAGTAGTCCACAAATAGGAACTCAATTGTCTATGAGGGCTATACGACAGCTCCATCTGGCTAGCTGGCTTTATTTTCCCCCTCTCCCAATCCATAATCGTCCACAGTTGAGCAGCATAATACCACTCAATATTGGGCACCGCCCTGCCCCCCCCCCCCCTCTCAGGAGTCCCCCACAACACATGGGGATGTCTGCCCTCCCAAATAAACTGTGACAAAAACCCCTGCAGTTGTTTAAGTGTCCGTCTCGGAACCGCCACTAGCAGTGCCTGAAACAAAAATAACAACCTAGGCAGCACATTCATCTTCGCTACTTCCATGCGCCCCCACCAAGAAAGCCACAGTCCTTTTCATCGGGATAGCTCTACCTGAATTTGGTCTGTTATCTTCCCATAATTGCGACTATACACCCTTCAAAAAACACAAAAAATGGCGGAAGATAAACCAAAACAAACCAGAAACCAAGGGAGTAAGATCGCCAGAAAAGTTTAATGGGACCCTACACGGTCCGTGTTTCGGCCAGCAGGCCTTCCTCAGGGGTCCTGAATCTGACGTTTACAGGTGCACTTCCAAGATATTCATGAAACAAAAAACAAAATACGCTAATGCTGTCTAAAGGCGGACATAAGCGTGTACGCTAGCGAAAA
This sequence comes from Microcaecilia unicolor, assembly GCF_901765095.1. NCBI lineage: Eukaryota > Metazoa > Chordata > Amphibia > Gymnophiona > Siphonopidae > Microcaecilia > Microcaecilia unicolor. Next base: position 326,680,805 of record NC_044031.1, read on the forward strand.
AAAACAAAAACTTTTCTGGCGATCTTACTCCCTTGGTTTCTGGTTTGTTTTGGTTTATCTTCTGCCATTTTTTGTTCCGTTTTTACGGGAGATTTGGACCCCCTTTTTTGTGTTCGACTATACACCCTTCCCAGGTCCTTAGGAATCTGCATACCCAAATACCAAATATGATGCTTTGCCCACTTGAAAGCATACAGTGCTCTCAATCTACTCTCCTCCATGTGGGTTAAAGAAATCCCCAACAGCTCACTTTTAGCCATATTAACCTTTAAACCAGCATATCTTTCAAACTCGGTAAGGATCTCCAACACAGTAGGTAGCGTCTGCTCAAGATCTACCACATAAAGTAGCACATCAGCAGCAAACAAAGCAATACGATGTTCCATCCCCCCAACCCTAATACCCCGAATATCTGGGTGCTGACGTATCATTTCCACCGAAGGCTGTATGTACAAAGCGAACAGGAGGGATGACAAAGGACATCCCTGTCTAGTCCCTCCACCAATTGGAAAAAAAGATGTATATCCCCCATTAATGTTAATGCATGCCTTCGGAGCTGCATAGAGGGCCTCCAGCCAAGCACCAAAATTCTCTCCAAGGCCCATCCGATTCAGGACTTCTCATAAAAAACCCCAACTGACCCTATCAAAGGCCTTTTCTGCCTCTATAGCCAACATAGCTATGCTAGCCGGGATCTCTGCACCTCCCATACTAAATGGAGAGTGCACCTTATGTTATCACCAACTTGTCACTTGGGGATAAACCCAGATTGATCTATATGAATCAATTTCGGCAGTACCCTTGCCAACCTGTTAGCCAGGATCTTGGCCACTATCTTTGCATCCACATTCAAAAGTGAAATAGGCCTATAGGAACCACAAACAGTGGGGTCTTTCCCTGGCATAGGCAGGACTGTTACCCCTGCCTCAGACATGGATGCTGGGCATCCATTATCCTCCAAAACTCCATTACCCACTCGTACCAATAACTCTCCAAGCTCTTCCACAAAGCACTTATAAAACCTCGCCATGTAGCCATCTAATCCCGGTGCCTTTCCATTAGGGAGCCGTTTTATCACTCCCTGTACCTCCCCTATTCTAATAGGTTCCCCAATTTGAGCTGTTTCAGACTCATCCAATCGGTGTAACGGAACCTGGTCCAAATAGCAAACTATATCTACAGCCGTACCTGCAGAAACACTATATAAATCTTGGTAATATTTCACAAAACATTTTCCAATATCGAAATCAGTATAGCGCCAACCTCCCCTATCATCTTTCATCTTTTGGATAAGGGAGTGCCCTCTCCTCGCCGGTAAATAACGGGCCAACATTGCACTAGATTTATTGGCGAACCAAGAAACACTGATCACACCTTTGGAGATGCAGATCAGATGAGGATAATAAACCTCTCGAACCATCAATTATCAGAGCATGAAGTCTCTGTACTCTCCAAAGGACTTTCATTTTGCCCATCCAGCAAGCTGGACAAAATCCAATTATACTCAGACCTGGAAGAATTCTTTAGAAAAATGCACCTGAAGGCACATTTCCACAACAAAGGGACCCCCAACAGACCGGAGTTTTAAACAAAAGAACACTTATTTCACCCCACAGAATGGACAAAACTACAAACTGGACAACTACATAGAAAGCTTCAGGCATAGAGTAAAATCACAGCTTTCCAACAAACAAAAGAGAATTCTGTATAATCTTACTCCACCAGAAAAAGCGGCCATAAGAATTCTGTGAACTAACCAACACATCACCATCAAACCCGCAGACAAAGGTGGCTCAGTGGTAATTATGGACACAAAAAATACATTGAAGAAGGGCACAGACAGCTCTTAGACAATACATACTTCAGGAAACTAAGTGGGGATCCCACACAGGATTATACAAAACAGCTGGAAGACCTGATCAGAACATTTCCTAAACAAGTACAGACATATCTGAAGAAACTCATACCAAACCAGCCTGCTGTGGGCACATTCTACATGCTACCCAAAATCCACAAACCTGGAAACCCTGGCAGACCAATCATATCGGGTATTGGCACACTCACTGAGGAAATATCTGGACTCATAGAGGGAATTCTGAAACCTCTCGTTCACAAAACAAACAGCTTTCATACAAGACACCACAGACTTTCTGAATAAATTGAAAAATATCAAGCAATTACCATCAAGCACCCTTCTGGTCACGATGGATGTAGAATCACTATACAGCAACATTCCCCATGCAAATGGCATAGCTGCATGTGAAAAATTCCTAAAAACATCCACACTGGACCGACCATCAATACTCACCAGAAACCATTACAAAACTAATCAAATTTATTTTAACTTACAACTATTTCCGCTTTAACAATGATATCTGTTTACAAATAATGGGCACTGCGATGGGCACCAGGACAGCACCCCAATATGCCAACCTCTTTATGGCTGAGCTGAAAGAGACATTTCTGAATACATACCAGACCAAACCCCTAAAATACTACCGGTACATCAATGGCATTTTTATGATTTGGACTGGGGGGAAGAAACTCTGAAACAATTGTACAATTCCTTCAATACATCTCATCCTACAATGAGATTCAAAATTGACTACGCCCCAGAAAAAGTCAATTTTTTGGACACCACAGTCTCAATCAGCGATGGCTATATACAAACATCCATATACAAGAAACCCACAGACAAATGCAGGTACCTCCACAACTCCAGCTTCCACACTTCACATACAAAAAGATCCATTATTTACAGCCAAGCCACAAGATACCACCGTATCTGCTCTGACCCAGGGGACAGAGACAGACACCTCGAAACCCTGACTGCATCCTTCGAACGGAAAGGCTACAACCCCAAAATAATTGCCAAGAATATTGCCTCCTCCCTCAAAACACCCAGGGAAAATCTGCTACAGTACAAAAAAAAAAAAAGCCACAGACAGAATCCCCTTTATAGTGACATACAACCCAGAGCTGGAAAAATTAAGAAAAATCATAAGAGATCTGCAGCCTCTACTCCAGGAGGATGAATTACTGAAAGAGATATTCCCATCCCCACCAGTCCTGGCTTTCAGACAGCCACCCAACTTAAAACACAAGCTAATTAGAAGTAAGCTCCCAACACAGACTCAAAAAGAAAAGAATGGCACACATCCTTGCAATATATCCAGCTGCAAACTATGCCAAAATATCTCACAGGACCCCACGATCATTCACAAAGGAAAAATATTCAACATTAAGGAATCTTTCACATTCTCATCTTCCGATGTGGTATATATCATTCAGTGTAAAAAGTGCGATGAAGTCTGCTACATGGGAGAAACAAGTCAGATGCTAAAGAAGAGATTTAATTTACATAGACATCATGTGAAAAATGCCAGTACAAACAAAGATGTCACGCCTGTGGGACAGCACTTTACAAAACCAGAACACTGTACCAGTGATTTCATGGTAAGGATCCTGAAAGGGAACTTTAAAACAATACAGGAACATAAGACCTTTGAAGTCAAAATGATTAAACATTTTGACACCCACCAGACAGGACTTAACAAAGATCTGGGTTTTCTAGCCCATTACAAAGCATAAAATTGTATTGCTTTGTAAATTGTATTGCTCTCCTGTCTCCCTGACTCTCACCTATCCACCCCCATCCTGTTAGATTGTCACTGAAATGCCTACTACGCAACATATGAGTATCTCTCGGTCTTAAATGTGTTTCCTGCAAGAACATCACATCCCACTTTAACCTGCTCAACTCCTTAAATACTCTACTGTGCTTCCCCGGATTATTGAGCCCATTTACATTCCATGTACCCACCAATAAGGACTATCTCCTACCCTCCTCCCTATGCTTCCTTCCCCTCCCCACAGCCGCCACCCCCCCCCCCCCCTCTGCTCCAAACCCAATCCCCTCTACTTCAACATATCCCCACCCCTCCCCCTCCTCCCTGTCCCTCCCCCTCCCCTTTGACGATCTCTCTCCCAGAAGATCAGCCATCCCACGAAGAACAAACGCACGCACCCAGGGCTTAGACCTCTCATAAGCTAACCCCTAGCCCTCCCCCCACACTGCACTCCCCCCACATCTGCTATTCATTCAGCCTTTGCACTCCCACCAAACCTCCCTCTACCCCACCAGCCCCAAATCCACATAATTGCATTCCGAACACCCCTCTCAGTCGTCCAACAAACTCACATAATCCCCACTCTCAACAGGGTGCCATTTCCTCCCTCCCCTCTCCCCTCCATCCCCCTACATATAGCACCCCTGAAATTGGTTGCTTATCTTCAAAAAGTTCTCAATGAATCAATCAGTCATGCACTGTTCTGCTTTCCTTCAGCAAAGCCTGCTTGTCAGATTTCTTTCCCCGATCTACCACCATCTGCCATGCTGAATCTGCACTGGGTTCCTTAGCTATTTCCAGTAACTCCTGCTGACCTGGAACACCTCTACACCCCAATGACCGCAATGTAGACCATGCTTAATCTGGGGTCTTCACTCTGCGAGACTTCCCATCCACCGTTAGCCACATTGCAAATGGAAAAAACCACCTATAGTGAATCCCCTTTAACCGCATGAATATCGTGACTTCTCGGAAGGAGCGACGCTTCTGTAAAGTAGTCCATTCCAGATCTTGAAACACTCCAACCTTATAGTTTTTCCAAAGAATCTCTTTTTGCTGCCTCGCTTTAGTCAGGATCTTCTCCTTCATGGGAAAATCTGCAAAGCACACTACAATATTTCTCGGGTTGGATTCTCGCTGCGGGCCAGCCACTCTATGCACTCTTTGGATGTGGAAGTCCGGTAGTTGCCCACCGTCCTCTGGATTGAATATGTACGCACATAACTTCCGAATCACTGCTTCACAATTGCTAAATATGTCCAAGTCTGGGATGCCTTTAAACCTCAAATTATTTTGGCGCGACCTATTCTCCAGGTTTTCCACCTGCTCCTTAAGTTGAAATTCCACCGCATCGGTATCCAATACTTTATGGAGTTTCCCCATGTCACCATCCCCTCCTCCACCTCTCCGACACGTGCACCCAGATCGCGGAGTTCAACCCTGAGTTCTCTCAGGGCAGTCTGTACATCCTTTTGGACCCCTGCCAGGTCGGCCTTCAGGTCCTAGAACCAGCCCACGACATCCGCCTTAGTAATCTCGTTGGCTTTCTCTGAGCCTGCAGCGACCTGCTCCTCCTCGACTGCCGCTGGGGCCACCGCCATCTTAGCCTCGCTCCGCTCTGGCCCCGCCACAACCACCGGCGCTTTTCTGCAGCGCGAAACAGAATCATTCCAGCCCCTTCTTTGGCGGCATAACTCCAGGACCTCTCCCCCACAATCCATGCCTCAAGGTGCTGTGACGTCACTTTTTTATTGTGTATGTTCCTGATGTACACCGCCTAGGAGTAATGGCTATTGCGGTTTAGAAATGTTTCAAATAAATATCGCCTTTTTGTGGTTACAATCAAAGCGGTTTACATTTTATATATAGGTGCTTATTTTGTACCTGGGGCAGTGAAGAGTTAGGTGACTTGTGTAGAGTCACAAGGAACTGCAATGGGACCAGGCAGCTGCACTGGAGGTCATAAACACATATGCCCCAAAAGAGAGGAGGAAATTTAATACAAATGTTTAAATACTTTAAATGAATTCTTTGCATGGAAAGTGAAATTGAGGTTGTAACCTGTTATCTTCAATGCATAGAATATGTTACATTTGTCAATAAAAATGATTGAACTTTAAATGAATTCTTTAAAAAAAAATTAACCCTTTCCAAATAAGGAGATGCTCTAGAACTCTAGAGCACATGATATGAAGCTTCAGTCAGTAGTGTCAAAAACAACATAAAATATTTTTTCACAGAATGAGTTGTGGTTGCCTGGAATGCCCTCTTGAAAGAGGTGGCGGAAACAGAAACGGAGCTGTAATTCAAGGAGTGTTATTTATACAGTGGATCCCTAAAAGGGAAAAAGATGTGAATCAAGTATAGATCACTTCAACTGTAAAATGACTTTGAACTTCTAAGAAATCATAAGGAAAGTAACCTACACTAAACGACAGATACAGCCCTAACAACCTTCCTGGGCACTCTCAATGGGCCTCTAACCACTTGCCACAAAGATGGCATATTGAGGTAGATTAACCTTTTTTTTTCCTTTTCTTTTTTATTTTTGATCTGACCCAGTATGGCTGTTCTTATATCCCTCTATATGTTATTTCCATGACTTTTTAGTTTTCTTAGGAGTCTCTTGTGATGAACTTAGTATCTAGATTTTCAGAAAGCATTTGACAATCAGGCTTATTTTCAAAAGAGAAAAACGTCCAAAAAGTGACATAAGTCTGCATTTGGACGTTTATCTCACAAAGGCATCCAAATGTAAGCCACATTGTGCCTGCATTTGTGGGAAAATGTGGGGTAGAAATAAACCTTAAATAAATAATTAATAAATCAGTATTTTCAAAGCCTATTTTTAGACATCTTTCTCTGATGTCCGTCAGAAGGACGTCTAAATCTAAAGGGGGCATGCCAGGGGTGTGTTCAAGGCGGGACTTACACATCTTTCAGCCATAATGGAACAAAACAAAAACGTCCAAGACTAAAACGTTTTGATCTAGACCTGTTTTTATAATGAATAGCTGCAGTAGGACTTGAACTCACTTCCCCAGGATCAAGGTCTACTGCACTAACCACTAGGCTACTCCTCTACTCCACACAAGAGGTGCCCAAATGACCACTGGAGGGAATCGGGGATCACCTCCCCTTACTCCCCCAAATCACAAAACATTTTTCCAAACAGCATTTTCAAAAGGAAAAGATTAGATTTTTTTTTAGAAAATGACCTTTCCTGTTCTGATTTTGGACGTTTTACAAAAAACGTCAGACTTAGATGTCATATCCAAAAATGCCCCTTTTGCATTTGACTTGCCCAAAGTCACAAGGAGCAGCAGTGGGAATTGAACCCATGTTGCCAGGATCAAAGCCTGCTGCACTAACCATTAAGCCACTCCTCCTCTGTTTTGGACGTCTTGCATTTGGACATCTTTTGTTTGGAAATGGCCCAAAAAAAAGGAATGGCCAAATCACAAGACGTCCATGGCCTTTTCGAACACAAAAGATAGACGTCTATCTTTTTGAAAATGACTTTTTTTTTTCTGTTCAGAATTAATCCTGATTTAGATGTTCTTTCGAAAATGCCTCTCTTTATCAACCGGCTCACCTATTTCCACATGTTGATTCATGCCTTCAAAGAAATGAAGGTAATAAATAGAAATTAATCAAAACATAGAAAAGAAATGAGATGATACCTTATTTCTTTTTCTGTGTTTTGATTTATCTCTTTTATTACCTTTAAAAGTGCACTAACATGGCTGCCACACCACTTTACTAAAGAAATGAAGCAAATTGGTGAGGCAAGACTTTTCTTGGTTGAACCCATGCTGACTCTGTCCCATTAAACCATGTTTGTCTGTGTTCTGTAATTTTATTCTTTATAATACTTTCCACTATTTTGCCCAGTGCTGAAGTCAGACATTCTGGTCTGTAATTTCCCGGATCACCCCTGGAACCCTGTTTTGGATTATTTAAGATGTATCCCATCTTAGATGAATTCTCCTTCAAAAGACAGAGAAAAAGAAATGATAATAAATAGTGGAATTTAGATTTTTTTTTTTTTTTAAATAGGAATTATGATCTAGAATGCCAGGTCAGTGGTGGTAGAATCAGGTGGCACTGTGGACCCTTACTGGTGTATGAAATAAACCGGAAGAGCCAGCATGGAAGAATGCATCTCACTCTGCCCCTGGTCAGCTGTAAGAAGTTTTTTAAATAATTGGTATAAAATGAAGAGAGATGATTTTATTTATCACACTTGACACCCCGTTTCAAAGTGGCTTACTAAAATAAAGTAAAACTACAAAAAAAATCATAATTCATAAAACAGTTACCATAAAATATCCAAATAAAAATAAAAAAGCAGAAGAGAAAATGCATATCAGCCTAGTGATAAGATTTTGTACTTTCCAAATGTTCTACTACGTATCCAAGTCTTTAAAAGTTTCTGAAACTTTAACATAACAGAATTTGGTTATCATCTCATTAAGAACTTTTTGGTTTGTACCAGGAAACAGGTTTTTAGGTATATAGTACCTAGTCTTTGGAACTGTCATACTTCGCGGGAACCTAGAACACACAATAAGCCTGAATGTGAAGATCACAAGCACTGAGAAAGCATATATTGATGCAGGAAAGAAAACAAATAAGATTTATTTATTTGTTCATACTTGTATCCCACAATTATCCAAAAACGAGTTTTGGTTGAATGTGGCTTACATTTAATAGTTGTTAGAGATTACATTGATTGAATTACATTTGCAAGGTTGTATGATGCTGTGTTTTACAGTGGTTGGCAAGATAACTATTAGTATGTATGGAGTAGTCATTGGGTTTCTTGAGAAGATATGTCTTAGTTCATTTCTTAAATGAAAGATTCGTTACAGTTAGAGGTTGTGTTGTGTATTGTTTCAGAATGATTAGTGCATATTTTACTCATAGAATTTCCTGAAGAGGTAGGCCTTTTCTGAACTGGGTAGTTTGTGATGCTTCTTATGGCAATGGGAATTGAGTTCCACCATTTTGAGCCCAGGTAACTAAATCTCACCGTGTTGATGGACTTGTATAGTACATTTTTGCATTTAGACAGGTGAAGTAGTAGGTAACCTCTGGTTCCTGGGTTTGCATTTCTTGGTGATAGTTTGATTGTCTAGCACGTAGTCCGGTGACATGCCAAGCAGTATTTTGAAGATGATTATGTTAGTTTTGAAAAATAATCTGGCCTTGATCAGGAGCCAATATAGCATTATAAGTAGTGGGGTTGCTCTATCATATTTCAACTTTTTGAATATCAGTCTTGCTGCTGTGTTTTGGGCAGTCTGCAACGATCGTAGTAGGTTTTCTTTCCAGCCTACTTATGCTGCATTACAGTAGTCTAGTTGGGACAATATCAGCGTCTGTACTATAAGACTGAATGACTGTCTGGGGACATAGTCTCTGATTCTTCTCAGTTTTCATAGTGTTTTGAAGCTTCTTGACGTGATTGCAGCAACTTGGTCTTCAAGGGTCAGATGTTTGTGGAAAATGATTCCTAGTATTTGTATTTGTGTTTCGATTGTGTAAGATTGCTGATCTATTATTAGGTTTTGGTAAGTAGTGGGATGGTGCTGGCTGGATAAAACCAGGAGTTTGATTTTGTCTCTGTTCAGTTTAAGTTTGGCCCAGTTTTCCATGAGGTGGAGTCCTTTTTTGACCTTATCCAGTATCTCTGTGATGCTGTTATTGAAAGGTATGTAGATGATAACATTGTCTGCGTATATGAATGGGTTTCAACCCATTTTTTTCCAGTTTCTTGCTAAGTGGAGCCATCAGGACATTGAATAATATTGGTGATATTGAGGAACCCTGAGGGACCCCGCATTCAGGGATCCAGGAGGCTGAAAATTCACTGGACATCTTGAAAAGGTAGGATCTAGTTCTTAAAAAACTGTTGAACCAGTCTGCTACTGTTCCAGTTATTCCTATGTTGTCAAGCAGGGTCATTAGTATTGTGTGAGCTATTAGGTTGAAGGCACTTGACATATTGAATTGTAGTAGGTAGTATTGACTGGCCTTGGCTTATTATTCTTCTGAATTTTGTGATCAGGGTGGTTATGACTGTTTTAGTGTTATAGCATGGTCTGAAGCCTGATTGTGAGCTGTGAAGAACTGAGTAGTGTGTTAGGTATTCCATTAATTGTTGTGCTAGTAGTCCCTCCATTGTTTTTGTCAGCAGTGGTATTGATGCCCACTGGTCTGCAATTAGTGAGTTAGTGACCTTTCTGGTGGCGTCTTTAGGGATTGGAGTGAGCATGATATTGCCCTTGTCAGAAGGAGAATGGACTTTCAAGAACATGTATTCTATGTGTTCAGTTAAATGTTTGATGAACCAATCTGGTGGGCTTTTCATTATGTAGTTTGGGCAGCTTTCTAGTAGGCAATTGGCATGTGCATATTTTTTCAGTAGTGCTTTAACTGAACTGGTTGTTGGTATCTTAAAGGAGGACCAGATTCTGTCTGCCTTGATGTGGTCCTCGTTGATTTCACGTTTGTGTATGAAATTTATAGTGGTGGTTGTGTTGCAGCTAGGTTTGATCTTATTTTTATTATTTTTTCTTCAAAATATTGTTTAGAATTCCTTATGAATACATATATGAATAAGTAAATATTCTACCTAAGAATTAGCAGTTCTTTGTGATCTGCATAGGATTCTGGTTTAGACCAGTTAGGCCAGGCCCTGATTGTTTTATACCCAGTTCTCTGGAATCTGAGTTTGTTGGGCTATTTCACACTTGCCTGACTTGCAAGAGCTCAGATGTTCAATGTGTTAGCTTTAATGGTAGTCTCTCTGCTCTGATGAATTGCTGCTGTGAATAAAGCTTTCAGTGCCACTAAAGATTATTTCCTGACATACTTTGTGGCAAACAGACCATTGCACGATGCTTGAATGTCTTGAAGGACAATAGCTGCCTTCACCATGAACAATAATTATTATATTCAAAGATAAGTGATGCTATTGTTCAAAAACTTGAGGGAAATAATTCCAAAAGGAATTTCCATCCTTTACCTCAGAATGCTAAGACACAGGGAGGCTTAATTTAATAACCATGTTGAGATTTCATAGTTAAGTAGTGAGGTATTTCATGTATGAGCTTAGCTCATTAGTAAATAAAAAACAATTAAAAAGAAATTCATGTCTAGGCAACAAATTAAACATAAACTCATTTCTACTCTGTCTATATGTACTTGAACATTTTTACACTCTGATTTATCATAGTTGACAAAACATTTGGAAGCTCTGTGCAAATAAGTGTATATCACACAACTTTCTCACACCATAGTTATAAAACTGGCTTGGTCCAGATTTTTCTTCTTTTCTTAAGTTTTCCCTTTTCTTAAGGCCTGTTAACTGCTGTATGTAAACAGAAGCTTTATTCAATGGTGAAAGCATGAGTTTTTGAGAGCACAGGGATTAGCCCTTCAGATGCTACTGTTACAGAAATATTACTTACGACAGCAGAGGAGAGAGTTGAAGCACACACAAGATACAAAAAAGCACCAAGGGCGGTTCAAGCGTGGGATAGCCAAGAGTCCTTTATTACACCTGACATGGGCCGTGTTTCACTGACAAGTGCGTGCATCAGGGGTCTGTTTTTACAAAACAGAAAATACATACAGAAACTACAGCAACGTATATTTTAAAAAATACATTTCCTTGTCATCAAGCAGATGAAGCCATTACGTATGGGTTGTGTCCATCAGCCAGCAGGGGGAGATAGAGAGCACTCAACTTTTCACAGTGCCTCATGGCCAGCCAGCTCCACTGCCTCTTCAGTATTCTCTATCTCCCCAAGCAGGGTGGCTGCAGCTTCTTCGAGCTCCATCAAAAATCTGCCTGGGGGTGGTTCCTGGCTTGCCAGTTGTTAGCCGGGGTGTTAGAGGCTATAGCAGCTTCACTTTGAAGGCACATAGGTTAGCCCTTTCCCTGCCTTACCCATGCCTCCGTGGATGTGGACATATTAGCTTGCTTTTCCATGTCCTTTCCCACTCAGTGGATGCAGGCACATTGGTTCGCCTTTCCCTGCCTTTCCCACTTATCTGAGCCTCCGGAGTGTTTTTATTTACCTCTTTTGCCTCTGCTTTCCTCACAGCATTTAAAATAAATAAATAATTAAAGTCGCGTCGCGCTTTAGCGCAGCGATCTTGGAAAAGAGGTTTTTTTCTTGAGATTCTTCTGCAGGACCGGAGCTGTGATACTCGGTCTAGTGAGGTAAGAGTGTTTTCTGACTCCTCCGGGGTGGGCCCGCGATCGGGACGTTTTTGGCACGAACCGCCATTTTTGAATTTTACCACCGTTTTTGGCAATGGCTGCGGAGACTGTAAAGCGCTGTTCTAAATGTGGCAAGCGCAAATCAGCAGCGGGGCTCTGTAATTCATGCTGTACAGACGGTAGAGCAGACCCGAGCATGGCGAGCGGCGATATTTCGTGCTCTGAGCTGGCAGCGGACGCCATTTTGGATTTCCACATGGCACGGCCTCCGTTGCGACGGAGAGCCCTGAATCCAGGGGGGGGGGGGGGTCCTCTGATTGAGGCTAATAATAGAGCTGAGAGCCCTGGGCAGGATCCGGCGGTCAGGGAGCGGTTTTCTCCCCTGATTTTGTTTTAATGCTGCATAGGGCATACATGCTTAAAAGAGTTCTTCCACGGGGATCTTCGGACCCCCTCTGCCGGCCCCCCCGGTGGATCCTGGCCTATTGGAGTTGGCTTTGCTTGTTTCTTATCCTCCTGATAAACGCCCATGGTCGGGCTATGAGGATTCTGAGGGGTCTGGCAGAACATCTTGGGCTGAGGAGCCAGAGTCGGGTGCAGAATTGCCACAGGAGCTTGATGATCCGTCTGCGGTGAGGATTTTCCACTGCGAGGAGCTGCCAGCGTTTATTTCAGATGCCTTACAAGCCCTCTCGATTGAAGATCCTGGGAGTGGCACAGCCTCCTCGGTTAATCCAAGGATGGCTGGTACCAGAAAGACTGCTCAAGCCTTTCCTTTGCATGACTCCATCCAAGAGCTTATTTCGGCTCAATGAGCTGACCCCGAGGGACCTTTGAAGGTTGCCAGGGCTATGGGGCAATTATACCCTCTGTGTGAGGAACATTTGGCTCGCTTTGCAATGCCTAAAGTGGATGCCCTAGTCACGGCTGTGACAAAGAGAACTACCCTCCCTGTTGAAGGAGGTATTGCCCTGAAGGATATTCAAGACCGCAGGCTTGATTCAGCTCTGAAGCGGTCCTTTGATTTGGCAGGTCTCACTGTTCGGGCGTCTGCATGCAGTTGTTATGCTGCTAGAGCCTGCCTGGCTTGGTTACAGCAGGCAGTGGAACAGCCCGGTGATGGAGCGGAGACCTTATCTGAAGTGGCTCCGCGGATGGAGTCGGCCTTGTCCTTTTTGGCTGACACCCTTTATGATATGGTCAGAGCTTCGGTTAAACAAATGGCTGTAGCAGTGGCGGCTTGCCGCACTCTTTGGCTACGACATTGGGCGGCGGACATGGCCTCTAAGCAAAGGTTGGTGAAGTTGCCCTTTCAAGGCCTTCTCCTGTTTGGTGAGGAGCTGGAAAACAGTTAAAGGCATGGGGGATTCCAAACCTCAGCGCTTGCCCGAAGATAGGCCGAAGCCTTCCTCTAAGGGTCAGGCGGTCCGATCCTCTTATAGACCTCGCTTCCGTAAAGCTAGAAGGTACCGCCCGGGGCGTGCTGCTGGGTTCACTTTGCGTGCCCGCTTTCAGCAGAGAAATTCCTTTCGCTCGGACAAATGTTCCGCAGCTGCCGGTTCAGGGGCGACCCTCTCAATGATGGTGCGCCGGCCCCCTCCTCGTTTCCTGTCATCGGAGGAAGATTTTCCCTCTTTTTCAAGGAGTGGGCCAAAATCGCCGCAGATCAATGGGTCTTGGACCTGATCAGAGACGGATACCGAATAGAATTCGATGCCCCGGTGAGAGACGTGTTTGTGGATTCCCGATGCGGTTCTGCCGCCAAACGTGTGGCGGTAGAGGAGACTCTGCACAGTCTGTGCCAGATAGGGGCTGTGACCCCGGTGCCTCCCGCCGAACAAGGTCTAGGCCGCTACTCCATTTACTTTGTGGTGCCACGAAAAGGCGGGTCTTTTTGCCCGATCCTGGACTTAAAAGAGCTAAACAAGTCCTTAAGAGTGCGGCATTTTCACATGGAAACCCTGCGCTCCGTCATTGCGGCGGTACAGCCAGGAGAGTTTCTCACGTCTCTGGACCTGAAAGAAGCTTACTTGCACATACCAATTTGGCCCCCGCACCAGAAGATTCTGCGGTTTGCGGTGTTGGGAAAACATTTCCAACTTCGGGCCTTGCCTTTTGGCCTTGCCTTTTGGCCTCGCCACAGCACCCCGAACCTTCTCCAAGGTAATGGTGGTAGTAGCTGCCTTTCTCAGGCGAGAGGGTATCCGGGTTCACCCATATCTAGACGACTGGCTCATCAGAGCAGACTCAGAAAAAGAGAGTCATCTAGCTACAGCCAGAGTGGTTTCAGTCCTTCAATCTCTGGGCTGGGTCGTCAATATGGCCAAAAGTTACCTGACCCCCTCGCAATCTCTAGAATATTTGGGGGCCAGGTTCGACACAGCCTCGGGCTATGTGTTTCTTCCTGAGCAAAGGCAGTGCAAGCTTCAGAATCAGGTCCGTCTGCTCCTGAGGATGCCCCGCCCGTGAGCTTGGGTCATTGTCCAGCTGTTGGGATCGATGACGGCCACCTTGGAAGTGGTGCCATGAGCGAGAGCACACCTGAGACCTCTACAGTATTCTGTACTTCAACGATGGTCTCCAGTATCTCAGGATTATCAATGCAGACTTTCTTTGCTCCCTGCGGCCCGCCTCAGTATGGAGTGGTGGCTCTCTGACAGCATGTTGCAGCGGGGAATGCCGCTGGCGCTTCCCTATTGGTGCCTAGTGGTGACAGATGCCAGCCTGAAGGGCTGGGGCGCACATTGCCAGGGGAAGCATGCCCAGGGTCTGTGGACGTCCGCTGAGTCGGAGTGGTTTATCAACTGCCTGGAGTTGAAAGCGGTGTTTCTGGCTCTTTTGGCCTTTCAAGTGACCCTGGAAGGATTGGCTGTCCGAGTGATGTCTGACAACACGACAGCAGTGGCCTACATAAATCGACAAGGCAGCACTCAGTGCAGAGCTCTAGCCGCGCAGGCCGAACAAATTCGCCACTGGGCCAAGCTGCATCTACAGTCCCTGTCAGCAGCTCACATTGCAGGTCAGAGCATCGTGCAAGTCAACTATCTAAGCAGGCATCAGATCGATCCAGCGGAGTGGGAACTAGCAGACGATGTATTCCTGCAGATATGTGCCAAATGGGGCAAGCCAGTGATGGATCTTATGGCAACCAGTTCCAATGCCAAAGTCCCGTGCTTCTTCAGCAGACGGAGGGATCCTTGCTCTGCCGGGTTGGATGCCTTGGTTCAACCCTGGCCCCTGGGCTTGCTGTATGTCTTTCCTCCGTGGCCCTTGATAGAGCGAGTGCTCCTGCGGATTCGGCTGCATCCAGGAGAAGTGGTGCTCATTGCCCCGGATTGGCCCAGGAGGCCTTGGTATGCGGACCTCCGACAGATGCTGTTGGAGGCTCCCTTTCCATTACCTCTGGTTCCGCACCTGTTGTCACAGGGTCCGGTGGCCATGGAGGACGCCTGCCGCTTTGGTCTTATGGCATGGCGATTGAGAGGGCGCAATTGAGAGAGAGAGGCTACTCAAATAAGGTAATTTCCACTCTCCTGCAGGCCCGTAAGCGCTCCACTTCCGTGGCTTATGCCAGGATTCGGCGCCAGTTTGAAGTCTGGTGTGTTTCAAGAGCGCTTTCTCCGTTGTGGGCTTCTGTCTCACCGATTCTGGACTTTTTGCAGGATGGTGTACACAAAGGCTTGGCCTGTAATTCCCTGCGGGTGCAAGTGGCAGCATTGGCCTCCCTGCGTGGCAAGGTTGAAGGCGTGTCCTTAGCTGCTCATCCAGATGTGGCACGGTTTCTTAGAGGGGTGCTTTGGCTCCATCCTCTTGTGCGGGCACCTTGTCCAGCTTGGAACCTGGGGTTAGTATTGAAGGCCCTTCAGGGGGCTGCCTTTGAACCACTTCGGCGTGCTTCAGAGAAAGATTTGACACTGAAGGCCGTCTTTTTAGTGGCCATTACCTCGGCGAGATGGGTGTCAGAGCTCCAGGCGCTGTCCTGTAGAGACCCTTTTCTGCAATTCTCAGAGTCATGGGTCACGGTTCGGACCGTGCCTTCCTTCATGCCTAAGGTGGTTTCAGCGTTTCACCTAAACCAGCCTGTTTTTCTTCCCTCCTTTGTTGAGGAGGAGTTTCCAGGTTCATTTGGGCAGTTGCACCTTTTGGATGTGCGCAGGACTCTGTTGCAGTATTTGCAAATTACAAATTCTTTCAGGACCTCTGATCATCTTTTTGTGCTGTTTGCAGGCCCTCGCAGAGGGTCTTCAGCGTCTAAAGCCACACTTGCCCGTTGGCTCAAAGAAGCTATCTTTTCAGCATATTTGCTGTCTGGCCGGCCTCCACCTGAAGCCTTTAAGGCACATTCCACAAGAGCGATTTCCTCTTCCTGGGCGGAAACTGGAGCACTATCTCTTCATGAGATTTGCAGTGCTGCAACATGGGCTTCTAAGCTCTCTTTCGCCTGACATTACAGGCTGGATGTGGCTGCCAGGAGGGATGCGCGATTTGGAGCACAGGTGCTAGTGCGTGGTGTGGCTTGTTCCCACCCTATTTAGGGATTGCTTTGTTACATTCCATACGTAATGGCTTCATCTGCTTGATGACAAGGAAGGGAAAATTAGGTTCTTACCATGATAATTTTCTTTCCTTAAGTCATAGCTGATGAAGCCATGAGCCCTCCCTGTATGATTGTCTGTATTGCAGTGATTCTGATTTTAGGTGCTGTTCTTGTTTCCTGAAGTTATATTCCTTCCTTGGGGAGTCGGAAAACAGTCTTCAGGATTCTTGTTACAGTTATAGGAGGATGAGTTCATTCCATCCAGTTCATGTTTTGGGAGGATGAGTTTATTCCCTCCAGGAGGATGAGTTCATTCCCTCCTTTTTTTGAGTTCATGCCCTTTAAGGGGCCATCGTTCGCTGTGAGGAAAGTTCATGTTATTCCCATTGCGGTTTGCCATACTGCTTTGGAAGCTTCAAATACTGAAGAGGCAGTGGAGCTAGCTGGCCATGAGGCACTGTGAAAAGTTGAGTGCTCTCTGTCTCCTCCTGCTGGTTGATGGACACAACCCATACGTAATGGCTTCATCTGCTATGACTAAAGGAAAGAAAATTATCATGGTAAGAACCTAATTTTCCCATCTGGCAAAGTATCGGCTGTATAGAGTTGGGAGAAGTAGTGTGCAAAAATCTTTGCTTTGTCCTTGCGTTTGTTACATAGTTTTCCTTGAGGGTCTCAAAAGGAAGCCACTACTCTAGACCCACCCCAAGCTTTAACTATACGGACAAGCATACAACCTGGCCTGTTTCCAAAACTATGAAATCAATATTTGTGAAATAATGAAGATTGGGTCACGCGTTTATGCAGCAGTGATTTTAAGGGCTACTTGCATGGAATGAAGGCAGTCCCGTGTTGTTGGACGTCAAATATAAGCCTGCTTGGCCTTTCATAATTGGGATACTAAGTAGCACTCCTACGGCTAAGCGTTTATTATGCGCATGAACATAAGCAATTAAGTCTCTCTGAAGTACAGCCTTAGAGGCAGACCAAAAAATAATATGTTAATGTGCATGTTCTGCATTATAGGTAGCATAGTCATCCCATTTTTTTTTTAAGATATGTATGAAATTAGAGATCATTATATAAATAGGAGAGTGGTGTGGTAGCCGTGTTAGTCCACTTTTAAAGGTAATCAATAGAAATCAAGCAAAATAAAACATGGAAAAGAAAATAAGATGACACCTTTTTTATTGGACATAACTTAATACATTTCTTGATTAGCTTTCGAAGGTTGCCCTTCTTTGTCAGATCGGAAATAAGCAAATGTGGTAGATGACAGTATATATAAGTAAAACATCCAAGCATTTCATTGACAGTCTAACAGGGTGGGGATGGGTAGGAGGTATGCATGGGAACATCAAAGCATTTCAGAGATAGTCTAACAGGATGGGGGTGGATAGGTGAGAGGAGAGAAACCGCCATCTGGCATGTGGTTGGCGAGAAGCAGGAGCTTCTATGTCTATCCATACCATTGCATGGTCAGTTATCTCCTCTGGACCTATAACCGCAGCTAGGATAGAGGGAAAGAGAGAACGGTCCACGAGTATGTAATCTAGGCGTTCTAGAGTCCCATGTGCCTGGGAAAGATGTGTGTAATCGCATTCCCCAGGGTACAGGGTGTGCCAGGTGTCAGTAAGATTTAAGGAACGCTGAAAAGTAGGAAGGATTCGGGTGCAGGCTCCACCATGATGAGATGATCTCGGACTAGAGAAGTCTAGGTTTGGGTCAGACACTAGATTAAAGTCACCCAGTTCCATCAATTGTAACGATCTATGTGGAAGGCAAAACTGGATTAGCTATTGAAAGAAATCTGGATCATATTTGTTAGGGCCGTACACTGCGAAAAGTAAGATTTTCATGCCCTTCAGCCAAAGGTGCAACAGTATATAGTTTCCTTCCTGGCCTTTAGCGAGCAGGTCATCTTTACAAGTCAACCCCTTTCTGATCAGGACAGCAACTCCTCCCCTTCTCCCTGACAAGGATGCTGAGTGAACCTTACCTACCCAGGAACATTCCAGTTTGAGATGTTCCTTTTCTGTGAGGCACGTCTCCTGTAAACACACTTATGTCTGTGTTATGGCATTTCAAGGCAAACAAAGTGTTTCCCGTTTCACAGGAGATGTGATGCCTCCCACATTCCAAGTAACTATTCATATAGACATTAGTAACTAATAACCAATGTATGAGAAACAGGCAATAGCGCCTTCCCAACATGTGTCAAACCAAGGCTCCCAGTCCTGCCCAGGTTCCTAATGATCTCTGTGCATAGCCATGAGTATCCCCGTCCGAACCAAGTCCCCTCTATCTAATACAAGCATGTCTGAAAATCTGTGAACAATGGGTAAAATAGTAACCTATTAGCAGCACAATGGTATACCTTTGTCCCAATTCCTTCCGTCCTATCCCCTCTTGTCCCCACCCCATGACAGCCAAAGAACGTTCTCAAACGTATACTCTAGAAACAATCCTGTGGTAGCCCAGCGGTAGTGCCAGATCGCTGTGCGACACTTTAGTATAAGGGCCCCTTAATTCGTTATGATAAAACTCACTTTTGCACAAGGTCACTTTGTAAATATGTATTTTTGGTTGCATAACCAATTTATTTAATATGTTCTTTTTTATAATCTGCATATTTATCACATTTGATCAACCTGTAAGTTTTATATATTTTGTATAAATTATGGTTCATATTATTGAGTTCACTTATTTATATTGGACACCAATATATATATAATTTTATATACGTTTTTTGCATTGTGATTAACCAGTAGTTTCTATGTGTATTTTCTGTTGACTCCTGACACAGGCACTTGTCGCCGAAACACGGCTCATGTCGGGTCTAATAAAGGACTCTTGACTATCCCGTGCTTGAATGGCCCTTGGTGCTTTTTTGTATCTTCACAGAAATATTACTTAACAGTTTTAATTTTGGTGATGTGTCACATCTGCATGGCCTACCACAGATCCTACTCTTCAGCTTTGTCCTTTAAGTTTTTCCAGTCTTTTACTACAGCAAGCATACTGAATCAGAGGGGAGAAAAACAGTGATGCTCATAAGCTCTGCCAAATACTTTCTAATAATATCTCGCTAGTTAAAAAGGCCCGTTTCTGACACAAATGAAACGGGTGCTAGCAAGGTTTTCCTCGGTGTGTGTATGTTTGAGAGAGAGTGTGTGAGAGTGAATGTGTGTGTGTGTGTGTTTGACAGAGAGAGAGTGAGTGTGGGTGCGAGTGTGTGAATGTGACACAGTGAGACATAAGAGTGTGTGGTGGACAGTGTATGAGAGTGAGAGAGACACTGTGTGTGTGCCAGAGATACCTCCCCCTCCCTCTGTGTGGTCGCAGGACCCCTCCCCCCTTCTTTTCCCTCTCTCCCCCTCCTCTCTGGTCTCAGAACCCCCCCTTTCCCCCTCTGGTCTCAGGACCCCTCCCCCTTCCTCCTCCTCCCTCTTCCGTCTCCCTCCCCCTCTCAGAACTCTGAACCCCCCTCGCCTCCGGACGACAGATGACGTCCCATTGCAACGTTGGAGGCGCAGTATCCGCCCTCCGCCAGGCCCCCCCCAAAGTCACCGCCCCTCCCCCCCCAAGTTGCCACCACACCACCCTCCACCCCCCCCCCCCACATGTTGCTACTGCTCCCCCCTCTACCCACCCCCCGAGGTCGCACCAGCCACTGCTTCACCCTCCACCCCCCCCAAAACAGGTCGCCGCTGCTCCCCCCCCCCCCCGTCCTACATCAGTTCAGCGCCGCTGCTCCCCCCCCCCCCCCGTCCTACATCAGTTCAGCGCCGCTCCCCCCCCCCCCCCCCCCCCGCGTCCAATACAAAAACAAAAAAATCAAATTGTACCTTTAAAAATGGTTTTAAAAAGGAAGCGGAGCCCTGCAGCCAGCCATCGTTTGGCATCCGCTCCTCTTCTCGCCTTTGACATCACTGCCCCTGGAGAAGAACCCCAGAGGAGCGCACTGCGCAGAGAGGTGAGAGGAGGAGCGGATGCACGCCAATGGCTGCTTGCAGTTCCCCGCTTCCTTTTTAAAAGCATTTTTGCAGTTTCTTTTTTTTTTGTTTGTTTTTGTATCGGACGGAGGGGGGAGTAGCGTCACTGAGCTGATGTAGTACAGGGGGGGTGAGCGGCGGCGACCTGTTTGGGGGGGGGGATGGAGGGTGGAGCAGTGGCTGGTGCGACCTTGGGGAGGGGGTGGAGGGTGGAGCAGGGCTGTTGCGACCTCGGGGGTGAGTGGAGGGGGGAGCGGCGCCAACATGTGGGGGGGGGGGGTGTAGGGGTGAGGTGCTGCGACTTGGGGGGGAGTAGCGAAGGGCAGATATTGCGCCTCCAACGTTGCTATGGGACGTCATCTGTCTATGTGAAACGCACTGTAAGCAGTGACATGACTGAAGGCTGTTTTAAAGAAAAAGATAGACAATCAAATAATGCATTCCTTTTTCCCATCGGTGCTGTTGGTGAGTATAAAATAGAGATGCAACATTTAAGTGGAGCTTTCCCTCTTGAAAAAAACAAATTAAATGGCACGCACGTTTATAAAATATTTTGTTTGCTGATTCTTCTCTTCTCTTTTCTTGTATAGGCCACTACCTCAGAGGCATTTGTGTATATGGACCTGGTGACCTGAATTGGCTGATAAATCGCAGAAGCCTGTTTGCTAACAAGTTTGAGCTCAAAGCTCATCCCCCTGCATTGGAATGCTTGGAGTTGAGGCATCGTGAGAGAGCACTAAATGAGAGCGAGTTTCCTATACAAGCCAGCTGGTACTTATGATACTCAAGAGACTCATCTTATCAGCTGGCTGATATGAAGAGACTTCTAGAACTATGAAAAGCACTTACTTTGGGAATAGATGGGAAGAAAAAGAATTTCCCAGAGAGTAATTTATTCTAATCCTGAAAAGAAAAAAGGCACTGTATTTACACTGATACTTGCATTGTTTAAGATGAAAACTGATTTTTCACTGTCTTCCCCTCTCACCTTCTTTTTTAATTACCAGTTAGGGTCTGATTTACTAAAATTTTCCCCATAAACACAGAAGGACTGGGGGAGGATGGGTAGCCTTGGTAAATTAGAGGATCTTGGTTTTATTTTTAAAATGAAAAAAAAATATGGGTAAAATAATTCATTCTAGTTTACTTTTTTTATTTCAGTAATTTATTCTAATATATTGTGCAACTTTCCAAGTGTAAGAAGTTTTGTATAGCAATGGTAAGATAAAATATCTATTATCTCCAGTTTGACAAGCAAACATGGTGATACTAATTAGGAACAAACGCCAAACCCTTGGGAACTAATGAATTTCAGTAATTTGAAAAATGAAGAAAGGAAGATACTTTTGACTTGATGTGTTTTCTCTTATCTATTGGGAAAATGAAACTTTTTTTTTCTCTTGTCTGTTGAAAAAATAGTACATTTTTAGTTGACATGTCATGGTTAAGTTACATAATCAGGGCTGGTGTTATGGGGTGGAGGACAAGTAGGGCAGTGCCCTTGGCTTCCATGTCACACGGGGCCCCAAGCCTGAAACTGAATAAGGCATAGCTTGCGGATAGGTTTTGGGGTCTTCTGTCCAGTTTCTGCCCTGGGCCCCCCTGTATGTCTAACTCCAGCCTTAAACATAATTGCACACGATTACTACCAAGGCCAATTTGGTCCATTCGCTTTTGCTTGCCTTTGAATAGCACAGCTACCTGACTTTACCTTCCTAAGAGTATTCTTTTAAATGAGGAGATTGTTCCATGTATCTACCATTCTTTTTCCTGTTTAAAAAAAAAAAAAAAACTTTGTTACTTCAGTGTTCCCTTTCAGTTTTATACCTTGATTCTTTGTTTTATACTGAAAGCTCCATTGCCCCAGAATATATAAGCCGCACTGAGCCTGCAATGAGTGGGAAAGCGCGGAGTACACATGTAACAAAACAAAAAAAAAAAGCTAATTGAGTCTTACCCATAAGTTTATACTTTTGAGGTACCAGAATGTCTCTAAGCATTCTCCTTGTCCCTCTTCCTAGGTCTTCAGTACATTTAAATATATGTATATTCACTGTAGCACTTCTAAAATCCAAACCGGTTTGGTATATATTGCAAAAATACTACTGTTGGGTATACCAGTCATGCAGCCAGACCTTCAATTTTGAGGGGCCTGAGCCCAAAGTGGTGGGGGGAGTGCAAAAAAATTTGCCCTGCCCCCTGTTGTGTATGCCCACTCCCCCCCCCCCCCCCCCCCACCACCAATGACCTCCAAATACCTGAGCTGGAAAGGACCCCAAACCCTACCAGTAAAACGGATCCTCCATTGCCGGCCTAGCAGTCGGTACCACCATGTTGCCTCCTCTCCCCCACGCATGCTAAGTTTCACATAGGCATGAAACCTGAGCATGCATGGTGGGGGGGGGGGGGGGTACAATGGTGGCCAGATCGCCAGTGGAGGATGTGTTCAACTAGTGGAATTGGGGATCCCTGCCAGGTATAGCAGCAGGCAGTGTTGCAATTTGGGGGGGGGGGGCCTGAACACAAAGTGAGGGGTGACAGGCCTGTTTACAGATTTAGGTCTTTAAGTCTCACCTCACAGGGCTCATGGTGCAGACACTATAATTAATTTTGATAGCCCTTTTGCTACTGCCTTATTGCACTGTTTTGTAACCATGAGAACCTCAGATATTTCAAAATACCTGTGTATGAGAAAATCATTGAATCTGCACAGTGATACAGTCATTTTCAGAGAACATGTTATCTCTATATGGAGATATTAACCCACACAAAACTCCTGCCAGTGTGTGCAAGGTGGGGTTTATCTGAACTAGTGAAAATCTTTCAGTAGTTTCTCAAACATAATAATCCTCAGACTGATTTCCAAATACTAAAAATGTTATCCTTTTATTTTCTTAAGATAAAACATTTGATTGCTATTAACTAGAGCACTGGGGATTCCAATATCTGCTTCCTCTCTGCTTGTGGGAAAGAACAGGATGGACTGCTTTTAGTTACTAGGGAAAGCATGGCAGAAACTGCAGTGTGTGGCCCAGAGAATTTTAGTTGGCTGGTTCTTCTGAAAAAAAGCAGGCAAATATAGAAGACTTCTTAGATTTGGATGATCCCCATTGACATAGAATAGAAGGTATACCCCCTTCAAATAATGTGAGTGATTGCTATCCCCCATTGGTTTGTGTATATTCTTACATTCTTTTTCTTTTTTCCATTCTCTTTATTGTAATTACATATAAAAAAAAAATTAGGAACTGTAAAAGGAGACAAGGAATTTCATCACTAGGAATGCAGATTATATTTTCCTAATAGTATGCATTTGGCAACCTCAAAGTTTTATTTAAGCCATATCAAAGGTTAAGCGTATCTAAAATTTTTCTGTAACTGCTTACATTTTAAACTGGTATGTATTTTATTCCATGGTTAAACTACTGCAAGTATAATTGTGGATACAAAATGCATGCTTTAAGTATTTTAAGCTGCCTTGAACTTTATTCGGAAAGGGGGCTAAAAAGAAAAAGCAATCTAGTTCTCTCCTCTCTGGCCTGGCTATTCCTTTTGAAGTACAGTATAATTATTGCCGTTTTGGATGAACTGCTTTTCATATAGGTTATAGTGGTGTGTGTGTGGGGGGGGGGGGGGGGGGTTCACGGTCCTCTTGCCATTAAGGAATCACATGTGCTTATCCCGTTCTGTTTTGAAGTCTGTTCTTGACTCTTCCATTTCCTTTGGGAATCCATTCCATGCATCTGCTATCCTCTCCTCAAAAGAATATTTATAGTTCTACTGGATGTATGCAGCACTGTACAGTGGTGATAAATATTCAAAATACAATATATCCCTGCCCTATAAAACTTACATTCTAAGTGGAAACTAGGCTTGGGGAGAAAGTGACCTGCCAAGGTCACAGAGGGTGACAGTGGCAGAAGCAGGAATTGGAACATTGCCCTGCCTGGTTCTCAGCCCATTGCTCTCACCACTGGGCCACTTTATCCCTGCTGATGTTGCTGTTGGGTCTTATCCTTGGAGCTTCATTTCATGGCCTTTCATTCTACCTCTTTCTTTCCTGTGGAAAAGGTTAGTTTGTGCATTAATAACTTATAGGTATTCGAATGGCTGTATCATATCGTCCCTCTTCTCTAATTCACCATTTTCATTATTGAAAAATTACCTACATGCTTTAAAATAAGGTTTCCAAATTAAATGGAAATATTTTGAACAGTTGGTCCTCAAGATGAAGAAAACATTTCTATTTAATTTGGAAAACCTGTAGGTAATTTTTCAGTAATGAAAGTGGTGAATTAGAGAGGAGAAGGGCAATATGATAAAGCTATTTGAATACCTGAAAAGTATTAATGATAAACTAACTTTTTCCACAGGAAGAAAGAGGTAGAATGAAGGTTCATCTTGTGTTCTTCTGTTACACCAACATTTACATATTGGTTAACAGCCTTTTTCCCAGTACGGAATTAAGATTAACAGAACAGGAAATAAATAAAAAGATATGGTATATTTTGTACTTCTGTTCTGAAACAAGGTCAGGCCAAGGGTAGCAGATGCTGTAGGCAAACTTTCAGCCTAGACCACACACACACACACACACACACACTCACTCACACACACACACACACTCACACTCACACACACTCTCTCTCACACTCTCCCACACTCACACACTCACACACACACTCTCCCACACTCTCTCACTCACACACACACTCTCACACACACACACACACTCCCCTAGGGCAACTCAAGGCCCTCTCTTCCTCCTCATGTGGCCAGCATCTCTGCTTCCCACTTTCCCCATCCCCATGGTCAGTATCTCCATTTCCTCTCTCTTATCCTCCCCCCCCCCCCACATGCACAGGTTGCTAGTATATTTCCTTACCTACCCACCTCCAGCATCTGCCTGCGCCCCCCCCCCCCCCCCAGCCACTGCCACCCCCATCTCCTCCCACACCAGCCCCAAGCTTAGAAGATTGAGTGTAGCATAGGCCCAAGCTGAAATGCTGCCATCAGGAAGTCTGCTTTGCAAGGCAACCCTTGAGCAGTGTCCTGTGTTAACAGGGCGTGTGCCACGCTCAACCTTCCTTTTAAACACTGGGCCTATTTAATATTTTTTTCTATTTTAACCCTTTTAGTGTCCAATGTTCCCATCAATCTGTTCCTATATGGCTTATTACAGGAACATTGGACACTAAAGGGTTAAGCCTGCAGGGACATACTTCTGAAAAGGAATCTAAAAGCAGTCCAGCTAAGCCCCATTTATCTATGTAATAAAGGTCTCAGCAAGTTTAATGTGTTTTTAATATTTTGAACATCCCTGTGATATGCATCAAGTGAATTTTTAATCATGGTGTAACAAATATATATAACTATCATAATTAACCACACCATAGGCAATGGAAAATGGGACACAAGTGCCCCAGCTGTCACTTTTTAGTAACACAAACAAGGTGGCTGACACAGAGTGTACTTGTACAGGTCTCCAAAAGAGCTATGATCCGTGCCTTTCAGCGAGGAGCATGGTAAGGTGTAGTAGCTTATGAATGAAGGCTCACAATGCCTGAGAGGGTTGCTGCAGCTGACTGCCCTAGTGCTAAGCAGAAAGGTGTTTCTAGTCAGTAAATAAAATTTGATAAAAAAAAAGATGCATTTGGTGAGATTAAACCAAGGATCTCCAGCAAGCCCCTGCCAAATGTCCCCCAGTATTTGTGAGGAGAATATTTCTGATTTTCAGGAAGCCAGATCTTAATTGTAACGCCTACAGTCTGCTTAATCCGGAAACAGCTAAAGGAATAGTGTCATCAGTCTGTTGCAACCTTGGATACTTGCCTAGAAATCTAGATCTAGTAAGGTATACAGAGATGGTATAACCAGCAACGACGGCAATAGATCACCAAATAAACATGAAGCCATGGTAGAAGTGGAAGCTTTTATGCACAAAACAAAAAACAAAGCCTCACCCAGCCTTTCATACTGTTGCCGATTAAAGCTTTGTTTTTATTGTGCCTTAAAGCTTCTACTTCTACCATTGGTCTGCCATTATTTCTGGTTCTAGAGTCGCAGATCCCTGCTTCCCTTTTGTCCGATTTATCTCCCAAGCGTACAGCTGGGAGCAAGGAACCCTAAGGATGCAAACATTTCAAGGGACAAGGCTAAAAGACTACGGGAATCAAATAGATGTATTTGAATGACTGACCTCCAGTTAAGACCTTTTCAGACTAAATGGGTGTATATAATGTATGAATATCTTTCATGTTGTGCTAATCTGATGCTACTAAATATATATTTAGATCTGCAACAAGTGATATGCTAGAGTAGTGCATGGGAGCCCTGGAAGTACCAGATATGCACTAGCTTACCCTGGCCATTTAGTTCATTCTGCTGCTGCTGTCTCTGTCGGTTAAGAGAAGCTCATATGTGGAAGGGCATTTCAGAAAGGATGTCTGACTCGGCATATGGGCATCCAAGTTTATACATCACATATGGAGGTCCATTTCTCATGTATTTTAGAACAGGATCTGCCCACTTACAGCCTGTTTTAAAATGCATAAGAAATGGACATCCAAGTGCTGACTGTGTCCAACGGGAACATCCATTTTACAAACTGAAACATCCAAACGCTGAATAGGGCAAAAGAAGAGATGTGAACTACTTGTGGCAACAGATGAATGACCATATTATAAAATGGCCATGTGGAAGAATAGCCTAATGATTAGAGCAGCCTGTGAGAAAACCAAAGGTTGCAGGTTTGAGTCCTACTCCCACTGTAGTTGTTTGTAATTTTTCTTTTTTTAAATTGTGAGCCCCCAGGGACAGAAAAATACCAACTGTGACTTCCCTTACTCTATCCAGTGGAGAATTGCACAATTGGGAGCACCTTTCTGTAACCTGGATGATCTAAGTTTCAGGTCTGATTACGGATGTCCATCTTTTTAGACATGGACACCCCTTCCTCTCCTGCAATTGGAACAGGATGTCCATATTTTGGCCCTTCCCTAGTCCTACCCAAAATACACCCAGACCATGCCCCATGCCTTATGGACATTCTGCAGTTTTAGATGTCCATATTCTGGCTTCATAAAATCAGAATTTGGACAGCCATACAATATGGATGTCTAAATGCTGGTTTTCAGCCATCTACAACATGAATATAGCTTTTAAAATAGTCACCTACGCTTTCTCCACTGGATGAGTAGCCTTAAAACTAATTTTCCCTCCTACCTTATGTTTCTTTCTTAAATCACATGGCATATTTAGCAGCTATGCTTTGTGCTGTGCAAACCCAGCAATGCTAAATTTGGGTTCTATGTTACCAGCTTTCCAATACAGGTGCTCTCATGTCTGTAAACTCAAATGTTAACTGCAGTTCTGTGGTGGCATGAAAACAAACAAAAACAAACTCCATTAATAAAACAAAATTACAAATGTGTGGTTAAATTGTGAACAAAATTCTTGAATGGGATGAATGTATTAATATAATCATACAAGTGTTGAGTATCCTAGTGGAAGGGTTTTGTACTGCAATGCTGGGTATCCTCTCCTGCTCTATAGCAGAAGTGATGCTACACTGAGGAGAGAAAGAGTAATCACAATCTCGACAAACAGCTGCTGTGCACTGGAGGGGTCTGTTTTAGATGCTTCTCTGACCAGAAACATGTTTTGAATTGATTGGGATAAGCTTGTTAATTTTAAAATGGGGTGAAAGAAAACAGCAGGAAATGAGAATAATTATATTTAAAAAATCATGAGTAGATTATAGATTTTACTAACAATGGGGAAACTACTTATTTTATTCAAATGATCCATATCTTATGCCTTGTGTGCTATGTTTGAATCACTAGGTATGACTAGAAATAAGTGACAGACATAACCCTAAGGTTAGCAAATTGCTCAAGTTTATCTGGATATCAGGAATGAAGGGGTTTCATAAATATTTGCTAGGGATGTCCTGTCCTTTGTTTCTTGTTAATATGTGCCAATTTTACTTCTCAATAAAAAAAAATTGAAGATACACTAAATTGAATTAGTGAGCATTAAAAATATAGTTTATGCTAAAATGGAAAAAAAAATTCCCAAACCTAAGGGCCCCTTTTACTAAACCGTGCTAGTGATTCCTGACACACAAAGTGCGACACAGCCTATTCCATTCCAATGGGCTTTGTTGCATTTTCCACGTGTGAGTGCTAGCACGGTTTAGTAAAAGGGGCCCTAAATAAATGAAAAATGTTGCATTTGTATAGCCCTACTATTTGTACGCACTGCCTCAATTATATTTTCACTGTTATACAAACATGTAATAAAATAGTAGCTCACATAGGGGCTTTTTTTACTAAGTTGTGCTAAAAGGTGGTCTGCACTATGACTATGCTGAGGCCACTTTTACCGTGGCTATAAAATGGCTGATTTTTCATTTCCTCAATTAATGGCCACCCATTAATTTCCCAGTTAATATGTGAGCCCTTACCGATACATATTTAGTAGGTGGAAAGGGCTTACATGCTAATTGGTGCGTGGCAGAGTAGCTGCGCTAATCGACTAGCACCAGGCACACCTACTCTCTGCCCCCAAAAACACAACCCATTTTTTAGTGCATGGGAAGCGTGCGCAGATGCCAAAACTACCATGGGATATCTGAGTATGCCCTGTGGTACTACATTTTCCTGCATGGTAAGCACGCGTTAGTGCTTACCGCCGCTTAGTACAAGGACCTCATAATATGTTAAAAAAAAATTCCCTCCCTTCTAAATAAGTCACTCCCATCCAAATCCTCTCAAACTGTCCTCTTTCTTCAGAAAGATCCTTGTCAAAAAAAATAAGGTTTTAGCAGCCTCCTATGTTTTTAGTAATCCCTCTTAAGTCTTGGTGCTGTGATGCTGAGGGAGTTGCTGAAATGTCTTCTCTGTACCACGCTAAGGGCCCTGTTTACTAAGGTGCGCTAGCGTTTTTAGCACATGCACAAAATTAGCGCTTACTGACTGTGCAGGTGTTAAGACTGTACTTTAAAGCCATGATATCTTAGAGTATAACCTTGGCACACGAATCACACCTGAAGTCTATTATTTTTCTGAAGTCTCTCTTATTTGAATAAATCACAGATAATTTACTCGCAGAAAGATGTTCAGAAGTGCTGCTCCAGGGCACAGAGACTCCTTAATCTGAGAGCTGTTGGAGGTGGATATGAGGAGAGGTAGCTTTATTGCAGGGGAGAAAGATAGTTGAACAGGTAGAAGTGGTTCAAAGCTGGGTGACTGGAATGTGTGATATCTCATTAGGGAGGAGATATTTTCAAGGTAAACAACCAAGTTTGTTGCAGGGAATTTCAGCAGGACAGAACTGTCTGGGGCGAGATGGTGCATCCCCCATGTCTCTAGCAAGATGGAGAAATGCCTTATGGCTGAAGGGACAAAGAGGTGTTGAGCCTCACACAGGCTCAGGGAGGAGCAGATAGAGACCAATGGGGACAGAGCCCGCCATCGGGTAGCAAGGGGTGGTCCTAGAGGACAGCTCTCGATTGGAGGGGAAGGTCATACCTGGCTGACCTCTCAGGACAGAGATAGTAAGACTGAACAGAAAATGATAGCAGGTAGACACAGGAGCCAGGCTTGGCAGAGAGAGAAAAGAGGTCTGGGCAGCCTCACAACCAGTGGTAATCGTTCTTATTCATACAGACCAGTGTGGTTGCATTGCCTGTGAACTACATTACACACAATGCCTTGCTCACATATCTTTGCAGAGGAAACTACAACAGTGAAGGTCCTTAGAAATGCGAATAACAGTAAAAGCATTACACATTTTAGAATCACATTATAAACTAGTGCAAGGCTGTCAGAGGACAGAACAGTAGGCGCCCATAGGAATATTGCGGGCATCTACACAATGTGCACTAAAAACGCTAACGTACCTCTGGCGTGGCTTAGTAGACAGGGTCCTAAATCTAAAGTCTTTAGCTGGTGCCAAATAAAAATCCTTCCCTAGAGATGTATTGTTTGCATGTTCAATAGGGGGATCCTGAAACCTGACTGCCTTGTTTCTTCTTTGCTTTATGCTTTTTAAAGTAAACATGAACCAAAAGTGGGAGGCCCAGGTGCCCAAAAATATACTTCTGAAATAGTTGTAAGGTAAAAAGATATGTAGGATTTTTAATGCTAGATACTCCTGCAATGTGCAGGGTTCATTCATTGTTGACATTAGCTGCCTAGCTTAGAAAGAGCTCTCATGGTCTATCAGGCTTCTCTTTTTCCTCTTTCCCTCTCATGTTACTGGTGGGATTTTTAATTTTAGACAGTGAAGACTTTGGGCCTGGGTTGAGGGCACAATAAAGGATGGCAATTAATAACTTGCTGTTAGTTGCCGAGAGCTCTAAAAACTAAGACGACATTTCATTTAAAATTGTAATTGCATGATTAAAGCTATGTTGTTTATTTGTTCTTTTTCCCATGGCAGCTCCTTGTAACTCTGTGCAAGTCACTTAACCCTCAATTGCTCAGAGTCACAAGGAGCTGCAGTGGGGGAAAAAAAAAAAGAATACATAACATGCCTTTAAGTTCACATTTAATCATGATCACAAATTTTAATCAAAATGCAGCCTTAAAAGCAATTAAAGAATAACAAGTAATGAAAAGATAAATATGGAATAGAAATTAAAAATTTACAAATTAAGGGGTATGTTTACTAAGCCACGTTAGAGTTTTTAACGCACCTTTAAATTTAAGACACGTTAAACACTAACTTGCCAATACATTCCTATAGGCGCATTAGCATTTGATGTGTATTAGCGTTTAATGCGTGTTAAAAATGCCACAGTCTACTTAGAAAAGCAAGCCTACTAAATATCCTTGTTGATGAAAAATGATGAAATAAGTAGCTGACATTATCGGATGGTTCTAGGACAAAACAGCTCTCCAAGAGCTCAGAATTAGTTTCAAGTTTTTTATATTTTCTGATACTCCGCCTATCCAGGTGTCCAGTTAGTCAGTTAAATATAAAACGTAGTATAGAGAGTGAGAGAATAGGAAGAGGAATGTGCAGTAAGAGGACAGAAATGTAGATAGATGGAAGATAGGTTGGAGTAGTCTGCGCTACAATCCAGATCTACTACCATATCCTACTGGCTTCTGACAGTGAAGAGGAATACCTGTTCTTGAAATCTGTTTTTATATGTATATTTAATTTTATTTTTTTTTTACGTGATTTGAATTCGCTCGGAGGAGGGGAAGGCGAGTAGTGGAGTGCCTCAGGGATCGGTGCTGGGGCCGATTCTGTTCAATATATTTGTGAGTGACATTGCCGAAGGGTTACAAGGTAAAGTTTGCCTTTTTGCGGACGATACTAAGATTTGCAACAGCGTGGACACCCCGGAGGGAGTGGAAAACATGAAAAAGGATCTACGGAAACTAGAAGAATGGTCTAAGGTTTGGCAATTAAAATTCAATGTGAAGAAATGCAAAGAGATGCACTTAGGGAGTAGAAATCCACGGGTGAAGTATGTGTTATGCGGGGAGAGTCTGATAGTTACAGATGGGGAGAGGGATCTTGGGGTGATAGTATCTGAGGATCTGAAGGCGACGAAACAGTGTGACAAGGCGGTGGCCGTAGCCAGAAGGTTGCTAGGCTGTATAGAAAGGGGAGTGATCAGCAGAAGAAAAGAGGTTCTAATGCCCCTGTATAAGTAGTTGGTGAGGCCCCACCTGGAGTATTGTGTTCAATTCTGGAGGCCGCACCTTGCTAAGGATGTAAAAAAAAATGGAAGCGGTGCAAAGAAAAGCTACGAGAATGGTATGGGATTTGCGTTACAAAACGTACGAGGAGAGACTTGCTGACCTGAACATGTATACCCTGGAGGAAAGGAGAAACAGGGTTGATATGATACAGACGTTCAAATATTTGAAAGGTATTAATCCGCAAACGAACCTTTTCCGGAGATGGGAAGGTGGTAGAACGAGAGGACATGATATGAGAGTGAAGGGGGGCAGACTCAAGAAAAATGTCAGGAAGTACTTTTTCACGGAGAGCGTGGTAGATACTTGGAATGCCCTCCCGTGGGAGGTGGTGGAGATGAAAACGGTAGCGGAATTCAAACATGTGTGGGATATGCATAAAGGAATCCTGTGCAGAAGGAATGGATCCTCAGAAGCTTAGCCGAAATTGGGAGGCGGGGCTGGTGTTTGGATGATGGGGCTAGTGCTGGGCAAGACTTCTACGGTCTGTGTCTTCAGAAGCTTAGCCGAGATTGGGAGGCGGGGCTGGTGTTTGGATGGTGGGGCCAGTGCTGGGCAAGACTTTTACGGTCTGTGTCCTGAAAATGGCAGGTACAAATCAAGGTAAGGTATACACAAGAAGTAGCACATATGAGTTTATCTTGTTGGGCAGACTAGATGGACCGTGCAGGTCTTTTTCTGCCATCATCTACTATGTTACTATGTATTTGAATTTCTAAAATGGCCCTAGCCAATAATAAAAAGAGACTATCATGAGTGAAATCAAGTCTTTTTTAACAAATGGCACTAAAAGATGTTGGTGCACAGTTTGAAGGGTTCTAGATGGTAAGTAGGGAATTGGAAGATGGGATAGAAATGTTGGGAGACAGTACTTTGTATCCTATAAACTAAAACTAATATTTTAAAAGAGAGGTGAGATGTGATTAATAGCCAATGTTCCTTCTTAAGTAATGGTGTAATAAGCTTGACAAGGGTGTTTTGAAACAATTGGAGATGTTTGATATCTTTAGTGCAAAGGCTTTGAGAAAGAGAATTACATGTTCATGCCTAACTTGCACCTACCATGGCTAGTCATCTTGTAAACACTCTGGAAGCTGAGGCCAAAGAACAGAACATGGTACTGATAGGTTTCCCTGCTACAAAGTGAGACTTTGGAAATACATCTCCAAGTCAGAGAACATTTCTTAACAAAAGGAAACTGATTGCCAATGCCCAGGGAAAACATCTTGAACTTTTGTTGTCCTAGATATCTGTTCAATGCCCTTATGTTTAGAATGGGACAGAATCCTCCTATTGTCTTTATGATTAGGAAATAAAAAAATATCTGCCCTCTTTCCCCTGGTGAAACAAATGTATTGGTCTTGATGGGGAGAGTTTGACCAACATACTCATGGTGGACAATTTAGAGGAAGTTCAAATAGTCTGTATCTCAGACAATTTTTAGAACTCAATGGTTGGAGGTTACAAGGGCCAGCCTTCCTTCTACTGGTAGGTTGCCAAGGATTCAACAGCACTATATTTTCTCCTGGAGGCAGTCAAAACCCCATCCCAGGTTTTGACTGAGAAGATTGGGACTTCAGTCTCTGCTGTCCAGGATAGGACTGAAAACCCTGTTGTGTGTGGCTAGGACTAGAGGGAGGAGATTACCTGCACCTACAGGATTGGGTTCTCTTTAGCTCCCTCACCCCCCAACCTTTAACTTCTTGGATGAAGAGGTTTGGTCAGAAATGAACCAGAAGATGAATTTAAGGGTTTCCTCCTTAAACTTATCTCAACAGATTTTCTCCTAGGCAGAGTACATTGCAGAAGCTCTTAACTGATAAACAGAAAATATCGTAGGTCACTTAAACTATGTATTTTTCCACAATCTTTTCCTTTGCCTACCAATGAAGAGAGCTGCATGGTTTTATTGTGAGAAAGGAAGTCCATGAATACTTCCATTTTGCACACAATGTTTTGCCTATCTTGGCTCAGGCAGAGCTAATAGGATAGGATAGCCACTGTGACATCTACGGTAAAAGAAATACAAATGTATCAGCATGGGGCATTGCTTCAACATTGCTATAACTCCCCTGGCACGTCTTAGAGACAACCCCAATTTACCCTGGGCAATCGGACTCGGGCTACTTAAAATAGTCTGTCACCATACATGTTCAGAACTTTATACTAGTTTTTATTTACAAGAACAGGAATTCCCGAGCCTGTTTCTTCACATGGCCCGAGTCGTGGCAAGGGTAATGGTTCAAGAACAGTTATTAGTATTTCTGTTCACCTACCCTTGGGCCTGTTTCTTCACAGAGCCTGAGGCACAGAAGGGGATAACCCCAGTGATTTTGGCAAACAACAGTGAGCCATCTCTGCTGTAGTCTCAAACACAGTCTGCGGCATTGCCATGCCGTTAACACAGCCTTTCAGTTCTGTTATACTTGTCAGGTCTGTCTCCAGCCAGACCTCCAGCAAACTTGCAAAGTTCAAACAGCAGCAAGGCTTACCTCAGCTGATCACAGCAGCTTGGGCTTGGGCTTCACCTCGTCCTTCCTCTGCCTGGCCTTTCCCTTTAAACTCCCTGGTTTCTACTCTGCCCTACCAGGTACACTTCCTCCTGTGGTGGGACCTTGTTATATAGGGATCTTTCTTAAGGGTGAGGGGCAGTGTTCTATAAATCCCGTCACAATAGAGTACTAGCTTAGCCTGCAAGTTTGCACCTAACTTAGGGTGCAAACATGCCAAAGGCTGGTGTAAGTGCTTGCACCCAACTACTGTCAGGCATGCAAATTCAAGTATCAAGTGCCTAAATACTGAGAACTCCCACAACCTGCTTCTGCCTCTCCCCTGGCCACAGCCCCTTTGGAGTTGCACGTGAGATAAGTTAGATGTGCAGAACTGGGGCATAGGGCAAATCTGGACGAAAATGGTGTTAAAGGGGCGATCAAGGAGGACAAAGCCGTAGCAGAGAAATTAAATGAATTCTTTGCTTCGGTCTTCACCGAGGAGGATTTGGGGGGGACACCGGTGCCGGAAAGAATATTTGAAGCGGGGGAGTCGGAGAAACTAAACAAATTCTCTGTAACCTTGGAGGATGTAATGGGTCAGTTCAGCAAGCTGAAGAGTAGTAAATCACCGGGACCTGATGGTATTCATCCCAGAGTATTAATAGAACTAAAAAATGAACTTGCGGAGCTACTGTTAGAAATATGCAATCTGTCCCTAAAATCGAGTGTAATACCGGAAGACTGGAGGGTAGCCAATGTTACTCCGATTTTTAAGAAGGGTTCCAGAGGAGATCCGGGAAATTATAGACCGGTGAGTCTGACGTCGGTGCCGGGCAAGATGGTGGAGGCTATTATTAAGAATAAAATTGCAGAGCATATACAAAAACATGGACTGATGAGACAAAGTCAGCACGGACTTAGTGAAGGGAAGTCTTGCCTCACCAATCTAATGCATTTTTTTGAGGGGGTAAGCAAACATGTGGACAATGGGGAGCCGGTTGATATTGTATATCTGGATTTTCAGAAGGCGTTTGACAAAGTGCCGCACGAAAGACTCCTGAAGAAATTGCAGAGTCATGGAATCGGAGGTAGGGTACTATTATGGATTAAGAACTGGTTGAAAGATAGGAAGCAGAGAGTAGGATTGCGTGGCCAGTATTCTCAGTGGAGGAGGGTAGTTAGTGGGGTCCCGCAGGGGTCTGTGCTGGGTCCGTTGCTTTTTAATGTATTTATAAATGACCTAGAGATGGGAATAACTAGTGAGGTAATTAAATTCGCCGATGACACAAAATTATTCAGGGTCGTCAAGTCGCAGGAGGAATGTGAACGATTACAGGAGGACCTTGCGAGACTGGGAGAATGGGCGTGCAAGTGGCAGATGAAGTTCAATGTTGACAAGTGCAAAGTGATGCATGTGGGTAAGAGGAACCCGAATTATAGCTACGTCTTGCAAGGTTCCACGTTAGGAGTTACGGATCAAGAAAGGGATCTGGGTGTCGTCGTCGATGATACGCTGAAACCTTCTGCTCAGTGTGCTGCTGCGGCTAGGAAAGCGAATAGAATGTTGGGTGTTATTAGGAAGGGTATGGAGTCCAGGTGTGCGGATGTTATAATGCCGTTGTATCGCTCCATGGTGCGACCGCACCTGGAGTATTGTGTTCAGTACTGGTCTCCGTATCTCAAAAAAGATATAGTAGAATTGGAAAAGGTACAGCGAAGGGCGACGAAAATGATAGTGGGGATGGGACGACTTTCCTATGAAGAGAGGCTGAGAAGGCTAGGGCTTTTCAGCTTGGAGAAGAGACGGCTGAGGGGAGATATGATAGAAGTGTATAAAATAATGAGTGGAATGGATCGGGTGGATGTGAAGCGACTGTTCACGCTATCCAAAAATACTAGGACTAGAGGGCATGAGTTGAAGCTACAGTGTGGTAAATTTAAAACGAATCGGAGAAAATTTTTCTTCACCCAACGTGTAGTTAGACTCTGGAATTCGTTGCCGGAGAACGTGGTACGGGCGGTTAGCTTGACGGAGTTTAAAAAGGGGTTAGATAGATTCCTAAAGGACAAGTCCATAGACCGCTATTAAATGGACTTGGAAAAATTCCGCATTTTTAGGTATAACTTGTCTGGAATGTTTTTACGTTTAGGGAGCGTGCCAGGTGCCCTTGACCTGGATTGTCCACTGTCGGTGACAGGATGCTGGGCTAGATGGACCTTTGGTCTTTCCCAGTATGGCACTACTTATGTACTTATGTACTAATGATTACTAATTAGTGACTGATAATTGATACCACCTAATTAGCCAATTCATTTACATGCAGATCTATGAGCCATACCCAACATTGTTTGCCCAACTTTGGGTGATCTATACAGAATTCCCCTGTAAGTGCTTGAATCTCTCCAGGAGAAATTTCAGATATTTCCTGAAGCTAAGAGCAGTATGGAATAGTTTTGAAGGCTTTCAGCAATGAATTTGATCAACAAAATAACTCTCTTTCAAATACTCATGTTACCATCAACAAGCAGAGAGAAACAGAATCCTACCTCCTGTGTTGGGAAACTTGTTAGCCTGTGAAACTGGAACAGAAAACCAGTAAGCCAGAAGTGAAAAGAACAAAGGAGTATATACTCAATGAAGTCAAATCAAGAATAAATACAGGAGAAATTACAAGCTAGGTGCAAATCAGTTTAATTCAAAATAAATTTTGTAAACAAATAAATACTTTCCACTGTGACTGTTCCTGATGCCTTCAAACATGCCGTAGTCACACAACTCCTTAAAAAAACC
Organism: Microcaecilia unicolor; assembly: GCF_901765095.1. Classification (NCBI taxonomy): domain Eukaryota; kingdom Metazoa; phylum Chordata; class Amphibia; order Gymnophiona; family Siphonopidae; genus Microcaecilia; species Microcaecilia unicolor. The sequence continues at coordinate 326,718,205 of NC_044031.1, forward strand.
TTAATTGGACCCTACCTGTCCTTCCAACTATCGCCCCATCTCCTTCCTCCCTTTGCTGTTCACCTCCATTGTCTTGACTTACTTTCAGCTCAATCTATTCTTGATCCACTTCAATCTGGCTTTCGCCCTCTTCATTCAACTTAAACAGCGCTTGCTAAAGTCTCCAATCATCTGTTCCTGGCCAGATCCAAAGGTCTCTATTCTATCCTCGTCCTTCTTGATCTATCTGCTGCTTTTGACACTGTTGATCACTGCCTACTCCTTGATATGCTGTCCTCACTTGGATTTCAGGGCTCTGTTCTATCCTGGTTTTCTTCTTATCTCTCCCATCGTACTTTTAGTGTATACACTGGTGGATCCTCCTCCACTTTTATCCCACTATCAGCTGGTGTATCTCAGGGATCTGTCCTGGGACCTCTTCTTTTCTCCATCTATACTTCTTCCCTTGGTACTCTGATCTCATCCCATGGTTTTCAGTATCATCTTTACCCTGATTACTCCCAGATCTACCTCTCCACACCAAAAATCCCAGCAGGAATCCAGCCAAAGTATCAGCCTGCCTGTCTGACATTGCTGCCTAGATGTCTCATCACCATCTGAAACTAAACATGATCAAGACCAAGCTTCTTATCTTTCCCCCTAAACCAACCTCTCCTCTTCCGCCAGATCCATTGTCTTTGCATTTACTGCTTGTTCAGGGGTTGAACTCTCGTTTCCAGCTATGTGGTTCAGGACTGCTTTTCGGTGAGTAGTTGCTCTAGATGAGTAATTTGCTCAGACAGAGTTTCAAACCTGGCACCAGCGCAACTGTAACCATTGGAGTGATGTCTGCTAATGTGATTTCTATAATCTCTGAAATCGCCACCAGAAGCAAAGTTGCCATTTTGCTATCTGATTGATTACAGACTCTCTTGGAGCTTTTTTCTAGCTCTGGAAGTCATTTCACTGCTCTCACACTTCAGGAATCTGTCCATGAACTTTCAGCCACCTCACAATGCATTATATAAATAGAGCATAAATTATTATTTTTTAGAAGTTGTAATCCTCGCACTGCTACAGCATCATGTGACCCACCCTCACTGGAAACCTTTTAAAAAAATATTACATTGGCCAATCTCCAATCTTCTGGTATCATGCTTGATTTTAAAGGTAAATTACATATTACTAACAATAGTTCTGCAAGTTCATTTTTCAATTTTAGCAGGAGATGAACAACATCTAGTCCAGATGATTTGCTATTCTTCAATTTGCCAAATTGCACCATTACATCTTCCAGGTTTATAGAGATTTGATTCAATTTCTCTGACTTGTCAGCTTTGAATACCATTTCTGGCACCGGTATCTTTCCAAATCTTCATTGGTGAAGACCGAAGCAAAGAATTCATTTAATCTCTCCGCTATAGCCTTTGTCTTCCCTGCCCCTTTTACCCCTTGGTCATCTAGTGGTCCAACTGATTCTTTTGCAGGTTTCTTGCTTTTAATATACCTTAAAAAAAAGCTTTTACTATGTGTTTTTGCCTCTAATGCAATCATTTTTCCAAAGTTCCTCTTTGCCTTCCTTATCAGCGCTTTGCATTTAACTTGCCATTCCTTATGCTGTTTCTTATTAATTTTCAGTCAGATCCTTCTATTTTCTGAAGGATTTTCTTTTAGCTCTAATAGCTTCCTTCACCTCACTTTTTAACCATGCTGGCTGTTGTTTGGCCTTCCTTCCTCCTTTTTTAATACATGGAGTATAACTGACCTGAGCTTCCTGGATGGTATTTTTGAACAGCATCTATGCCTGCTGTAAATTTTTGACCTTCACAGCTGCTCCTCTAAATTTTTTTTTCACTGTTCTCATTTTATCATAGTCTCCTTTTTGAAAGTTACATGCTAACGTATTGGATTTCCTGTGTGTACTTACTCCAGAGCCAATATCAAATCTGATCATATTATGATCACTGTTATCAAGCGGCCCCAGCATCATTACCTCCGGCACCAGAGCATGTGCTCCACTAAGGACTAGATCTAGAAATTTTCCTCTTCTTGGTGGCTCCTGTACCAGCTGCTCCGTCAGTCCTTGATTTCATCAAGGAATTTTACCTCCCTAGCATGCCCTGATGTTACATTTAACTAGTCAATACCCATTGTTATTGTGTTGCCCAATTTGTTAGCATCCCAAATTTCTGATAACATTTCTATATCTGTCTGTTCATCCTAGCCAGGTGTGCACTAGTACACTCCTATCACTATCCTTTTCCCCTTTACACTTGGAATTTCAATCCATATGCATCCAAGATGTGTTTTGTTTCCTGCAGAATTTCCAATCTATTTGATTCAAGGCCCTCCTTAACATATAATGCTACCTCTCCACCAATTTGATCCACCCTATTACTACAATATAATTTGTACCCCGGTATGACAGTGTCCCACTGGTTATCCTCCTTCCACCAGGTCTCAGAGATGCCTATTATATCTAATTTTTCATTTATCTAACTCCCATCTTATTTCGTAGGCTTCTGGCATTCGCATATAGACATTTCAAACTGTTTTTTTTGTTCATATTTACATCTTGCTCAGCAGTTGACAGTGATAATTTGCAGTCTTTTGTCTGCTTTTTATTTAAAGACATCTGGTCCACCATGGTCTCTATTTCAACTTCACTATCGGGATACCTTATCTTCCCTGTTTTGGTGATAGCTGTGAAAGATATCTTGTTCCAAACCATGCGCTTTTGAACAACTGTCAGCCTTCCCTAAGTTTCTAGTTTAAAAGCTACTCTATCTCCTTTTTAACTAGTATCATAGTAGATGACGGCAGAAAAAGACCTGTATGCCGATGCGAGCAGCCTGGTTCCACCCTGGTTAAGGTGGAGCCCATCATTCCATAATAGCCTCCCCCTTCCCCAGAATGTTGCCCATTGCTCAGTTTCTTATAAATCTAAAACCCTTTTCCCTGCACCATTGGCTCATCCACATGAGACTCTGGAGCTCTGCCTGTCTCTTGGGTCCTGCACATGGAATGGGGAGCACTTCTGAAAATGCCACCCTAGAGGTTCTGGATTTGAGCATTCTACCTAATAGCCTAAATTTGGCTTCCAGAACCTCTCTTCCACATTTCCCAATGCCATTGGTATCCATAAATACCAAGACAGCCAGGTCCTCCCTAGCACTATCTAAAATCCTATCTAGGTGATGCTTGAGGTCTGCTACCTTTGCACCAGGCAGGCAAGGGACTAGGCGATCTTCACATCCACCAACCACCCAGCTATCTATATGCCTAATAATTGAATCACCAACTATAACAGCCATCCTCACCCTTTCTTCCTAGGCAGAAGCTCCTAGAGACACATCCTCGGTGCGAGAGGATATTACACCCCCAGGTGGGCTGGTACTAGCAACAAGATTACTTCCAGCTTCAAATCAGTCACAACAAGGGCAATGAAAAAAAGGGGGCAGCAGATTATGTACAAACTTGCACCTTTATTGAACATCCAGGGCCTTCTTCAGGGGTCTCTAAAAACATATATACAAATCAGGAATTAAGTTGAATTAAATAATGTATCGTTTGACACAGTATAAATATATAAAACCATCAAAATGTAAATCACATTCCTTTAAAATAAGAATAAAACAAACATAATAATTATATATAAATATACCTTAGGAAAATCATTTATAAGTATGATTTCAGAATATGTAAAATAATGTCGATTAGATTATAAAATCTCAACAAAAGTGTAAAACATGGTTCAAAAATAGCCTAATAATGTATCAACAAATTGTAAACATACAATATAAATACAATGGTCAAAATATACATGATAGTTCAAAACCATACCTTTAATTGGATGTATGCTGATAGTAAGTTGAAACCAAAATGATGCAGGTCATTTTCAATACCTGAAACAAGGGGAAATGATATATTTTGAAAAAAAATGTAGTATCTTTTTATTATATATATATAACAACCTGGTGTAAGTGTTTTAAAATGAGAAATACAACTAAGTTTGAAAAGAGAAACAAATGTAAAAAATACAAACAATATATGTGAAGGGTAAAAAGGGAAAAAAAAAAAGAATTGCCCATCAATTATCAAAGGGTATCTTCTTGTCTTAGTATTTGCCAAGTCAAAAAATATTACCAAATAAAGGCCAGCCAATACATGTATCATCATTGGAAAAACAACACAGAGGTGATACAGCTAAAAAAAAAATGGCAGCAAAAACTAAGGAGCATATGCAAATGCTTTATCACTTTCATGTTACCCAAGATCCTTCTGTAATACTAAATGTCTTTATGTATTTCCACTATTCATAATGTATTGTAAGCTACATTGAGCCTGCAAAGAGGTGGAAAAATGCAATAAAATACATACATAAATAAACTTATGTGTTGGAAACAAACAAGACTGGGAAGAAAACAGAATCCATCAAGGAGAACAATTGTCATCCCAAAAGTAATTACACCTTTTTCTTGAGGCAGGTGTAGTGAGAGGATTTGCACCCAGAATCTACAACTACCAACTGAACAAGAAATATTACTAATGCCATATATAGAGAGAAAACTCAATGAGTCTAGTTTTAAAGTAAATTGTAATTTTATTGTATGTTTTATCAGATACATTTTGTAGATTAATATTTGTAATTTAGATTATGAATGTTACACTTGTAATATACCAAGAATTTTTAGATTATGTGAAATATAAATATTGAAAATAAAGTAAAAGGCTGCCCAATCCAGTACTGTTCTATGGGATGTGTTTAAGACTACAATGTCCCTTGTAGATAGTAAGCCTGCATAAAGAGATGATTTTGTAACTCAATTGCTGTCTTCTTCAGACAAGCGCTGGCTTGATGGCGGTAGGGGAGGAAAACACCCCAAGCGTGGAAGAGAAAAGGTGTTAATTTTTTCACAAAACAGATTCTCAGTCATGGAAGGAGCATCAGCAAGATGGTCATCCAGGTTTTTCTGAGCCTGGAAACCCAAAGCCATGTCAATTCTGTGTGCCTTGATGGTAATGGCTAAGGTGTGTTGCACTGAGGGGCATTTTTGAAAGGATGTGTGGAATTTCCATACTAATTTAACAAGAGGCTTTGCAAACATACAGCCTATTGTAAAACAGGAGTAGGACCGCATGGGCAAGCACTTTCATGTACAGAGGGAACAGTACAAACTGGAGCTGGGGAGGTGTACCACCCCTCCTCACAGAGAAGTGGGAACAACAGCTTTCTAAAGTTGCTGATCCCTCAGCCAAGGCCGTCCCATCATCCCAGCCAGCATGACCTTTCCAGCACAAACAGCCCCCCCCCCCCCCCCATGGAGGCACTCGCCCTTCACGCCCTGGCAATCAAGGCCCCAATATGTTCTAAATCCACAAGCCCTCCTACCTCCCAAATCTCCGACAGAGTCCCTGGTGTCTGGTGACGTGTGAGGTTCCCACTCGCTACCCCCTAGAGAGTCTCTGTGATGCAAAATGGCCTGAGAGAGCTCGTGCAGTAATACCATAGTATTACCACTAGAGGTCAGGCGTTTATTAGGTCTCTTAGTGGCCATTTTGGATACTGGAGACTCTCTAGGTGGCAGCAAGTTGGCATCATTCACCTCATTGGACACCAGGACCCTTCAGTAAGGCCAGGGACTCTGTCAGAGTGTTGGGAGGCAGGTGGGTTTGTGGACACAGAACAAGTTTGGGATCTCGAGCCCTGGGGGGAGGCCCCCATATGGATGCCTCCATGGGAGGAGGGGGTTGTTAGTGCCGAGAATGTTGGTGATGACGGGTGTGCAAAAGGTGGGGAAAGACTAGAATTGCAGGGCCTTACACTTCAGGATTTAGAGCTGCTCCTGAAGCAGGCATGACGGCCTTGGAGCAAAACTAAATTCCGATGTCTGGATTTTGCACTGCAGGCATGGATTTTCTATGTGAAATAGGGAATGTATATCTGTTATTCTGCCCAGACCTCTTCCTCTCCCCCTTGCCATCTTGACATAGTGAGTCTCCACACATGAATGACACCTATTATCTCCTCCACAGACAGGGGTTAAACCAATTGGCCTGGGATGTCCTGCCCACTTACTACTGGAGGGGGACACCAGGAAGTTCAGATCCAATCAGTTCACAGCTCTAAAGTGATGTCATCAGGGAAGCCTTGCAGGGAGGAGGAGTTGGGACAGCAGCCAGCCAATGAGAGTCCATCTTCAGGGAGATGGGTGTTCTAGGATGTCAGCCAGCCAATAGAAGGAATCAGCAGGAACAGCTGGGGGTGGCACCAAGCCCTGATGCTGCTGATTCCCCACAGAAGAGCCGAGAGCAGCAGAGAGGTTTTTCCCACTTTTTTCCCAGCAGCTGGAGGCAGGGAGCCCCAACACAGGTATGTCCCCCCCCCCCCCCCAACAAAAAGCACTTTTCTGTTTGCAAAAAAAAAAAAAAAGATACATCTACTGCTTTCATATACGCAGCTTGTCTGTGTATGAGAGCCAGCTGTAGCAGAGCTACAGCTGGCTCTCATACACACAGACAAGCTGCGTATATGAAAGCAGTTCTGCGCTTGCTCAGCTGACAGACTGGCTTTCCCCATATCGCATGCAAATGAGCTGGGTCACAAAACCAACGAACAGCTCATTTGCAAGCAATTCTTTGTGAATCCCTCTGTGTTTCTAAATTGGTAAATTTTTACCGATTTAGAAATGCAGACGGATTCTTAACGGAACCTTTGTGCAGCTGGCTGTAAGTGTATCAACACAACAAACGTTAATAAATTAACCCTAACAGGCTCGTATGGACTATTGAGAAGGGGTGGAAATAATCAGGAAAATTAGTGTCCCTGCTCCCATCTAAGCATTAAGGTCTGCTGTGTTCATGGCTAGAGGCAGGGGCGTGGCCAGACATCCAAGTTTGGGTGGGCCTGGACCCAAGGTGGGTGGGCAGAACTCCGCCTTGTCCTACAAGTGATTTGGTTTCTCCCTCTTTTGCCTGCATGCCATATGGTCTTTCAAACATCCCCTCTCCCCCATATACCTTTTAAATAGCAGATTTTCACCGGCAGCAAACAGTTGTTGGGAGTTTTTGGCTGGTGGGGCTTGGGGTCCCTGCCACTGCCAGCCACATTATAGGTGTGCTGCTACTTAGTGGGCCTGAGCCTAAAGTGGGTGGGCCTGGGCCTGGGCCCACGCTTGGCTACGCCACTGGCTGGAGGGTACATTTGTCCTAAGCTGTCAAACCTATATTGTAAGACAAAATTCCCCCTCACAGTATTGTCCCCAACTATGTTTGTATAAGACCTTACAGGAATAAATCTCATGCACAAGATATATGAACAATTTTATCCAACATGAGTTTTGCCACAGTAGTCTAAAAGAACATGCAAACATTGTCTAGACATTGGGTAGTTAGCAAACAGTTAGGAGAATAATTCTTAATTCATGGAGCATTTACATGGAAAAGTGAGCTGGCCAGCTAAGGTAAACAGTACTGCTGTCTCATTTTGTCTTTCAAATGAAAGTAAGACGTATGCAACAGTAAATCAGACCAAAGCACCTTCAGGTTATTCAAGAAGATAGTTGTTAATGTTAATCACTTCCTTTATTTTCATGTCCAAGTTGTTTTGGGTAACAGCTGCTTTTTCCAATAGTAATTTGGTTCTATTTAGCCTAGGAAGTTAAAAGGCAGTTGATGTTTGAAAAAGGTGGGGAGCCTGACTAATTTATTTGAACATTTCATCACAAGCAGCAGTCTTTTCCTGGTTTGGGGAGGGGGAGAGAAATAGTGAGAGATTTTATCACATTATTGTAGCTGGTTAGCTGCAATTACAGGTTTCCAATGGTTTTGTACTGTACAGTGGATTATTCCACAGAGCTTAGAAGTACAGCTAATATTCATAGAAAACTGAAAATAAATCTTTATTAATAAGTCTATTACAATATAGAAAACAGAGGGGTGTTCCTTGGCTTTTGGTTTATTAGTCACCTTCTTGCAACATTAGAAGTTCAAGGTTAATTACATTCATGTACTTGAATTATTTCCTTGCCCACATAGGTTCACAACTTTTAGGTGAGAGGTTGAAGAGATTCGCCAACTTCAGTATGCCATCTCCACCCTATCTAAATCATAAAGTTACAGTACATTGCACTTCCATCACATTGGGCTTGGCTGCTTAGTAAAGGCTGGTTTCATTTACTATACAGTATTACAGCTCACCTGATTTGTTATAGGTTAATCCTGACACAGTACCTGCCTTAGAGGAAACTATAATAAAAAAATAACTTTTCCTGATGAAGTCAGACATTCCCCCCTCCCCCCAACCTAAAAAATTTTCTACAGTACACTAAACATGGGTGTATGGGCTGAATGCAGAAAGCAGAACCCTCACAAGACGGGATCTTTCCTGCCTGCCCAGAAGAATCTGTTGCCTTCTTCGGGTATGGACCCTCTAGCTCGGGGGAGGGCGGGAGGAGAGCCGGCTCGCCCTGAAGAACAACCGGACAAAAAGGGTGCCGGTACGCCGTACCAGCACAAAAAAAAAAAAGCACTGGTTAAGTGACTTGCCCAGAGTCACAAGGAGCTGCAGTGGGAATTGAACTCAGATTCCCAGGATCAAAGTCCACTGCACTAACCACTAAGCTACTCCTCCACAACAAACAAGAATCTTTTAGAAGTGTTACTATACTGACATTTGGAATATATGGCTTAATAGCCAGTAACCAGCAGCAAGAGTAATTTATAAGCAGGCAACCATTGCTACTCACATATACAGCTTCAGTGCAGTATACACCACCTGTTTTGTTCTTCAGATCAATTAATTGTCACAAATAGTAGGTGGCACTTGCACACCTCTTAACACTTATCACCAATGTGACATGTTAAGAGGTGTGCAACAATAAAAGGGCAGATTTGTGCCTAGTATTAGATGCACATCCCAGAACTATTCTCCAGGGAATGCGGGAGGTTATCAAAAGCTGGATTTTACAGTGGATTAAATTCAAGCTTGGAGACTGGAAGCCTCCAAGCATTCCCTTACCCACCATACAAAATGGATAGCTAGGTTGAAGGAAAGGACATCTGAATGCACTACAAGTTCACCAAAAGGGGGAAAGTTAGAAAAGTACACCCTTCATAAAAATGTATGAAAGGTTAGCAAGCAGCAGAAAAAGCTTGATACCTGAAAATTATACAGCTATTGGGGAACACAAATCAGAAGGGAGAATATCTGCTTTACTGCAGTGTTGGGGGAAAGAGTTCCAAACAGGGGCGTAGCCAGACTTTGGCAGGAGGGGTGTCCAGAGCCCGAGGTGCCACCACCACCACCAACAACTTTGACACCCCCCTGCCGATGACCCTCTCGACCCCCCTCCCGCCGCCAACCCTTCCCCGCCGCCACCTACCTTTGCTGGCTGGGGACCCCAATGTTGTACGTGCAGGACATCAGAAACAGAACAAAGCCTTGCGCCGGAAGAAGAGGACCTTGGCTGGCAGGGGTTAAGGTCCCCCGCCAGCAAAGGTAGCCAATGGCGGGGGAGGGTTGGCGGCGGGAGGGGGGGGGGTCAAGAGGGTCATCGGCAGGGGGATCCAGGGCCAAATCCTCAGGGGCCCAGGCCCCCGTGGCCCCACGTAGCTACGCCACTGGTTCCAAAAGATATTTGCTAGGAACGGGCGATTACGGATGAACAGCATTTATTTAATGGTTTGATGAGAAACAGAACCATTATTCCATCCCACCCCTCGTATCAGGTTTCTGAAGTTGTTGCTTGTTTGCGGAAAGAGGGTCTCCTTAATTCCATTTATTATGGTAAATAATATTCATAGACAGAATCCTTTTGAGTTTCCTTTTCACAAGGGACAGAATGGAGGGGCATAATCGAACGGTACCGGCCATCTTCGGGGCCAGCTCCGCAAAGGGGTGGTGCCAACCAAATTATTGAAAAAGATGGCCGGCCATCTTTTCTTTCGATAATACGGTTGGGGCCGGCTAACTCTCAACATTTAGGTCAGCTTCAAAAAAGTGGGGGAAAAATCCAAGTGCTCAGGGACGAGGTCCAAAATCAAAACTATTTTTGCTTGGCTTTTTTCAGTAATACCAGTGGGATTTGAACCAGCCACCTCTGGATTACAAGACCTATACTCTTAACTACTTGGCCACAGCTCCACTTACTTGGATGTCCCTCCCTTTTGATTATGCCCCTTCAGGTGTCTCTCAGCCAATCACAGACAGCTAAATGTGCTGTGACTGGCTGAGAGACACCTGAAGGGGCATAATCAAAAGGGAGGGACATCCAAGTAAGTGGAGCTGTGGCCAAGTAGTTAAGAGTATAGGTCTTGTAATCCAGAGGTGGCTGGTTCAAATCTCACTGGTACTACTGAAAAAGCTGAGCAAAAATGGGGCACTTGGATTTTTTTTTGGGTGGGAGGGGATTGGTGACCACTGGTGGAGTAAGGGGAGGTCATCCCCGATTCCCTCAGATGGTCAGTTGGGACTCCTTTTTGAAGTTTGGTCGTGAAAAAAAAAAGGGACCAAGTAAAGCCAGCGAAATGCTCGTCAAGCCTGGCTTTTATTTTTCCATTATTGGGCAAAGCCGGCCATCTCATGAGCATGCCCCCGTCCCGCCTTCACTAACCTACTGACACGCCCCCTTGAAATTTCGCCGGCTCCTCTAAGGAAAGCAGGTGAAGCCGGACAAAATCGGCTTTCGGTTATACCGATTTGGCCGGTTTCAGGAGATCGCCGGCCATCTTCCGATTTGTGTCAGAAGATGGCTGGCGATCACTTTCGAAAATGAGCTGGATGGTCACCTTAGCACAACAAGGTCCACCCTGAACTTACCTGTGACTGGTTCTTGAGTACCACTGTCAATGGAAATCCATGCCTCCTGAAAAGAAAACAAACATTTTACACATTTACTAAGTTCATAATGTTCCAGGGGTGTAGCCACTGGCAGGCCTGGACGGGCCCAGGCCCAGCCACTTTCCATCCAGGCCCGCCCAGCCAACATCCACCCCGAGTGTCAGCAGGTGGGGGGGGGGGGGTGCGCTCCGCTGGCGCTGCAGACCCCACCTGCCAGCTCCATCGATGAGCCAACAACCGTCTTTTGTCTCCCAGCATCCAGCTTAAAAAAAAAAAAAAACCCCGGTGAAACGCCTCGTGTCTGCTGTGCTCTGGGCTGCTGTGAAGGCAGCAAATCCCCTCGTCACATCGGCCCTTCCTTCACTGTGTCCCACCCTCTGATGTAACTTCCTTTTTCCGCGAGGGCGGGACACAGTGAAGGAAGGGCTGACACGAGGGGATTTGCTGCCTTCACAGCAGCGCAGAGCACAGCAGACGCAAGACGTTTCACTGGTTTTTTTTTTTTTTTAAAGGCTGGATGCCGGTGGCAGAAGAGGGTCGTCGGCTCGTCGATGGAGCTGGTAGGCAGATGGGGACTGGGTCGAGGAGGGGGGCTCTAATACAAGGCATGTGGATGAAGGGAACTGGGGACTGAAAAGGACGGTAGGTGGGATAAGGGGGCTAGTACTAGAACTGGGGACTGAAAAGGGGCAGGGGCTGAAGCTCCGGACTGGTGGGAGAAAAGGGCTGGGACTGAAACTGGGGACTGGTGGGACAGTGGGGCTGAAAAGGAGGGGCAGCAAGAGGGAGGGCAGATCCTGGATGGATGGGAGAGGGAGGGCAAATGGTGGATTGAAGGGGCAGAGAGAAAGGGCAGACAGTGGATGGAAGGGATGGCAGAGAGGGCAGACACTGGATGGCAGAGAGAGAGAGAGAGAGCGAAGACAGATGCTGGATGGAAGGAAGACTGTGAAAAGAAGATGAGGAAAGCAGAAACCAGCGACAACTGTAAATACAATATATATTTTTATTTTTTTGCTTTAGGATAAAGTAGATGTGTTAATAAATGTTTATAAATAGAACATGTAAATAAGGTAATCTTTTTTTTGGACTAATTTTAATACATTTTGACTAGCTTTTGGAGAACAAAACCCCCTTCCTCAGGTCAGGATAGGATACTGTAACAGCACTATACTGTATTGACCTGAGGATGTAGGTTTTGGCCTCTGAAAGCTAAATGAATTAGTCCAATAAAATGGTATTATTTTATTTTCTATATTTGTTTTATTTCTATTTGTTAATTTGTAAAGTGGTGATTGGTATTTGTTAGTTTTTTTCAAATTTACATCCGCTGTCTTTATATTTTGCACAGTACTAGGGGACATTTTCTGTTTCTTTGGTGTTGCATTGTATGCAGAGTCTGGCATCTTGGGGGTTCAGTTTAGAGTGTATCTGTGTTTGTGAAAAAGACATGGCTTTCAGTTGGCACTGACTGTACAGGATATGCGATCTGTACTATTCTGTCTGGTTTCGTTGTACAATAGGTGAATTGATGTTCAAGTGCTCACTGTAGTGTTTAAGATGCTTTCCTTTTCCTTGTGTGACTTGTAGAAATTACTGCTTATGGTATGCTAGAATTGCTCTATAGGTCCTGAGTGTTTTGTATTCTCGGTATGCCTAGTACTGGATTTTGGAGGGGGGTGTTAAAAAAATGACCAGCCCCGGCTGTCAACTACCCTAGGTACGCCACTGCTTTGATCGCTGTCGCTGTCTTTTGTCCCGTGACCAATGGTGTACCAAGGGGGGGGCGGTGGGGGCGGTCCACCCCGGGTGCACGCCGCCGGGGGGTGCCGCGGCGTGCGCCTGCTCCTCCGAATTCACTAAACTTCGTTCGCTGCAGCTCCCTCTGCCCCGGAACAGGTTGCTTCCTGTGCTGGGGCAGAGGGAGCTGCAGCGAACGAACGAAGTTTAGCGAACTCGGAGGGGCAGGCGCACACCGCGGCACCCCCCCCCCAGCGGCATGCACCGGGGGGGGGGTGTCATTTCGTCGGAGGGGGGGAGGTGTCATCTAGCGGGGGGGGGGCGCATTGGCGCTCCGCCCCGGGTGCCATCCAGGCCAGGAACGCCACTGCCCGTGGCTGATGCCAAACTATGGGGGAGGGGGAAGGGCAGGGTTGATGCTGGGCTACAGTTCCAGGCTGGAGATTTTGGGACAGTCCTGCATTTCTGACCACCCCATTGTTATGGGACTTGCAGCATTGATTTCCATGGGCAGAATCAGGCACTGCAAATCCCACACTGATTTGGGTTATAAAGTTTAAATCAGGACTGCACAAAAGCTCAAGCCTGGAACTGGGTAATTTGCCATCTCTGTGATTTCTAATTTTTTGTGTTTTATTCTGCAATTTATAAGGGGTGGTCTGTGTTCTTGGCATCTCTGCAATTTTTAATTTTTTGTCTTTTATTCTGCAGTTGGAATGGGGTGGTCTGTGTTCTGCATGTGACTGATGTAAAAGATTCTGTGTGCATGTAGTTCGTGTGGGGATTTATATGAGTCTGACTTCTCTGGCTTTTTAAATGGGAATGTCAGTTTCAGAATTTACCTGTTTTATGAATACAGCTTAATCAGGCATTTGCATTTGTTACAAAGCAAAGTTTGAAGGATATGTGCCATTGACATGTTTGCCTTATAGCAGTCATATTTGGTCAAGTTTAAGATATGGGATAAAATCACTATATTTAAAAATGTCGGTGTTCCATGAACCAGGTATGTAGTTTGTGTTAATGCAGGAGAGCTGTTGCACAGACAGTTTACTTAGAGATCCATCATCAAGTGCACTCTAAGGCATTATTAAGGAGTATCCCAAGAAACACTACTCACACCTAGTGCCCACCCATATTAGCTCTTGGCCCACGCAAAATGTCAGGTCTGGCTACGCCACTGTAATGTTCATGACTGTTATTAATAAATATCTGACTGAAAGGTACAACTGACTAAATAGAAGAGATTTGATTTAACTGTTGCCCCATTCTACCACATTTGTGTTTGTTAAGTTATACATCTCCACCCACGGCTGCAACAGGATAAAGCTAGTTTCAGTTCTGTGTTGTTATCTGATGCATGAGTGGAGTGGAGGAGTGGCCTAGCAGTTAGAACACATGGGGGGGGGGGGGGGTTCAAATCCCACTGCTGCTCCTTGTGATCTTGATCAAGTCACTTAACCCTCCATTGCCTCAGGTACAAGCTTAGATTGTGAGCCCACCTGGGACAGAATGTAACTCACCTCAAGCTACTCCTGAAAAAGGTGTGAGCAAAATCCAAATAAATAAGTTAACTACTGTACCTCTATCAATCTGCTGAAGCATGTCACAACATTCTTGCATGAACCAAAATCTAATTTGATACATACAACTAAAGTGGATCACTGTAAAAAAATAAACAACCCATTCACTTTAAAAATGCTTGCTGTTTTACATTAAATTTTATGCTGCACAGAGTTGTCACATAGGCAGTAAACTATTTTGCATTCTGCTCTCTAGAGTGCCTAGAGAAAAATTCTTTATAGTGCAGTAAGATACGCATTTCACTGAGCTACACATCAGGGCTGGGGACAGATTGATTTAACTTATGCCTTTCTAGTAGCTCAAGAAGAGTACAGGTACAAAGGACTTACAATATAAAAGGAATCTGGGGCAATAGAGGAGTAAGTGACTTGTCCAACATCACAGAGAGTTGAGGCATCACAACAGAAGGAGCTACAGGTGCCATGACTCCCCCCATTTTTTCCTTCCCTTCCTTCCACCTTCATTGCTAGAATTTCTCCCTATTCTCCACCCCCCACCTTGTTCTCCAGTATTTCCCTCCTCCCCTTCCCTTGACCTGTAAGCATAAGTACATAAGTACATAAGTAGTGCCATACTGGGAAAGACCAAAGGTCCATCTAGCCCAGCATCCTGTCACCGACAGTGGCCAATCCAGGTCAAGGGCACCTGGCACGCTCCCTAAACGTAAAAACATTCCAGACAAGTTATACCTAAAAATGCGGAATTTTTCCAAGTCCATTTAATAGCGGTCTATGGACTTGTCCTTTAGGAATCTATCTAACCCCTTTTTAAACTCCGTCAAGCTAACCGCCCGTACCACGTTCTCCGGCAACGAATTCCAGAGTCTAATTACACGTTGGGTGAAGAAAAATTTTCTCCGATTCGTTTTAAATTTACCACACTGTAGCTTCAACTCATGCCCTCTAGTCCTAGTATTTTTGGATAGCGTGATCAGTCGCTTCACATCCACCCGATCCATTCCACTCATTATTTTATACACTTCTATCATATCTCCCCTCAGCCGTCTCTTCTCCAAGCTGAAAAGCCCTAGCCTTCTCAGCCTCTCTTCATAGGAAAGTCGTCCCATCCCCACTATCATTTTCGTCGCCCTTCGCTGTACCTTTTCCAATTCTACTATATCTTTTTTGAGATACGGAGACCAGTACTGAACACAATACTCCAGGTGCGGTCGCACCATGGAGCGATACAACGGCATTATAACATCCGCACACCTGGACTCCATACCCTTCCTAATAACACCCAACATTCTATTCGCTTTCCTAGCCGCAGCAGCACACTGAGCAGAAGGTTTCAGCGTATCATCGACGACGACACCCAGATCCCTTTCTTGATCCGTAACTCCTAACGTGGAACCTTGCAAGACGTAGCTATAATTCGGGTTCCTCTTACCCACATGCATCACTTTGCACTTGTCAACATTGAACTTCATCTGCCACTTGCACGCCCATTCTCCCAGTCTCGCAAGGTCCTCCTGTAATCGTTCACATTCCTCCTGCGACTTGACGACCCTGAATAATTTTGTGTCATCGGCGAATTTAATTACCTCACTAGTTATTCCCATCTCTAGGTCATTTATAAATACATTAAAAAGCAACGGACCCAGCACAGACCCCTGCGGGACCCCACTAACTACCCTCCTCCACTGAGAATACTGGCCACGCAATCCTACTCTCTGCTTCCTATCTTTCAACCAGTTCTTAATCCATAATAGTACCCTACCTCCGATTCCATGACTCTGCAATTTCTTCAGGAGTCTTTCGTGCGGCACTTTGTCAAACGCCTTCTGAAAATCCAGATATACAATATCAACCGGCTCCCCATTGTCCACATGTTTGCTTACCCCCCTCAAAAAAATGCATTAGATTGGTGAGGCAAGACTTCCCTTCACTAAATCCGTGCTGACTTTGTCTCATCAGTCCATGTTTTTGTATATGCTCTGCAATTTTATTCTTAATAATAGCCTCCACCATCTTGCCCGGCACCGACGTCAGACTCACCGGTCTATAATTTCCCGGATCTCCTCTGGAACCCTTCTTAAAAATCGGAGTAACATTGGCTACCCTCCAGTCTTCCGGTATTACACTCGATTTTAGGGACAGATTGCATATTTCTAACAGTAGCTCCGCAAGTTCATTTTTTAGTTCTATTAATACTCTGGGATGAATACCATCAGGTCCCGGTGATTTACTACTCTTCAGCTTGCTGAACTGACCCATTACATCCTCCAAGGTTACAGAGAATTTGTTTAGTTTCTCCGACTCCCCCGCTTCAAATATTCTTTC
Source organism: Microcaecilia unicolor (assembly GCF_901765095.1). Lineage (NCBI taxonomy): Eukaryota > Metazoa > Chordata > Amphibia > Gymnophiona > Siphonopidae > Microcaecilia > Microcaecilia unicolor. The sequence continues at coordinate 326,734,630 of NC_044031.1, forward strand.
CGGCACCGGTGTCCCCCCCCAAATCCTCCTCGGTGAAGACCGAAGCAAAGAATTCATTTAATTTCTCCGCTACGGCTTTGTCCTCCTTGATCGCCCCTTTAACACCATTTTCGTCCAGCGGCCCAACCGACTCTTTGGCCGGTTTCCTGCTTTTAATGTATCTAAAAAAATTTTTACTATGTATTTTTGCTTCCAACGCTAATTTCTTCTCAAAGTCCTTTTTTTGCCCTCCTTATCTCCGCTTTGCATTTGGCTTGGCATTCCTTATGATCTATCCTGTTACTTTCAGTTGGTTCTCTTCTCCACTTTCTGAAAGATTGTTTTTTGGCTCTAATGATTTCCTTTATCTTACTGTTTAGCCACACCGGCTGACGTTTAGTCTTTTTTCCCTTTTTTCTAATACGTGGAATATATTTGTCCTGAACCTCCAGGATGGTGTTTTTAAACAGCATCCACGCCTGATGCAAGTTTTTTACTCTGCGAGCTGCTCCTTTCAGTCTTTTTTTCACCATTTTTCTCATTTTGTCGTAATCACCTTTTCTATAGTTAAACGCTAGCGTACTTGATTTCCTAGTTTCACTTCCTTCAATGCCAATATCAAAACCGATCGTATTATGATCACTGTTATCAAGCGGCCCTCGTATCGTTACCCCCTGCACTAGATCATGAGCACCACTAAGGACTAAGTCTAGTATTTTTCCTTCTCTTGTCGGCTCCTGAACTAGCTGTTCCATGAAGCTGTCCTTGATTTCATCAAGAAATCTTATGTCCCTTGCGTGTACAGATGTTACATTAACCCAGTCTATATGCGGGTAATTGAAATCCCCCCATTATTATCTTTTTCATCAGCTGAAATGTTGAATTATGACCTCCCTCCCCTGGGTGGTGAGGTTGCAATCTGCTTAACAAAATGGCATTTTGGCCAGTTGAGTATCTCAACCATCTGTGCGTGCTCAGGGTGGGGGTGGGGGGCTGCTGGCTTCTGCACCTTCCAAAACAGGTAGTTTGGAAGGGGCAGAAACCAGTAGGCCCCAAACATGCACAGATGCACAAGGTCCCACAGCATCTGGCCATGATGCCACGTTAATGCAGCATTGCTGCTCAGGGGAAATTTGAATCTTGCTGTCACTGGTTCTCAACCTGCTGCTGTAACCAGGAGGCTACTCCTCCACTTATTTTATTGCTGTATGCAATGCATACCACAGTAAACTTATAAATGGCATAGAAAAACGCCAATTACCTTCCCCCACAAGAATTCAGCAGTGCATCCTCCTGTTTAGTCCAAAAGGAAAAAAAAAAAAAAAGTAGAAAACACATCTCGATTTCACAAATACCTGCTCTTACTGAATTAAAGTATCTGTAAAATCAAGATGGGTTTTCTGCTTTTTTTTTTTTTTTTTTGGACTGCCTTCGGGCTACTTGCAGATTATAGATTCCTTTATTGTTTTCATCTCCTCCTATACAGATCATGTTTATTCCAATGGTGTAATTTTCTTATAGCTTTGCCCCACTCTGTGCCATTCTTGCTTTATTCAGGAGTTTCTGGCATCTGTGTTGAACCAGTTTAGTCTTTTGCTTTACATTCATAGGGCTGATAAGGAAGGCTAAAAGGGACTTCGAAAAAAAGATTGCGTTGAAGGCAAACACACATAGTAAAAAATTTTTTTAGGTATATTAAAAGCAGAAAGCCGGCAAAAGAATCAGGTGGACCGCTAGATGACCGAAGAGTAAAAGGGGCGATCAGGGAAGACAAAGCCGTAGCGGAGAGATTAAATGAATTCTTTGCTTCAGTCTTCACAGAGGAAGATTTGGGTGGGATACCGGTGCCAGAAATGGTATTCAAAGCTGACAAGTCTGAGAAACTTAATGAATTCTCTGTAAACCTGGAGGATGTAATGGGGCAGTTCTACAAATTGAAGAGTAGCAAATCTCCTGGACTGGATGGTATTCATCCCAGAGTACTGATAGAACTGAAAAATTAGCTTGCGGAGCTATTGTTAGTAATATGTAATTTATCCTTAAAGTCAAGCGTGGTATCGGAAGATTGGAGGGTGGCCAATGTAATGCCGATTTTTAAAAAAAAGGTTCCAGAGGAGATCCAGGAAATTATAGACCGGCGAGTCTGATTTCAGTGCCGGGCAAAATGGTAGAGACTATTATTAAGAACAAAATTACAGAGCATATTCAAAAGCATGGATTAATGAGACAAAGACAACATGGATTTAGTGAAGGGAAATCTTGCCTCACCAATCTACTACATTTCTTTGACGGGGTGAACAAACATGTGGATAAAGGTGATCCGGTTGATATTGTGTATCTGGATTTTCAGAAAGCATTTCATAAAGTACCTCATACAAGACTCCAGAGGAAATTGGAGAGTCATGGGATAGAAGGTAGTGTTCTGTTGTGGATTAAAAACTGGTTAAAAGATAGAAAACAAGAGAGTAGGGTTAAATGGTCAGTATTCTCAATGGAGAAGGGTAGTTAGTGGGGTTCCCCAGGGGTCTGTGCTGGGACCGCTGCTTTTTAACATATTTATAAATGACCTAGAGCTGGGAGTAAGTAGTGAGGTAATTAAAATGCTGATCACCCAAAGTTATTCAAATCGTTAAATCGTAGGAGGATTGTGAAAAATTATAAGAGGACCTTATGAGACTGGGAGACTGGGCATCTAAATGGCAGATAACGTTTAATGTTAGCAAGTGCAAAGTGATGCATGTGGGAAAGAGGAGCCCGAATTATAGCTACGTCATGCAAGGTTCCACATTAGGAGTCACAGACCAAGAAAGGGATCTAGGTGTCGTCGTTGATGATACGTTGAAACCTTCTGCTCAGGGTGCTGCTGTGGCTAAGAAAGCAAATAGAATGTTAGGTGTTATTAGGAAAGGAATGGAAAATACAAATGAGGATGTTATAATGACTTTGTATCGCTCCATGGTGCGACCGCACCTCGAATATTGTGTTCAATTCTGGTCGCCGCATCTCAAAAAAGATATAGTGGAATTAGAAAAGGTGCAGAGAAGGGACAACGAAAATGATAAAGGGGATGGACGACTTCCCTATGAGGAAAGGCTAAAGCGGCTAGGGTTCTTCAGCTTGGAGCAAAGGCGGCTGAGGGGAGATACGATAGAGGTCTATAAAATAATGACTGGAGTTGAATGGGTAGATGTGAAGCGTCTGTTTATGCTTTCCAAAAATACTAGGACTAGGGGGCATGCGATGAAACTACAATGTAGTAAATTTAAAACGAATCAGAGAAAGTTTTTCTTCACTCAATGTGTAATTAAACTCTGGAATTCATCGCCAGAGAATGTGGTAAAGGCGGTTAGCTTAGCGGAGTTTAAAAAAAAGGTCTGGCTGACTTCCTAAAGGAAATGTCCATAGACCATTATTAAATGGACTTGGGGGAAAATCCACTATTTCTGGGATAAGCAGTATAAAATGTTTTGTACTTTTTTGGGATCTTACCAGGTATTTGTGACCTGGATTGGCCACTGTTGGAAACAGGATGCTGGGCTTGATGGACCTTTTGTCTTTCCCAGTATGGCAATACTTATGTATGAAGTCTTAGTCCTAATAGGGCAGTGATGGCGAACCTATGGCACGCGTGCCAGAGAGGGCACACAGAGCCCTTTCTGTTGGCACACGTGCCGTCGCCTCAGCCAGTTCCAGCCCCCTGAGCACCAGGGCCCACCTCTGAATAAAAGTCATACCTGGTCGGGGTTAAGGCGTCGTCGGCAGCAGTAGTAGTGAAAAGCGTGCTGACTCGGCGCGCCTTCAGCCTTCCCTTCTGTCTCTCAAGCTCTGGTCCCACCCTCATTTCCTGTTTCCACAAGGGCGGGACCACAGAGCTTGAGAGACAGAAGGGAAGGCTAAAGGCGCGCCGAGTCAGCACGCTTTTCACTGCTGCTGCTGCCGCTGCCGCCGACGCCGACGCCACCTTAACCCCGACCAGGTATGACTTAAATTTCAGAGGGGGACCCTGGTACTCGGACGAAGGGAGGGCTGGCTGCTCTGGAAAAGCTTTTGTCTTTGACGCCATTGGTTTTCCTTGTCAGACCAGCCTCCATGTAGGGTTGCTGGTGTGTTTTCACTATGACAGCACTGCAGGATTAAATAAAACACCATTCCGTTTGTGGGGCACAAAGATTGGCTACCACAGTAGTAGGAAAATGCTGATAGGAGAGAGTCATTGAATGAGCAGCATTCTGGTTCCTCCCACGACAACCCTGGAACTGGGAGGGAGGGAGAGGGGACCAGCACTTTGAGATAAATAATTAGATTTTGGGTTGCTGTTTGGGCACTCGGTCTCTGAAAGGTTCGCCATCACTGTAAATAGGGGATATACATATAATAGGAAGTACCTAAAACATACATTACAAAATCTTTATTAGTGAGAACAAATCAGTGCATTAAAAAATTACTAAATAATATCCCTGTAACTCACTCGCACTGCCATCCACACCACACTTATACCCTAATCACATATGCAAGTCCCACAGAGAGCATTAAACATAAACCCTGAGTTGCAGTTTCTTCAGTCTCTGTATATCATCAGAGCACAGGCTCAATAAAGATGTCAATAAGACATAGATAACAATGGCATACCAGACCCAGTTCTTAGTAGTAGTAGTGGATATCGCTGATCTTTGTATCCAACAAGTTCTCAGGTGAATAGAGGAAAAAACCTCACTGCAATATAAAGCCAAAGTTCTTATCCCTGTGATAAAAAAAAGCACACTGGGGATTGCAAAGTCACAGGAATCTTCTGTGATCCTACACACAGTCAAACCTTTAATTTAAAGGCAGCCATGAAGTGCTTCAGGCAAGTGGGAGGCTTCCAGGGATAAATTAATTAAACCCACACAGTTGGTATATACTCCAACTTGGACCAGCTTCAACTTCAGTTACTAGACACAAGTGAGCTCTATCTTAGGAGCCTGAAGGCAATGTCTGTAAATAAAGCTAATGGTTAGAGCAGTAGGCTAAGAACCAGAGAAATTTGATTTGAATCCCACTAATGCTCCTTGTGCTTTTGATTAAAATCAATGAACTTGCCATTGCCTCAGGCACAAAACCTAGGGGCTGATGCAGAAAGCCCTCATGGTAGAGCTGCTGACTGCACAGCTTCTACTGTGAGCTTTCTGCAAAAAAAGAAAAATATTGCCTGGGAGATACAATGTTTACTGAGCATGCAAATTACTACCACATTGCAGCAGTAACCCACAGCTCATAGAAAAATGGTCATCCTGTTAGCACATAAGCAAGGATCGACAAGTAGGGTGAGAAAACACACACAACTGCTGGCATAGTTTTGGCATTGCCTCCTCCCCCCAAGAGCACAGCACCTTCCTGACCCAACACCCTCCCCATACACATATTCCCCAAGGTCTAGTGCACCCCCAAACCCTCCCTCTCCCGCCCTGCTTAGGTTCATGTTAAATGCAGGAATGATACCTACTTGCTCCTACCTCTGGCACTGCCATCTTGAAATAAGGCAGTGCCCAGCTCTGAACATTGCGTCCTGTGATGCACTGGATAGGGTTAGTCTGGCATAGTAAGGATTCTTTCCCCTTTTTTGGTAGTTGGGCAGAGATGGTAATGTTCTGTCAGGGGCACTCAATGCTGTCTCAAACCTTGCAATAGGCTTCTGGCATTATGCCCCCCGCAGTTGACAATCAATGCACAGCTCTACATTGCTGCAGGGTAATTAATAGGCTTTTTCTGTTTCAATATGCTGTGTGTTAGAGGCAGACCAAAACTATTGGAAAGCTTTTGGCCGAAGTCAATACCGAAGACTCAAGTTTTGTTGTATCTGTGTGAACCAGTGAGAGTTGCTGGGGATTGTTGGCTTGCACTCTTCATCCCTCTGCTAAACCCACAGTATCCATGCCAGAATATAATACATTTTAAAATGAAAGACCATAATTTACTTCCAAGCAAAATAGCCTCCACACCCAAGGACCACAGCTAATAATAATAATAAAACAAAACAAAACAAAGCCATGGTGCTTTTACAGTGGCCGAATGTGCACTGTGCTGAGTGACAGTAGATGTTATAATGCCACATAGGTGCTGCTCATGCTGCCTCTGCTTGCTATTGGACATAGAAGGGGAGGGAGGGGTAGGGGAGTAGTCTAGGGGGGGGAATAAAAAGATAAAATACAAATATGATGGTATGTCAACAGTAATTGTGGAAACAATTATGCAATGTGAAATGTAACAGCTGATTGTGTGAACTTTAATAAAAATGATTGAAACATAATGCCACATAGGAGGCCTAATGAATTTATCATCCCAAAATTTATGTAGACAAATTGCTGCTAAAGCTTTCTATCAAAAGAATTTGGAGCGCTCTGTTTACCATATAAACTATTGTGCACTATTCCTCCCCCCCCCCCCCCCCCCCCCCACCACCAAAAAAAATCCTTGGTGGTCTAGTGGTGTACTTGGGGAGGTCCTTTTGAGAGCAGAGCTGGAATGGGCAGGAGTAACTGGGGATCAGTCATGCAGAGCATGATTTAAGCAGGCAGGCAGGGAGCCTCTTCTATCAAGTTAAATCACTTTTAATATAGGGCAGCAAGGGATCCTTTTACTAAGGTGTGCTGAAAAATGGCCTGCAGTAGTGTACGGTGTAGGTTTTAGGCACGCGCAGAATAATTTCAGTGCACCTGTACAAAAAAGGCCTTTTTTAAAAAACATTTTGGCGAAAATGGACGTGCAGCAAAATGAAAATTGCCCCACGTCCATTTTGGGTCTGAGACCTTCCCACCAGCCACTGACCTAGCGGTAAAATCTCACGCAGTAATGACCTACCTGCGCCAAATGCCACTTGGCGCGCATCCGATATGCGCTGCAGAAATAATTATTTTGATGCTGTGTGCCAAAAATGAAATTACCATAAGAACCACACGGTAGCCGTGCGGTAACTCCATTTTGGTGCACATTGGGCACACGTAGACGCTTACGTGGATTAGTAAAAGGGCCCCTTTGGTTTATGGTCAAAGATTAGTATTTTTCCCTCATGTTTCTAGTGCTACACAGTTTAGGAGGAAGAAGTTTTTGTAATTTTTTTGACTCTAGGTGGGACTTTCATAAGTTTTCCTTGGACGTGTTTAATTTCATACCAATAGCCAACTATGTGTTTCTAGATCCTTATCAGAAGCTTTTTCTTAATAGTGGCTCAACCTGTTTCTTGTTTTTTCTCAAATTGTTTTTGTTCCCCCCTCCCCCCCCCCCCCCCCCCCCCCCCCCCCCCATTTTCTTTTAGGCAGAGATAAAATTCTTATTTGAGCCGAGACACAATAGCAAGTCCTCTATGATGTGTTCATACAGGTTGTACTATACTGGGTCTTTGGTTAATGTGTTTTCCTGTGACTGTTCTAAAGATATATTTTAGAAACGATATTTTATTAAATGTTTTTAATCAGACCACTCTACAGTTGGTGTTCTGAACTAACAAGTTGACCTAAAATCTTTTAGGCCAGTGCTGCTTAACCCAGTCAGGTTTTCTTCATAGCAACAATCACAAGATTAGACTGGCATATTAAGTGCACACAAATCTAATTTAATACTTATTCGTTGTGGCTGAATGTGCCCCAAGGACTGTGTTGAGATGCACTGTTATAGGCAAATAACTGGGACAATAAACAGAGCAGTACACAAACAGTATTTACAAAGTCTCCATTAAGGCATTAACTCCCTATCAGCCATCTTCAGATTAGAATGAATTCTCTCTTTAGCTTTCCTTAGTAACAGTGTAGCAAGTAGCACAAAAGTTTCAAAGATTCACAGTCTGTTGTTCAAGGTGCTAAGACGCTCATGAGCCAATGATCAAAAGCAAACACAGGTGCTAGAGGCTGTTAGTGCTGGACTAAGGCCCATGTTTTCTCCCACCCTATGATCAGAGCAGGCGAGTATGTAAAAACAACAAGCTCCCTGGCTCTGACCGCAAATAGCATGCAAATGCATTCTACACAGGGCCTATCCTCCCCATCCACTTTTGGACGTCCTTAACTACCCATTGCAGAAATGTACAAAATTTGTGGAGGCAGCGCCATTTTCTTCCTCTGATTCTTCCTGGCTTTCTGCACGGTGCGCGGTGGCTGCAACGGCGGCTTCGAGTGCTGTATCTGATGTTTCTGCCAGAGTTCCTCCCTATTGGTTGAGTTCAAGTGCTCCTGCTACTGGCCTCCCTCCCTCCCTAGAAACTCCCTTTTGACTGCAACGCCGTTGTTCATGACAGCTGATTCCCACGCCCCCTCCTTCAATCGTTCCTCCCTCCCCCTCTGATTTCCACGCCCCCTCCTGCCCTCCTCCCTCCCTCCCCCTCCGCCCCGTCCTTCCCTCCACCCTCCCTCCCCTTCCGAGTTCCATGTGTGTGAGAGACAGAATGTTTGCATTACGTTTGGGCTGTTTTCTGTACTCTCCACCCTTCGTCCTGCCTCTGACTCATCCTTTCTGGAGCTGGTGGAGGCAGGGCTTGGACTTTTGCTCTCTCAACGTTTGGGCTCTACTGCGCTACTGCGCATTTGCGGGTGAGTCAGTCCAAGCTCATTTATATACATTGATATATACATACACACATACATACAAATAAAAATAAAATTTCCTCCTATTAATTGAAAATAGGACCATGTAACTTCATTCAGTGTCCTAGTCTTTGTACTTTTTTAAATATTTAAAAATTTAATTTACCCATTCTAAACCACTAAGTATTTTGTAAACCTTTATCATATCCCCCCTTTAGCTGTCTCTCTCTTCTAAGTTAAAGAGTCCTAACCTGTTATGCCTTTCCTCTGGAATGCGCTGCCACGCAACCTAAAAACGATCTACGAACTAACCAACTTCCGCAAACTACTGAAGACTCATTTCTTCAACAAAACATAATCACCAAGGTCATCACATGTGAATTCCCCTACATGTACCCAGAATTATCTTAAAATGTTTTCTTGTTATTTTAATACTATGCTTTATCATTATCATGTAACCCAAAATCCTCTGTAATACCAATTGCCTATTCTCTTCTCATTTCCACTATTCATGATGTATTGTAAGCCACATTGAGCCTGCAAAGAGGTGGGATAATGTGGGATACAGATGCAACAAAATAAATAAATATGAGGAGTTCCATCCCCGTGATCATTTTGGTTGTCCTTCTTTGAACATTTTCTAATTATGCTAATATGGTTTTGATTATACTGATTTGGACGTTTCTGTGAGATGGACATCCAAATGCTGATTTATGTCACTTTTTGGACGTCCATCTCTTTCGAAAATGAGTCCGTTAGTCTTGTAAGGAAATATATTGATCCCCCTAAGTTTTGATTAGTAGTTCAATCTTTAATAGTGTCAAGGATTGACTACTGTAATGTACTCTTTGTAGGCTGTACTAAGGCTTCATTAAGAAGCCTTCAAATAGTGCTGAATACAGCAATCAGGTCTGCTCTTTGGGTAAATTTGATTCAAATAACTCATATGTTATAGTTTCACTGGCTTCCTGTTTCAAAGTTGGGGTTATGGTATGGCTCCATCTTATTTGGGAGAGACATTTAATGTCTTTCTATGTGGTAAATCTGAACGATTACATAATCAGTACATAATCAGGTTCAAGTCATCCTTCGTGTATAACGTTCAAGTATGTTAGATTTTTGTCCACGTCTATTTCATATCAAGCAGTTATCTTAAGGAATTATTTTCCTCTTGAACTCCAAGTAATTAGAGATTATTTAAATTTTTCAGAAGTTAATGAAGATATTTTTTACTATGAACATTTATCAGCTCTGATTCTTCCTAAGATATCTTTTTTTTACAAAGGTTTGTCAAATGTATTGTTAATTAGTAGAAGTGGAGGAGTGGCCTAGTGGTTAGAACACTGGTCTTGCAATCAAGAGGTGGCCAGTTCAAATCCCACTGCTGCTCCTTGTGATCTTGGGCAACTCACTTAACCCTCCATTGCCTCAGGTACAAACTTAGATTGGGAGCGCTCCTAGGACAGAGAAATAGCCAATGTACCTGAATGTAACTCACCTTGAGCTACTACTGAAAAAGGTGTGAGCAAATCTAAATAAATAATCAAATATATAGCCACCAGAACTGCACACCAGCCTCAAGATGTGTGCACATCATTGAGCAACAGAGAGACATTATAATATTCTATCCCTTTCCTAATAATTCCTAGCATCCCATTTGCTTTTCAGGCACCACCACGCATTGGCACAAGATTTCAGTGTGTTTATGATGACACCTAGATCTTTTTCTTGGTTGCTGGTTCCTAGTCTCAAGTAACTATGATTTGGATTATTCTTCCCAGTGTACATCACTTTGCATTTGTCTACATTAAATTTAATCTGCCATTCAGATGCCCATTCTTTCAACTTCCTTCAACTTTTCACAATTCACTTGTGTTCTAACACTTCTGAATAGTTTTGGGTCACCTGCAAATTTAGTTACCTCACTCATTGTTCCCATTTTTAGATCATTAATAAATGTAGCACTAGTCCCACCAAAGATCCTTTGGGCACTCTACTATTCACCCTCCTCCACCGAGATAATTGGCCATTTATCTCTACATAGAAAGGCAGCAGAATAAAGAAGGACATTTCTCTTATTTGCTGGGGCAGAGAACAAACCATTATCCAGAAGCCCAGTGGTTCCCAAACCTGGTCCTGGAGACAGGTTTTCAGGATATCTACAATGAATATTCACGAGAGAGATTTGTATGCAAGTTTCTCTCTCATGAATAGCTGAAAACCTGACTGACAGGGGTGCCTCCATGATCAGGTTTGGGAACCATTGCAGTAGCCTGTAAAGGGATGATTATAGGTAGAGCTTTCAGTTACCCAGTTCAGGAGGGAGATTTTAGGCCAATTTCAGAGATTGGACAACCTCATCCTGATGCATTATGAAACCTTCAGTGCTAATGTCAATGGGTAAAAATCAGGGACTATGGATACCATGCTGCTTTGGGATGTAAGTTTAAAACCAGGATTGGCCAAAGAGTCTCTTCTAAAGCTAAATAGCTTGGCAGATCTGGTAATCACTAGGCGCTTGTCTAATCGAGATTTGCAGGAGAAAAAAAAAAAGAGGCAACAAATGTAAACAAACACTCAGAAAAAAAAAAAAAAAAAGAACAGCAGCTAGCAAGTGTCATACAAGGCTCTGCTCTCCTAGGTGTTTGTTGACTCTTGTCTAAAGAGGATGTAGCAGAAAAGCTGGAAGGTTCTTCCTGTTCCAGGAGGACTGTAGGCCAAACCTGGATTTCTAACAACCCTACAGTGGTGTATTATGGGACCTACTGAACCGATTTCTATGAGCAGAATCGGGGACTACAACTACCATGCTACATTAAGAGGCGAGTTCAGAGCAACCTACTTACCAAGTTCCAGCAGGGTGACTTTGATCTCCTGCTTTGCCCTCTACACCCTCATACTCACCCACTCCCTGCCTTTGACAAAAGGCTCTTGCATACTCCTCTATGTCCCACCACAGCAGAAGCTGAAGAAAGCATGTCTCCTGTTGCTGGCTGCCAATTCATCCTAGCCATTAGGATGAGGCAGGAGATAGGAAACAGCAGCAGTCAGCCTGAACTTTATTTAGGTGCCCTGGCTTGATCACTGTCCTAATGCCCCTCAGTTTTCAGGCAAAGAAAGAGTCATCTTGCCTGCCAGTCTGGGTTTTGGGACTTCCTTCCTCAAGCCTCTTATACCAGATATATATGAATGTTCTTAAGAATTTGCCCTGGCTCAGATTTGAGCTAACTACTTAGCCCCTGCGGTAGGTCTCTATGAGAGAAGAAAATAGATGATGTCTTCTGTTTCTATAGTGTGATGAGATCAACATTCCACTACTTTAGTAGAATTTGAGCTGACCCAGTGGCAGAACTGTGCATGACCAGGCAAAAGTCCTTGGTTCAATCCACGGTCTTATTTCCCCCAGCTCAGTTGGACATCTCCCTATATAAAAAGCAACACCAACGTTCTATGAAGCCTCCAGCCGGAAGTGTGAAGGGGGCGAGATACCCGGTTTCCCAATGAGTGTCTGCCCCGCCCTCTCTGTAACACAGTCAGTGAAGGAAAACAGCAGAGCACGAAATCAAATCGCTGGCTCTGTAACAGTGAAGGACTCAGAGGGGGGAGGGGAGAGAGGCCAGAGGGCAGGGACACACACACTCCCACATGCACACAGAAGAAAACATTGCTAGCCCTCGTTTCATTTGCATCAGAAACGGGGCTTTTTTACTAGTACTATAGAAAAGATAGCATTCACAGCCCCCAAGGAGGAAGTGTGATCAATTAGTGCCCTGTGTGGAAAATGTGATTGGCAGTTCTACCACACCGCTTTCTTTTAACAGTGGTCAAGACTCCAGCACCACACCCTTTACCTAGAATTTTTATTTCCCCCCCCCCCCCCCCCCATGCCCCTTTGTTTCCCCCTACTGGCATGATGTGAAAGGGCATGGGGTGGGACAAGAAAGTGAGAAACATATGGCAACACCTTTCATGTATATGGCATCCTGTGTAATCTCACAAGCTAGTACTGGGTGCAATGGTACTCATACAGATTCAAGATCTACAAGGTTTTGTCTCAAGGCCATCACTGTTATGGCCAAGCTGGGTATGTTAGGAGGGGGGGGGGGGAGAAGGAGGAGAGATAATACCTGCAAAAATGCCTAAAGTTAAAAAACTTATGTTAGCTGGATAAAGCTACAGTAGCCAGAAAAGGATTGAACATTTCTCATGCAATGCTTAAACACCTCCCCCCCCCTGAAAAAAAAAAGTCATAAGTACAAAGCTAAATTAAAAAAAAACATTGTATGATTCAGAGGATGGGAGGAGTAGCATGCCACTTCCTCAGACACTGATTTTGTTTTTTAAGCTGCTAGCCACAGAGTTCAAAAGAAAAACAAACTGGGGAGAGAGGAGCAAGAAGGGAGATATTCTAGCAGAAAAAGATCTGGGAGTTTTACTTATCCTATTTTACTATAATTCATCTTACCTCAGAAAAAGCTGGAATCCAAGCCGACTTTTCTTCAGCAGCAGGTGAAGGATTTAGGGTAATGCCACAGTGCATAAGACCACAGCTGTTGTAAGTAGTATGGCAACCATAACCCCAGTTTGAATAATAGCTGGAAGGTTCATAGCACTGGTTTTGGTTGGGGACCTGGATCTGGAATTCTTCTAGTCTGTCATTAAAGAAAAATAAATCAGGATTTATTGGCAAATCATAGCTTAAAATAAAATGGGTGGGATAGAAAAAGAATGTAAAGGGAACAAAAGATTCATAATATGATTTATCTTACACACTGCTGCTCTCAATGTCTAGAAGTACACCAAAGGTTATTGATGCTACACAAAAAGCATCAAGGCTGTACAGACACTTACTTGGCACGTCTGGTTTACATGCTATTTTGGAAAAGGTTACTTTAACTTCTGGAATGCACCAGGGAAGACAATAAACTAAGCTAAACTCAAACTTTTGTACCTGCAATCTCCTACCCACAAAACAAAAGCACTCCACCTTTGCCAAAACCAATAGTAAAGATTTTGCAGGTTTAAAATAAAACCTGTAGAATTAGTATTGCCAGCCATATTATTATTTTTGCCCACCAGCTGGACAGATCAGCTCTGCTTAATAATTAGCCACTGGTGTGTATTTAAAGAGTACCAATTATCCACTTCAGCTACTCCTGAGAGAACTAATTGCTGCTTCTTAATTACTTCCTCCCTAAGCAAAGGAAAAATCAAATCTTAAAAATGAAAGGAGATGTAGAAACAAAATGTTTTATCATAAAACTCTTATTGCTAAGAGTCCGGCAAGGTCATTTATACAACAATGTACTTCTTAACCATCCCATGAGATCCTTGGCGCTTTCTGACATTTAAGAGAGCAATAGCCTATGGCCATTGAGTTCAATGGCATCTGACAAGGGTTTGCACCCTCTATAGTTAGGGTGACTTGAGAATTACATGTACTCAAGAATTAGCTCTAACAAAAGTGCAAATCCCCATCATAAAACATTTCAAGGTCTTTTAGAAAAACATAATGTCAATAAGTTATGTTTAAATCTCTTTGTGCTGTTGATTTTCCTAAATGAATAGAGCCTTTTCTTGTTCCCATCCCCCCTGAAGTTCATTCCTGTTTTGTGAATGGTCATTATATCCACAATGGATTTGCCTTGAGTTACTCTTTCTCTCTCTCTCCAACTTCAAACAAGAAGGCCCTTCCTTCAAAGATGTGGCACTCACATTATGCTTCTTGTCGTCAACATTTACCTTTTCATTTTCGAGCTGAGTTATGGCTGACATATCCCAACCACAGAGAAATCATAATTTAAACTTATACTTAAGACATCAGAGGATGAAGTTACTTGTTTTTTATTTATTTATTTATTTATTAACTTTTCATAACTTTACAAGCATTATACTTGCAACATGAAACACAGATATGATTAATACACAACATCCAAATAGGAATAAAATTATTCTAAAGAAAAACATTAATGTTTCATCATATCTTCCTTTGACCACAATTAGAGAGGAAGGAGTCAAAATTGTTCAGGGGAACATAAAAAAAAAAAAAGAAAAGTTATAGGAAAAGGCCTAGCCTTAAATACCACCATAGAATACTTTATGTTGGTTTTATCATTTGACAAGCTTTTTCATATTTATAAATTCTCTCAATTGTGTTGGTACAAAAAACACATACTTTATGTTTAGATATTTTATAACACACTTGCAAGGATAAGCAAGTAAAAAAGTTGCCCCTAAAGACCTGGTTTCCTCTCTCATTTCCAGAAACTGTTTTCTTCTTTCTTGAGTGATTTTAGTCACATCGGGAAATATCCACAATTTCTGTCCACAAAATTGTTGCTGTGTATTTTTAAAATAAAGTTTTAATACAGCATCAAAGTCTTGTTCAAATACAAAAGATACTAGGAGGGTAGCTCTGGTTACAACCTCGGTCAAGGAGTCCTCCAATATCTGTGAAATGTCCTTCAATTCTTCAGCTTCCTCCAAAACACCTTCTCGATCTTTTTTTGTAGGTAAAAAATAAATCTTATTTATCGGCGGAATATTTTGAGCTGAAAATTTTAAATTCTCCAGAAGAAACTTTTTGAACAAATCATATGGTAACATTCCTACTGGTTTGGGGAAATTAAGAATTCGCATATTCAATCGCCTATTATAGTTTTCTATTTGTTCAATCCTTTGACGCATAGACATATTATCTTTCATCACTGCAATAAATTTTTCATTTGTTTTTACAGCTTCTTCCTGAGAGTGTTTTTCCTGATCTTTTAAATCCTGCTTCAGCTTATCCAAAGATTGGGATAGCTGGCCTACAGTGTTGGCAAGTTTTTTAGTCTCTTGAGTAGAATTTATAATTAAATCTTGCATTTTTTGCATTGACTGCCAAAGCATGTCAAGCATTACCACTCTGGGCGGGTTCTCCCGCGTTGTTTTACCTTCAACAGCTGACTCCAACTCTGGGATGGGGCCCTCTCCGCCGACCACATCGCCTCCGACTTCCGGGGCTTGTAGTTCGGCAATCCCTTCCCGAATCGCGGCTGGACAGAGTGGAGTACCAACAATCGGGGGAGATAAAGAGGTCTCAACTTCCAACGACGTCCGAGCCCCTGCACTGGCGTCTAGCGGATTTCCTCCTCCCGAATCACCTGGTGGACGCCGAATTGCAAATCCGTCCAGAGTTCGCTGCATCGGGGAAGACGTAAGAGCCTGAGAAGGTAAGGCTCTCACCGACCCTTTTCGCTTATGGGGCATTATTTTTTGAGGAAAATCAGGTTCAGCAGCGAATTGTTCTGAGCAGGTTTACAGCGTTCAGCGTGTCGGCGCCATCTTGACTCCCCCTCTGTAAGCACATCTGAAGTTACTTGTTTAAGAAGCAACAACAGATTGAACCTTGCCTTCCATGGGTCACAGCCAGTGGTTCTCAAACCTGTCCTGGGGCCTTACCAGCCAGTCAGGTTTTCAGGATATCAACAATGAATGGGGGCCCCAGGACAGGTTTGGGAACCACTGCACTAGGCCATACCTCCATTTGATCTAATACAGGGGTGGGCAACTACAGTCCTCGAGGGCAACAATCCAGTCGGGTTTTCAAGATTCCACAATAGATACACATGAGATCAATTTGCACTGAAAGCAGTACATGAAAATAAATCTCATGCATATTCATTGTGGAAATCTTGAAAACCTGACTAGGTTGTGGCCCTTGAGGACCAAGGTTTCCCACTCTTAATCTAATAGAATGACCCTCCTCTAAGACTTTTTAAATGTTCAAATTGCTTCAGACTTAGAGACTGATGTTAATGACAATAATTATCTTTTATTGTAAATGAAACCCAGCCTGGATGAGTCTGTCCCAAGGACTGGACTGAGAACCACTGGATTAGAATCTCAACTCAGCATGCAGGCATTCACCTCAACATGCACACACTTTAACTCCAAAAATCCCAGACTTTTAAAAGAACATTCTCCCTTTTATTCACTGGCTGTAACTGTAGATTGAAAATTAATCACGCCAAACTTACTTTAAAAATTTTAGCCCAGGTATGGAAATGTTTTTAGTACCCAGGCATTTCTTCATTGGCAGATTGAAAAAATTGTTTAATAATTGCATTTTCCAGTAGTTTTTCTACATAAGCTGGTCAGCCAAGCCAATATGTTTTAAGATTCTCCAGAACCATTTCAGATCTGCCAAGCTATAAGACAGTGATTCCCAAGCCTGTCCTGGGGAAACCCCAGCCAGTAAAGTTTTCAGGATATCCACAATAAATATTAATGAGATCATTTTCCATACACTACCTCCTTGGTATGCAAATATATCTCATGCATATTCATTGTAGATATCCTGAAACCCTGACTGGGTTGGCGTTCCACCAAGACAGGTTTGGGAACCCTTGCTATAAGAAACACGCCACTTCAGATTTTCTCACACTGTTCACTTGGGTATACAACAAGGTTTTCAGGATTTCTTCAATAAATATGCATGAGATCTAGTTGCATACAATGGAGGCCGTGCATGCACATTCATTGTGGAAATCCTGAAAACACGACTGAATTGCAGCCCAGGCTTTAATTTAGATTTGCTCTGGCTGTGTGCGATTATATTATAGATCTGCACCCAAATCCTCTCCTGCGCAACCCAAAAGGGGCATGGCTATGGGAGGGGCATGGGCGGGTCGGGGGCATTCCAAAAAATTATGCATAGTACTATAGAATTTGAAGGTTGTGCACCCAAGTTGCAAGCCAGGATTTACACCCGGTTTGAGTTGGTGTAAACCCTCATGCCCAAAGTTGAGCACCACTATTCTAACAACTATTCTGTAAAGAGCATTCAGCTCAGAGTGCCCTGTATACAATAGAGCTGAGTGTGATTTTTCCTGGAGACTACTTTATGTGTATACTTGACTTAATGATTGTGTAAATATTTACACCAGTTC
Source organism: Microcaecilia unicolor (assembly GCF_901765095.1). Taxonomy (NCBI): domain Eukaryota; kingdom Metazoa; phylum Chordata; class Amphibia; order Gymnophiona; family Siphonopidae; genus Microcaecilia; species Microcaecilia unicolor. Next base: position 326,752,094 of record NC_044031.1, read on the forward strand.
TAGGGCTGGTGTAAATGTCAATGCCCGAAACTTACACTAGTATTTTATAAAGCGAAGTAGGTCTTTATAAAATAGGTTTCATACAGACACTTTAAATGGCACTTTAACTAGGTGCCGCCGATCATTTACAATTATCCTCATAATGCCAAAACACACACACTCTCTCTCTCTCTCTTTGAAGCAATCACAACCCCATAAGATATGTTACTGATATTGTTCTGAATATGACTGCCATCTGCAGGTAATCAGGGGAATTGCAGTTGAACAGTGTGAATGACACGGGAATAAAATTTGTCATAAGTAGATAAGTATTGCCATACTGGGAAAGACCAAAGGTCCATCAAGCCCAGCATCCTGTTTCCAACAGTGGCCAAGATCCCAAAAAGTACAAAACATTCCATACTGCTTATCCCAGAAATAGTGGATTTTCCCCAAGTCCATTTAATAATGGTCTATGGACTTTTCTTGGTCTGTGACTCCTAACGTGGAACCTTGCATGATGTAGCTATAATTCGGGTTCCTCTTTCTCACATGCATCACTTTGCACTTGCTCACATTAAACATCATCTGCCATTTAGACGCCCAGTCTCCCAGTCTCGTAAGGTCCTCTTCTAATTTTTCACAATCCTCCTACGATTTAACGACTTTGAATAACTTTGTGTCATCAGCAAATTTAATTACCTCACTAGTTACTCCCATCTCTAGGTCATTTATAAATATGTTAAAAAGCAGCGGCCCCAGCACAGATCCCTGGGGAACCCCACTAACTACCCTTCTCCATCGAGAATACTGACCATTTAACCTTACTCTCTGTTTTCTATCTTTTAACCAGTTTTTAATCCACAATAGAACACTACCATCTATCCCACGACTCTCCAATTTCCTCTGGAGTCTTTCACGAGATACTTTGTCAAATGCCTTTTCAAAATCTAGATACACAATATCAACCAGCTCACTTTTATCCACATGTTTGTTCATGCCTTCAAAGAAATGTAGTAGATTGGTGAGGCAAGATTTCCCTTCACTAAATCCATGTTGACTTTGAGGCATATTTTCAAAGCACTTTGGGAGGCTAAGTTCCATAGGTTTCTATGGAACTTTGGGAGGCTAAGTGCTTTGAAAATATGCCTCTTTGTCTCATTAATCCATGCTTTTGAATATGCTCTGTAATTTTGTTCTTAATAATAGTCTCTACCATTTTGCCCGGCACTGACGTCAGACTCACCGGTCTATAATTTCCCGGATCTCCTCTGAAACCTTTTTTAAAAATTGGCGTTACATTGGCCACCCTCCAATCTTCCGGTACCACGCTCGATTTTAAGGATAAATTACATATTACTAAAAATAGCTCCGCAAGCTCATTTTTCAGTTCTATCAATACTCTGGGATGAATATCATCCGGTCCAGATTTTTTACTCTTCAGTTTGTAGAACTGCCCCATTACATCCTCCAGGTTTATAGAGAATTCATTATGTTTCTCCGACCATTTCTGGCATCGGTATCCCACCCAAATCTTCCTCAGTGAAGAAACGAAGCGAAGAATTCATTTAATCTCTCCGCTACGGCTTTGTCTTCCCTGATCGCCCTTTTTACTCCTCAGTCATCTAGCGGTCCAACTGATTCTTTTGCCAGCTTCCTGCTTTTAATATACCTAAAAAAAAATGTTTACTATCCAACTTATTTTCGAAAGAGAAAGACGCCCATATTTCGACCCAAATCGGGAGATGGGCGTCTGTTTCCCATGGGCGCCCAAATCGGTATAATCGAAACCCGATTTTTGGCGTCCTCAACTGCAGTCCATTCAGAGACGAACAAAGATCACTGGGGAGTGTCGGAGGCGTGGCGAAGGCGGGACTGGGGCGTGGTTATCGGCAAAGGAGAGATGGGCGTCTTTAGCTGATAATCGAAACAAGAAGGGCATTTTTGACGAGAATTTGGTCTGCTTTATTTGGACCCTTTTTTTTCAGGTCCAAGTCCCAGAAAAGTGCCACAACTGACCAGATGACCACTGGAGGGAATCGGGGATCACCTCCCCTGACTCCCCCAGTGGTCACTAACCCCCTCCCACCAACAAAAACCCACTTTACAACTTTTTTACCAGCTTGTATGCCAGCCTCAAATGCCGTACCCACCTCCATGACAGCAGAATGTGTTTTATCCTCTGACAGCCTTTCCCTGGTTCTGATGTGGGTCTCGGGTGAGTGTGACACCTTTTCTGTTAAGGGCACTGCAGAGTCACATCAGCAATGCATTCTGGTGGGTGTAGGGTATTGGGCTCCGTGATTCCACTAGCTTGTGTTAAATGCTCACGATGTTGGTAGTTGGTAGGCTCTACTCCCATGGTGCTTTTCCCTCTGCTTACTGGGTCAGAGTGTGCCCTGTTTTGTTTCCGGTAGTCCATGAGGTAGTGGCCATTTGTGTAAGACACTTTTAGATCCCTGTCATGTGTTAGCCACGTTACAGCACTTAGTTCTTACCCTGAATGTTGCTGAAAGAGGGCATTGTACACCATTCTGCCAGCTCGGACCTACTGCTAATCTCAGTACCAGAGAGACTCGTTGCCAGTGGGGCACAACCTCTGATCTGCAGTTAACTGTGCTTATTCAAATAAGTAAAGGTGCTTATTCAAATAAAGGATGTTTTCAGCGAGATTAGTCTTCAGGTGTGAACTGCTGTGCCAAGGTTATACAGCAGCAACAAGTCCTGTCCCTGGAGCACTTTTAGTGGATACTGCAGTGCACTTCAGGCAGGCAGACCCAGGCACCCGCAACACTTGTGGTGGTAAATGGGAGGCCTCTGAAACCCACTGTACCCACATGTAATTGCCCCCTTCACCCCTAAGAGCTATGGTAGTGTTGTACATTTGTCCCTCCCACGACCAAATGGCTTGGATTGGGATGTTTCTGAGCTGGGCGTTTTTAGTTTCCATTATCGCAAAAAAACAAAACAAAACACGCCCATCTCAGAAGGGACTAAATCCATGGCATTTGGTCCGTCCAAACCGTATTTTCGAAACGAAAGATGGACGCCCATCTTTTTCGATAATATGGTCTGCCCCGCCTCTTCACATACACCCGTTTTCGGACATAGATGCCCATGGAGATGGGCGTTCGCGTTCGATTATGCCCCTCTATGTGTTTTTGCCTCCAACGCAATCTTTTTTTCGAAGTCCCTCTTAGCCTTCCTTATCAGTGTTTTGCATTTGACTTGGCATTCCTTATGCTCCTTCTTATTATTTTCAGTTGGTTCCTTCTTCCATTTTCTGAAGGATTTTCTTTTAACTTGTGAAGAGCAAAGAAGCTACAAGCCCCAGAAGGCAGTGCAGCACCAGAGAGATTCAGAACCAAGGAACTACAAAGCCCAGAAGGCAGGGCAACGTCAGAGAAGCCAGGAGCTAAGAAACCCCAAGGTCCAGAAGGAAGTGCAGCAACAGCAGAGGGATCAGGTGAAGGGAGAAGATTCTATGCAAGAAAGGGAGGAGCCGGGGTGTAATTGGGAGATGGAATCAGATGGGGGAAGGGAGGAGCCCCTAGACGGAGAGGAAGGGGAGGAGAGAATGGAACCTGGAGGAGGTGGAAGGAGGGGAGAATGAGGAGGAAATGGAAGTGCTGGTGGAGGTACTCTTAAAGTGAGTTATGAACTGAACTGGAGAGAGTGAATGAAGCCTTGGTGAATTGACCCAGTGGGTGGATGTCAGGTGGTTTTGTGCTGACAAACGAGGGAGGTGGGTCATTAGGTCTAAGAGTGAGAAAGTGACTTAGACCATATTGCCATTGAATTGAACTGTTTAATTTCATTTCTAAGATGAACGGTGTTGGAGAGCAGTGCTAAACTGAACTGTGTTTGAAGGCAGTGCTAAACTAAACTGTGTTTGAAGGCAGTGCTAAACTGAGTTGATGAGGAAAACATTGCTAACTGAACTGAGTTGTGAGCAGTGCTCATTAGCTGTGTGAAAGAGCAGTACCACTAAGTACTGGATTAGAAGCAGTGCTGGAGAAAACCATATTGAAAGCAGGGCCGAAGTGAACTGTGTGGAAAGCAGGCCCAAGCTGAACTGTATTGCAAGCAGGGCTCCAATGAACTATGTTTACAAGTGGAACTACACTGAGGAGAGGGGAAGGCCTGTGAAGCCTTAAAGCAGATTAAATGTACTCAGGAGATAATAAAGCACTTCTGGTGATTTGCCTGTTGTCCGGAGACCCTGATTGCAGACTGTCGACTCGGGAGTGAAGGGCGTGCTTGGTGAAGAAAGGAAGACACTGAGAAAGAGTGGTGCAGATCTGGCGACTGAGCCTGACATATTATGGTGGCAGTGGTGGGATCACTGTGAACATCCACGGGAAGGAGGGAGTTCTGGACCAGACCAGTCCAGTCGAGCAGTCGGAGTGAGGTGAGGGAGTCCTGGAGGTTCCTGAAGCCCGTCGAGGGGGCCAACGCTGACAAAGGCGTATTACTCGCCTACCCAGGTAAAGGGTACCTAGGGAGGAGGCGAGGGAGGATACAGTAATTGGGGAAGCACAGTTTCTGTGCAGTGGAAAAGAGTTTGTGAGATACCGCACTTGGGTGGTTGTTTTCTGTCTTTTTGCAGGTGCGGGGAATCCGGTAAAGGATATGGATCCCAAAGAGCTGTTTGCGTTTATGACGCATCAATTTCAGAAACAGCAAGAGATGGCTCATCAGCTGTTGGAGGAGTCGTTGGCGGCTTCCCGGGCGCAGCAGCAACCTCTCTTGGACTTATTTCAGGAGTTGCTTCGAAGTGGAGGACGGTTGTCTGACAGGGGGCCGGATGGAAGAGTGGACCGAGCAGAAGGAGCGGTGGGAGTAGGAGGACTTCCAGGAGTGAACTGGCTGCCGTGGGGTAAGCTGACTGAGTCGGACAATATTGAAGAATACTTAGGGGCTTTTGAAAGGGTGGCGGTGGCTGCAGGGTGGCCCCAGGAACAATGGACAATTCGATTAGCCCCTGCACTGTCTGGTGAGGCCTTGGCCGCCTTTAGGGCTTTGCCTACACTGGAGGTGGCGGACTATACCAAATTGAAAGCAGCTATTCTGGACAGGTATGGAGTGAGCCGACAGACATATAGAAGGCGATTCAGAGAATTACGCTGGGTGGAGAGTGAAACACCCCGGGCGTTGGCTCAAAAGCTTTTGGATTTAGCAGGAAAGTGGTTAGAGCCTGAAAAGAGAACTATGAATCAGGTAATGCAAGAGCTTGTGCTGGAACAATTTTTGGAGGCACTACCTGAAAAGTTTCGGGTGGATTTGATAAAGAAGGGGTGTACGTCACTTGAGGAGGCCATTAAAAGCATGGAATGCTTCCTGGAGGCCCAGCAGTGTGAAGGGGGAGGGGGACGAATGGGGGAGAAAGTGGTAAGAGTAACAGGGGCCAGACCTTCAGTGAATGAGGAGAGAATGTGTTACCGGTGTGGAAGGAAAGGACATCTGAGGAAGGACTGTTTTGCGAAATTAGGGTTCACCTCGTACTCTCAAGGGCCAGTGGTAAAGCAATTGAGGCAAGCAGTGGAAATATGTGGGATCTGGGTCAATGCTCTGCTAGATTCAGGGGCGGATCAGACCATGCTGTCTCGGGCCCTGTGGGAAAGAATAAAGGGAAAGAGGGGAGTATGTAATGATAATAGGGGCCGGGAGGTCAGCATTCAGTGTGTTCATGGGGCTACCACTACATATCCCCTTAAGCGGGTTGGTATAAAAGGTCCTTCAGGGTCACACTGGGTATGGGTGGCAATATTACCCCGGCTACCTCAGGAACTAATTTTGAGGAGGGATTGGCTCCCATTTGTGCACTGTCTAAGAGAAAAGGAAGGGTTGGTCGTTACTCGGGGGGCAGAGAAAGAGCGAGAAGGAGTAGAGCAGAACTTATCACATATCTTTCCCTTTCATTTGGAGGTACTAGGGGCACCTGGGAAGACTCGGGAGTCAGGGCAGGTAAAAAAATTAACGCAGAGGCACAGGGCTCAGACAATGAAAGGGATTGAGCAGGTAGGGGAGTTTCCGGAGGATCCTGAGGAGTTGTTGAGCAGGTTCCCTTATTTCAGCAGGGAACAGGAGTCAGATCTCACATTGAAATATGCCTGGGAACGGGCGAGGGAGCCGGTGGGGGGCACACAGGGGCCCAAGTTTGTGATAGAGAAGGGTTTACTGTTTCGGGTGATGCCAGCTGAGGGCAATGAGGATGAGATTAAACAACTTATTGTACCTAGGGAATTCCGGAAGTTGGTGTTACAGTTAGCGCATGACCATCCTCTGGGAGGACATAAAGGGATCCATAATACAGTGAAACAGTTACTAGGGCGGTTTTACTGGCCTGGGGTATATAAAGAGGTAGAGGAATACTGTAAATCCTGTGTGGTATTTCAGAACCTGACAGAGAAAGGGCCAAGGCCTGCTCCATTGCACCCTCTTCCTCGAATTGAGAATCCGTGTGGGAGATTGGCAATGGGTATTATCGGTCCCCTACTTAAGTCCAGGAGAGGGTTTTCTTATATTCTGGTGATTGTTGATATGGCTACCCGTTTCCCCTGGGCCATACCCTTGCGAAATATCTCGGCCAAGGTTATTGCTGTAGAGCTGATTCGGCTTTTTTGTGAGGTTGGCTTTCCTAGGGAAGTGTTAACTGATAGAGGCACCAATTTTCTTTCTCGCACCCTTGCACAGGTTTGGGAGGCTTTTGGTATTAGACACATTTGTACTTCAGCCTATCACCCTCAAACCAACGGCCTAGTGGAGGGGTTCAACAGAACTTTGAAGATGTTGTTAAGGAAGGGGTTAGGATCACACTATGAAAACTGGGATCAACTTTTGCCTTTTGCATTGTATGTATCTAGGGAATGTGTGCAGGCTTCCCTAGGAGTATCCCCTTTTGAATTATTATATGGGTGGGCACCAAGGGGAGTGTTGGATATTCTCCGGGAACAGTGGGTACCTCCGGAAAGGGAGGATAAGACGGTAGTAGAATATCTTCATGATTTGAAAGGGCGGTTATGGAGGTTAGGCACTTATTCCCGGGGTAATCTAGAGAAAGCCCAAAGTTATCAGAAGACGCATTATGATCGGGGAGTGCAGGTCAGAGTATTTCAGGAAGGGGATAAGGTGGTGGTTAGGGTCCCGGATAATCCACATAAATTTTGAAGTAAATGGAAGGGACCCTGTACGGTGAGGAAACGGTTGGGCCCTGTCACTTATGAGGTATTGAATGAGCAAGGGAAGCCTCAGACCTATCATGCGAACTTACTCCAGCCTTGGCAGGAAAGGAAAGCCTATTGGGCAAAAGGGGAGGAGGAATTTGAGGAGGACTTAGGACCTCAGATAGCGGAGATCTTTATTCCTAGGGAAGTGACAGTGGGAGACAGCTTAGAGGGTCCACAGAAGGAACAGATGCAAGCTCTGTTGCTGGAGTTTCAGGATGTTCTCACAGCGTGTCCAGGGGAGACACACTTAATCGTACATGAAATTGAGACGGAGAAAGGGAGGGTGGTTCGTCAGTGGCCTTATAGGTTATCCCCAGGTAAAAAGCAGGAGGTAGTTAAACAAGTGAAGGAAATGCTGGACTTTGGGGTGATTGAGGAATCCATTAGTCCGTGGGCGAGTCCTGTGGTGTTAGTGCCTAAGAGAGATGGATCCTGCTGTTTTTGTATTGATTTTCGGCAAGTTAATGCCCTGTCTGTGCCAGATGCTTATCCTATGCCTTGTATTGAGGATTTGATAGATAGGCTGGGTTCGGCACAGTTCTTATCTACTCTTGACTTAACAAAGGGGTACTGGCAAATTCCCTTATCGAGGAAGGCTCGGCCTAAGACAGCTTTTTGCACCCCGCTTGGGTTGTTTCAATTCAAGCGAATGCCATTTGGCTTAAATTCAGCTGCGGCTTTTTGCCAACGCCTGCTGGACAGAGTATTGAGATCACACCAGGAATATGCTGCTGCATATTTGGATGATGTAATCATACATAGTCCAGATTGGGAGACTCATGTAGTCCAGGTTAGGGGGGTATTGCAATCTTTTCGGGAAGCAGGTCTCACCCTTAACCCTCAAAAATGCCATTTTGCACAGCGAGAGGTAAAATACTTGGGCTATCGGGTGGGAAATGGACAGGTTAAGCCTTTGTGTGATAAAGTGAAAAGTATTCAGGAGTTTCCCCTTCCTACAAATAAGAAAACGCTAAGAAGTTTTTTGGGATTGATAGGTTATTACAGAAGATTTATACCTCACTTCGCATCTCGAGCCGCCCCCTTGACAGATATGTTGAAGGGTAATAGACCGAATCAGCTCCGGTGGCAGGAGGACTCGGAAAGGGTATTTGCTGGGATGCGGTCAGCATTATGCCAGGAGCCTCTACTTAAAGCAATGGACTTTGAGAAACCTTTTGTATTGCATACTGATGCATCTGGGGTAGGATTAGGTGCGGTGTTATCACAAGTGCATGAGGGAGAGGAGCACCCGATTATGTACTTGAGCAGGAAGCTTCTCCCTCATGAAACTAGGTATGCCACGATTGAAAGGGAGTGCCTGGCAGTTAAGTGGGCGATACAAGCCTGTGAGTTCTATCTTGAGGGGCGTCCCTTTAAGCTGGTCACGGATCATGCCCCCTTAAAGTGGCTGGGTCAGATGAAGAACCATAATGCTAGATTGATGAGGTGGTATTTGGCGTTGCAACCATTTCAGTTTCAGATGGAACATCAAGCAGGAAAATGAATGCAGCATGTTGATGTTCTGTCTAGGATTGCTAGTCCGATAGTGAGGGAAGGAAAAAAACAAACGGACTAGCAATCGTTTGACTGGGGGGGTATGTGAAGAGCAAAGAAACTACAAGCCCCAGAAGGCAGTGCAGCACCAGAGAGGTTCAGAACCAAGGAACTACAAAGCCCAGAAGGCAGGGCAATGTCAGAGAAACCAGGAACTAAGAAACTACAAGGTCCAGAAGGAAGTGCAGCAACAGCAGAGGGATCAGGTGAAGGGAGAAGATTCTATGCAAGAGAGGGAGGAGCCGGGGTGTAATTGGGAGATGGAATCAGATGGGGGAAGGGAGGAGCCCCTAGACGGAGAGGAGGGGGAGGAGAGAATGGAACTGGAGGAGGTGGAAGGAGGGGAGAATGAGGAGGAAATGGAAGTGCTGGTGGAGGGCTCTTAAAGTGAGTTATGAACTGAACTGGAGAGAGTGAATGAAGCATTGGTAAATTGACCCGGCGGGTGGATGTCAGGTGATTTTGTTGTGCTGACGAACGAGGGAGGTGGGTCATTAGGTCTAAGAATGAGAAAGTGATTTAGACCATATTGCCATTGAATTGAACTGTTTAATTTCATTTCTAAGACGAACGGTATCGGAGAGCAGTGCTAAACTGAACTGTGTTTGAAGGCAGTGCTAAACTAAACTGTGTTTGAAAGCAGTGCTAAACTGAGTTGATGAGGAAAACATTGCTAACTGAACTGAGTTGTGAGCAGTGCACATTTGCTGTGTGAAAGAGCAGTACCACTAAGTACTGGATTAGAAGCAGTGCTGGAGAAAACCATATTGAAAGCAGGGCCAAAGTGAACTGTGTGGCAAGCAGGCCCAAGCTGAACTGTATTGCAAGCAGGGCTCCAATGAACTGTGTTTACAAGTGGAGCTACACTGAGGAGAGGGGAAGGCCTGTGAAGCCTTAAAGCAGATTAAATGTACTCAGGAGATAATAAAGCACTTCTGGTGATTTGCCTGTTGTCCGGAGACCCTGATTGCAGACTGTCGACTCGGGAGTGAAGGGCGTGCTTGGTGAAGAAAGGAAGACACTGAGAAAGAGTGGTGCGGATCTGGCAACTGAGCCTGACATACTCTAATAGCTTCCTTCACCTCACTTTTTAACCATGCTGGCTGTCATTTGGTCTTCTGTCCTCCTTTTTTAATACGCGGACTATATTTGGCCTGTCCAGTTCAGCACAGTATTAGCCGCCAAGTTTATACAAAGTTAATTATGTTCCATGGAAAATAAAACTGTTGCCTCAGGCTGCTTGCTATGTGAATATTCTATCGCTGTTTCATTATTGCTACCACGTATTACATATTAAGGGCATTTGCTTTAAAACTTGCTTTAATTCCTTTATCCAGTTACATGCACTTGGTTTTGCTTTTTAATCCCAAGGGTAATTCCTAAGGGCAGTTGAACAATTAGGTATAAACTGTGTTGTTTCTGACTTTACTTGTTTTGGACCCCTTTGGGTCTTGCTAATCTGTACATCTGCTGTCTTAGCTGAGTTCAGAAGAAAATATGATTTATGTTACTTTTACTAGAATTTGTACTGCTTGTAGAATCTGGCTTTCTTTGTGGGGGGGGGGGGGGGGGGGGGGGGTTCAAAGTAACTGTAGCATGGCAAAGGCTGGGCAGGCCAGGAGCTGGGATGGGGGAGATTACTTGTGGCGGGGACAGGTTAGAATCCCGCAGGGACGGGCGGGGATGAGATTCCCCACGGGGATGGGTGGTACGGGCTACATTCCCACAGGGACGGGTTAGATTTCTGTCACAGTGCAACTCTCTAGCTTGAACTATCTCTCGCCGTACATGGTGACTGAACCACATGTATGGAATTTGTGCAATTAGAGGGCAGAGCTACACAGTTATGTACCTGTCACTGTTGGACAGATAAGCCTCAGTTATGTGTATAATAGTAGGACAGCCAGGCTGAATAGTGAGGTTACTTTGGTTGCTCACAGGCCCTTTCATACAGTTGCATTTCTACTTTGTTGTGACAGCTGAGTGATACTGATTGCATGGAGATACCTCCGTCAAGTTGCGGTATTAGGAGGAGCCTAGGATGGACAAGGAGTATTTTGATGGTGCAATGGAGGGCTACCTGGACACTCATCATCAGGAGCAAGACTTGGAGCAGCAGGCAATGGCGTATGAATATGCAGAGGGCTGGCAGCTGGAGCCCATGCCACACAATAGCCAGAACCCTGCTACTTACAGGGTTCTGGCTACTGTATGGCATTCTTGACCTGCCTTCCTTCCCATACCTGTATAACCTCTCCAGCTCTGCTATCCCTTTCTCAGTTGTACCTATGTCAATCCTACCTGCTACAGAACTGTCAGAGAAGCACACATGCTAGCAACAGATGGAAGTCCTTGGCTTCACCCCATATTATGCACAACCTCATCCACTTCTTCCTGGTACCAGCTCGTATCTGGCCCACCTCCTGCAGCAATGTCACCTCGGGAGGTGTTGGAATAGGCAGCTGACATAGAGGAGGATGCTCACAAATTAGAGGCTGTGGGCTGGTAGCAGATGGCCAGGAAGGGTGGGACGATGGATCATGGAGGCCAATCTTGGGATAAAGCTGTACACTTGTGGTTGTAAGTTGTTGCTATGTGGAACTTAAGATATGGTCAACATTCTGTAGTAAATATTCATGCTTAATAGTTGAAGGCTGTATGTCCTAGGTGCACTTACACTGTGACTCCATGTTGTTGCTCTGGGGTCTTATGAAATTCTCCAACCTCCACTGATTTTTCTCTCATCCTTCCACCCTGTGGCCTTCATGAATGCTTGGGTGGTTCTAGATGAAAACATGTTTGCATGGTTACTAGGTATGTATTGTTCTCCACGCTAACTCTTGTAGGTTTCACACTATATTGTTGGAAGAATAAAGTGATGTCTGATACAAACAGAAATTGTGTCTCTTAAGGTATTGTGTTTCATTTTTCTAATATAAATGTTTCTTTGTTATGTTACTGTGCTCCTAAGCTGGTAATCATAGTTTGCCTACAAGCCAACTATAGGGACATACTACTAGGATGCCACCCATTCAGCTACACCTATACACATGGTATATGGTTGGAACAGATTTGTTAATAGCTTGCACTTCTCCCTTTCATTATCTGTAAAATGGTCACAAGGAGACTCAGTATAAGATGCAGCTGTGGTGTCTACAGCCACATACCAGAGGCTGTAGTTTTGGTATGACATGACATCTCTGGTGAGTGTTGTACCTGCCTTGCCTAATCTCCACTATCATACACATCATGTTCACATCTGCCCAGTCCGTAATCTACCCTCACCAACTGGAACACATGTCATAGGTACAGTGGGGGAAATAAGTATTTGATCCCTTGCTGATTTTGTAAGTTTGCCCACTGACAAAGACATGAGCAGCCCATAATTGAAGGGTAGGTTATTGGTAACAGTGAGAGATAGCACATCACAAATTAAATCCGGAAAATCACATTGTGGAAAGTATATGAATTTATTTGCATTCTGCAGAGGGAAATAAGTATTTGATCCCCTACCAACCAGTAAGAGATCTGGCCCCTACAGACCAGGTAGATGCTCCAAATCAACTCGTTACCTGCATGACAGACAGCTGTCGGCAATGGTCACCTGTATGAAAGACACCTGTCCACAGACTCAGTGAATCAGTCAGACTCTAACCTCTACAAAATGGCCAAGAGCAAGGAGCTGTCTAAGGATGTCAGGGACAAGATCATACACCTGCACAAGGCTGGAATGGGCTACAAACCATCAGTAAGACGCTGGGCGAGAAGGAGACAACTGTTGGTGCCATAGTAAGAAAATGGAAGAAGTACAAAATGACTGTCAATCGACAAAGATCTGGGGCTCCACGCAAAATCTCACCTCGTGGGGTATCCTTGATCATGAGGAAGGTTAGAAATCAGCCTACAACTACAAGGGGGGAACTTGTCAATGATCTCAAGGCAGCTGGGACCACTGTCACCACGAAAACCATTGGTAACACATTACGACATAACGGATTGCAATCCTGCAGTGCCCGCAAGGTCCCCCTGCTCCGGAAGGCACATGTGACGGCCCGTCTGAAGTTTGCCAGTGAACACCTGGATGATGCCGAGAGTGATTGGGAGAAGGTGCTGTGGTCAGATGAGACAAAAATTGAGCTCTTTGGCATGAACTCAACTCGCCGTGTTTGGAGGAAGAGAAATGCTGCCTATGACCCAAAGAACACCATCCCCACTGTCAAGCATGGAGGTGGAAATGTTATGTTTTGGGGGTGTTTCTCTGCTAAGGGCACAGGACTACTTCACCGCATCAATGGGAGAATGGATGGGGCCATGTACCGTACAATTCTGAGTGACAACCTCCTTCCCTCCGCCAGGGCCTTAAAAATGGGTCGTGGCTGGGTCTTCCAGCACGACAATGACCCAAAACATACAGCCAAGGCAACAAAGGAGTGGCTCAGGAAGAAGCACATTAGGGTCATGGAGTGGCCTAGCCAGTCACCAGACCTTAATCCCATTGAAAACTTATGGAGGGAGCTGAAGATGCGAGTTGCCAAGCGACAGCCCAGAACTCTTAATGATTTAGAGATGATCTGCAAAGAGGAGTGGACCAAAATTCCTCCTGACATGTGTGCAAACCTCATCATCAACTACAGAAGACGTCTGACCGCTGTGCTTGCCAACAAGGGTTTTGCCACCAAGTATTAGGTCTTGTTTGCCAGAGGGATTAAATACTTATTTCCCTCTGCAGAATGCAAATAAATTCATATACTTTCCACAATGTGATTTTCCGGATTTAATTTGTGATGTGCTATCTCTCACTGTTACCAATAACCTACCCTTCAATTATGGGCTGCTCATGTCTTTGTCAGTGGGCAAACTTACAAAATCAGCAAGGGATCAAATACTTATTTCCCCCACTGTATATGATGGAGCTAATCCCAGGCTTACAGACATCTCCCATTTTGTTATGTGGCTGTGAACTTTGGCTTTTTAGGCCCATCTCAAGCCTACCTTGCATCTAATGACCTCAAGATGTGTACAGCTACTGGGATATGTGTTTATAATGGGCCTGGTAGAAGGGCAAAAACATCTATGTGTCCTGCTGAAGTTCTTTCCAGAGCCTTGGTCACTGTTTCACATTCTGTTACAATATACTCGGGGCCCACCTGACCTAACTGTTGAGCCTTTCTATAAGGACTTTCTGAGGTATCATACAAAAGGCTAATGGTGACAAGGTGTGCTGTAGTAATTAACAACACAGCATAGCACACTAATGATGTTATGGGGCAGGGTTTTCAGTCCAAATTATCATCATTATCGTCAGATAATTGGCACATTGGTTATATACATGTATATGTATGGTTCTTGGTTATGGTTGTTTTGCTTCCTATTCTCTTAGTCCACTCAACTTGTCAGCATATGAGGGTTACAGACACATTGATTTTCCACTAAAGACCATTAGAAAATGATCATAGCTATTAGTCTCATTAGAAAACATTGTTCTACAAACCTCCTCAAGCTATGTTTGGAAGTAAGAGCAAACTCTAGGCAATGGATTACTTGAGGTTGCTTCTCAGCTTCAGACTGCCGTTGGGACTAGCTGTACCATGTTGTCCTGCTCTACACATCTTCAATTCAGGACTTCAAAAAGGTGCAGATGGCACATCATACAGAATTGGCATTATGCCTAGGGAAGGTATCTCTACATTTATTTACATTTAATTAATCACCTTTCATCTCTACATATCACAGTGCCAGTTCTCTAAAACCAACACAGGGTCAAGTTGTACATTGAGGACAATAAATCTCAAGTAACAGTTACATGAGATTTATTGTCCTCAATGTACAACTTGATTTGTGTTTTTCCTGGATATCAGAGCTCTGATCCTAGCCCATGGCCATATATACACTACATGCAATGACACCATGCACATTACATTATAGAGCCTACTCCATGTGGTGGAATGCCAGCCAGAATGCTAATGTCTTTCACACACTGTATATGATCTACATGTTATTCTGCAGGCTGGTAGTACTGAGGAAGAGCTAAGATATAGGCATGAAGGAAAACAATCTACCGTAAAGGTCACATCACGCTAAGCTGACATCCAGTGGATGGATCAAGCCTTGGTCAAGTGGATATATTTGGAGCATTAATAAAGAAGGCTAAAAGAGAATATGAAGAAAAACTTGCCACAGAGGCAAAAACTCGTAGTAACAACTTTTTCAAGTACATCAGAAGCAGAAAGCTTGTGAGGGAATCTGTGGGACCATTAGATCACGCAGGAGCAAAAGGGGCATTCAGGGAGGACAAGGTCATAGAGGAGAAACTGAACAAATTCTTTTCTTCTGTCTTTGCAATAAGAAGATTAAGAGATCTCCCTGTACCGGAAATGGTTTTCAAGGGTGATGATGCGGAGGAACTGGAAGAAATCTGGGTGAACCTGTAAAATGTACTGAGTTAAATTGACAAATTAAAAAGTAGTAAATCACCTGGACTGGATGACATACTTCCAAGGCTACTCAAAGAACTCAAACATCAAATTGCTGATCTACTGTTAATAATATGTTACCTGTCTTTAAAATCGGCAGTAGAACCTGAAGGTTGGAAGGAGGCCAATGTGATGCTGATTTTTAAAAGGGTTCCAGGGGTGTAGAACAAGTAGTAAGTAAATCAATCAATCATTTATTCGTTCCAAAAATACAAAGATTAGGGAACACTTGAGGAAGTTACATGGAAATACTTTTAAAACAAATGAGGAAATATTTTTTCACTCAACAGACAGTTAAGCTCTGGAACTCTTTGCTGAAGGATGTGGTAACAGCAATTAGCGTATCTGGGTTTAAAAAAGGTTTGGACAAGTTTCTGGAGGAAAAGTCCATAGTCTACTATTGAGATAGACATGGGGAAGCAACTGCTTGTCCTGGGATTTGTAGCATAGAAAGTTGCCACAATTTGGGTTTCTGTCAGGTACTTGTGAACGGGCTTGGCCACTGTTTGGAAACAGGATACTGGGCTAGATGGACCATTGGTCTGACCCAGTATGGCTACTATGTTGGGCAGGGCTAGGAGTGGAGGGAGAGACACCGGACCATGTGGGAGGGAGAAGGTGTGCAGCACTTGTATTGCAGATTATCAGGGGGTCTGGATTTTTGGATTTGTACTGCATATCATGATGAAGGAACAAACACACACACACAATAAAATGTTATATTATTTAATCTCTTCAGGAAAAAATATAATTATGTGATCATAAGCTATTTTTCAAGGAGAAGATGGATATACTTGATGGCACAATGAAACAAAATATTTTAGTGACAATTCTTAAATGTATGTAGTACTTTTAATTAAATAACCAGAATTATGTTTAAATTTTTAAGTTTAATTTTGCTATAGTAAGGTTAGGGTGAATGCCAGTTAATATGGCTGAGGCAGATGACAAAGAAGGTGATGTGTATGGAAGGATGTTATTATTATTGTATATATTTACATGGAGGCAGGGAAACATCTTTTTGCTTGGGAGTGTCAAATAAACTACTCTGTGTCCCTGCCGCCCTCTCTCCCTGCTTGCTGATGCTGTGTGGGGCAAAAAGCTGGTAGCCCACTTGACCCACCGTGTTCCGCTGCCTATACAGTTAACAAGATTCAGGTCGTGCTTTCCAGAAACACATACAAGACCTGAAGGCTTCTGGAGGATGAGAAGGATGGTAGATGACGAAAAAGACAGTAATGAAAGAAGGTGGGAAAGCTATAAATGAAACTGGTGTGGCACACGCTCTCATAGTGAGCAGTTACAGAGAACGTATCAGTTCTTCCTAAGTGGCAAGAAGAGCAAGCAAGCTGTGTAATCAACATAGGGACAGGTACACGCTTTCCTCTTCCCTGATAGCCACGAGCTAGCAGACATAACATTCCACGCTCATCAGCACCTTGGAGAGCGCATGCTCCAAAGGAATGGGGTGGGGGGAGGGGAAGGAGGAACGATCGCTGTGCTGATTCGCGTGGTCACATTCCTTCTAGGAAAGCAGCGTTCAGTTTACTCCGGGCAAAAGACGTTTAACAGACGGGAACCGTAGAAAGAGGAGGCGGGGCGACGGTTCTGCGTCACCCCGCGTTGGGGCGGTTCTACGTAGGGCGAGGGGCGGAGCCACGCAAGCGCTATGATGAGACTTACACGTGGGTTCTACGCGCAACATGGAGGTAGTCACCGGCTGCTACGAGCAGGTCTTGTTTGGTTACAGATTGCGGCGAGACCACGAGGTGCGTACGAGGTGGCGGGTTCAGAACAGCTGTTATCCCGTTCGGTTGGATGTGTGGGGAGGGAAAAGGTTCAGTTTACTAGTTTTCCATCTTTATTATCTGGAGACCATAGAGTTGGTAACTTACCGCGTTCCAGGAGGGCGACTTTTTGAACAGTTTTGGTTTTAAGCTTACGTCCCAAAGCATTGTGGGATTTGTAGTTCCCGATTCTACTAGTTGAAATCGGTGCTGTAGGTCATCTATTGTATTCGTGTTTTATATACTGCCAAATTTTTCTAAGGATTCGAAGCAGTTTACAAACAGAATGCTTACAACATATAAAGAAAGTGTATATTCAATGGTGTACTTAGGGTATTTGACACTCGGGGCCAGTTATTTTTTAACACCCCTCTCCAAAATCCAGTACTAGGCATACTGAGAACATAAAACACTCAGGACCTATAGAGCAATTCTACCATTCCATAAGCAGTAATTTCTACCTGTGACATAAGGGTATACCTAGGAAGAGGAAGCATCTTAAACACTGCAGTGAGCACTAGAACATCAGTTCACCTATTGTAAAATTAAACCAGCCAGAATAGTACAGATAGTGGATCCTGCACAGCAGGAGCGTACCCAGATTTCACGGTGGGAGGGGGGCACATTTTAGTCTGCCGCCTCGCTGCTCCCCCCCTGCAGCAAATACCTTTGCTGGCGAGGGTCCTGTGCACGCTCCTTTAAGTGAAACTGAGCATGCAGGACGTCAGGAGGAAGAAAGAGCACAGGGCAGGGAACGTGGCGTGCCAGAGACCGGCACTGAAGAAGTCTTTGGCTGGTGGGGGTTGTGGACCCCCACCAGCAAAACCAGGGGCCCAGATGAAATTTGGGGGGGGGGGGAGGCCCCCGTGGCCCCACCTAGCTACGCCACTGCAGCACAGGCAATTCCAACAGAAAGCCATGTCTTTTTACAGACGCCGATACACCCTAATCCTCTATAGAATAAGTAACCACAAACTTTCTATTTAGACAGAAATTTAAACTGAATCGCCAAGAAGCCAGATTCTACATATAATGCAAAAGCATAGAAACAGACAATGTCCCCTAGTACTGTGCAAAATATAAAGATAGCAGATGTAAATTTGAAAAAAACTAACAAATACCAATCACCACTTTACAAATTAAGAAATAGAAATAAATATAGAAAATAAAATAATACCATTTTATTGGACTAATCCATTTAGCTTTCAGAGGCCAAAATCTCCTTCCTCGGATCAATGCAGTATACTGCTGTTACATTATCCTATCCTGACCTGAAAAAGGGGGTATTTTTCTCCGAAAGTTAGTCAACATGTATTAAAATTAGTCCAATAAAAAGATTACCTTATTTCCATTTTCTGTTTATAAACATTTATTAACACAGCTACAATACTACTTTGACCGAAAGCAAAAAAATGTTATTTACAGTTTATTGTATCTGGTTTCTGCTTTCCTCATCTTCTCATCACTCTTTCCCTGCCATCCAGTGTCTGCCTTCTCTCTCTCCCTGCCTGCCATCCAGTGTCTGTCCTCTCTCCCTCTGCTCCCTCCATTCACCGTCTGCCCTTTCTCCCTCCATCCACCGTCTGCCCTCTCCCCCTCCATCCACCGTCTGCCCTCTGCCCCCTCCATCCACCGTCTGCCCTCTCCCCCTCTGCCCCCTCCATCCACCGTCTGCCCTCTCCCCCTCTGCCTCCTCCATCCACCGCCTGCCCTCTCCCACTCTGCCTCCTCCATCCACCGCTTGCCCTCTCTCCCTCTGCCCCCTCCATCCACCCCCTGCCCTCTCTCCCTCTGCCCCCTCCATCCACCCCCTGCCCTCTCTCCCTCTGCCCCTCCATCCACCGCCTGCCCTCTCTCCCTCTGCCCCCTCCATCCACCGCCTGCCCTCTCTCCCTCTGCCCCCTCCATCCAGCGCCTGCTCTCTCTCTCTCTCTGTCCCTTCCATCCACCGTCTGCTCTCTCTCCCTTCCATCCAGTGTCTGCCCTTTCTCTCCCTTCCATCCAGGGTTTACCCTCTCTCTCTCTGCCCCTTTCATCCACAATTTGCCCTCCCTCTCCCATCCATCCAGGGTCTACCCTCCCCCCCTCTTTCCCGTCCATCCAGAATCTGTCCCCTCTCTGTCTGCCCCCTCTTTTCAGCCCCCAGTTCCAGCCCTGTTATCCCACCTGCCCCTAGTTCCAGCCCCATTATCCCACGTCCCCAGTTTCAGCCCTAGCCCCTTTCTCCCACCAGTCCAAAGCTTCAGCCCCAGCCCCTTTCTCCCTTCTATCCAGGATCTGTCCTTTTTCTCTCTCTCTTTCTGCCCCCTCTTTTCAGCCCCCAGTTTCAGCTCCATTATCCCACCTGCCCCTAGTTCTAGTTCCAGCCCCATTATCCCACCAGCCCCAGTTTCAGCTCCAGCCCCTTTCTCCCACCAGTCCTGAGCTTCAGTCCTTGCCCCTTTTCAGCCCCCAGTTCCAGTACTATCCCCCATATCCCACCTACCCTCCTTTTCAGCCCTCAGTTCCTTTCATACACCTGCCTTGCATTACATCCCCCCTCCTGCCCCAGGCATAGCCCCATTCTGCCTCCTGCCCCCTTCTCAGACCCCAGTTCCAGCTCCTTTCTCCTTTTCAGCTCCCCAAGTTCCAGTGTCACAAGCATTGGAGGAGTTTAATCCTAATACTCGATGTATCAGCACTAAAATTTTAAATTTAATTTGAATTTCAGCCAGTAACCAATGATGATGAAGTAAGAGTGGGGGTAACATGATCTACCTTACTAATCTACCCAATATCTGAATAACTGTATTTTGCAGTGTTTGAAGTTTCTTTAAACCCTTTTTGGGAAGACCTACTAATTCTGCATTGGCGTAATCTGAGTCATAAATAATGTATGCATCAGTGTCAGAAAAACCTTTTCATCTACATACCTATGGACAGTGTTTAAAGTAGTAACCATATCTTAACAACCATATTCACCTGTTGAGTAAACTGTAGCTGATAATCCAGCCAGACTCCCAGACATTTAAATGTTTCAACAAGTGGGACTGTTTCCCCTAATAATTGTACTGATGTTCCTGGTCACTTCTATTTACCAGTGACCTAACAAGCAAGTGTCTTACATTCAAGACCATACGATGGGTCCCCAACCATGGAAGTATACCTCTCAAGACAATGTTGAACAGTCGTCACATCGCAGGTTAACTGAGACACTGTGCTACTAACAAAAGTCCTCTGCATACACATAGGGACTAATTCCAAATGTCTCTATCAAATCCACCAATGGTCTTATAAAACAATATTGGAGAAAATGCTGATCATTGAGGTTAAGTTGAGGGAAAGATCTTTCCATATCTTGCAGTACTGAAAATTCAGATATTCTGATGCCATGCCCCATATGATTTTTCATACTAGTGTCAGAATTTTGAACTTGAACTGAACGTCAGTGTAGTTGTAAAGACGTAGTTCTAGCTCATCTGGGAACCTCTGTAATTTAGCTGGGTCTTTTTTTTTTTTTTTTGGTAATTGCAGCTTGGTTATTGCCTTTTAGGTAAACCTAAATAATGAAGTAGCAGTAGTCCATCATGGAAATTAGTACTGCTTGCGTTTCCTTCATCAAATCGGAAACGGATAAGCAAGATTTAAATGATCTGACCAGCTGTAAACTGCAAAATAGCTTTCCTGATTATTTTCTCACCTTGTTTCTCCATTGGAGTCCTGGAATTCAAAATTATGCTCCAAGATTTGTTGATGATTTTTGACTGTTCTGAACTTCTACCCATAACAAGCTTGTTTTATCCAAATTTAACCTCGGCAAATCTTCACCTTCATCCAATGTTTTATAACAAACCCCCCCCCCCGCCACTAGAACAGTTTGTTGGGAGTCTGTGATTGAATCTCAGACCACCTTGAAGTTTAGTGCTGCAGGGTGGTTTGTTTATTTATTAGGATTTATTTACCATCTTTTTGAAGGAATTCACTCAATACAGTGTACAGCAAGAATAAATTGAGTAGACCAGCGGTTCCCAAACTGTGTGCTGCGTCAACCCTGGTGTGCCGCAGCAAACTCTCAGGGGTACTGTGCAAATCCTGACCTCCCTCCCTGCTGCCATCTGAACCGAGATGGTGACCCCCAACCACCCAATCCAGCATTGTTCCGTACTTCCCCTCCTGCAGGTCCAGATCCTGCCGCTTTCTTCTCCTTCTCCTGCTGCTGCTGCAGTGCTTGCAGCTTATGTTTTCGGGCCGTCCACAATTCACACAGGTACTGTGGGAACTTCCCTGTTACACGTCCAGCCCTTGCAACAGGAAGTTGCATCAGAGAGGGCTGGACGTGGCAGAGAAGGCCCTGGAGTGCCTGTATGAATTGCGGACAGCCCGAAAACGTAAGCTACAATCAGTGCAACGGTGGCGAGGGAAGGAAGTGGCAGCAATCTTGGACCTGCAGGAAGGAAGGTAGTGAGCGATGCTGGATTTGACAAAGGCAGAGGTGTGCTGGACGTATGGGAGAAGGGGGGCTACAAGAAAGGGATAGATGTGCTGGACTATCTGGGAGGAAGGGGTGTGCAGGGAATGGAGAGGTGTACTGGACTTATGGGAGAGATGTGCTGGATTATCTTGGAGGAGGGGGTCTGCAAGGAGGGTGCTGGACTATCTGGGAGATGGACTGCAGGGAAGGGACAGGTGTGCTGGAAAGATAGGGGGCTGCAGGGAAAAGGAGACCTATGTGCTGGGGGGGGGGGGGGGGGGAGAACTGTGAAAAATTGCCCAGACACTAAGGGTGCCGAAAATGTTTGGGAACCACTGGCTTACGGAACAGCGCATAGTTGGGAATTTGGTATATTTGCATGTATGTACTCACATATGTACATGTTAGCATTCTAAACATTTACTCTCATGCATGTGTAAATGCATATTATAGATTTGCCCACCTAGTGACACATAAGCTAGTGATCATAAGCTCTAAATATGGTCTCTAGGTGTTGCCACTGAATGATGATCAGGATTCCCTTTCCCTCTGTTCTCAGGAGCAGTCCTGGCTGACCCTGAGTACTGAAAATCTGAGCTTGGAATTGAACCCAGGTCCCTCTGTATGACAGTATGCAATGTTGCCAGTGGGATAGTGAAAACAGCGAAGCTGACTCAAAAATAGGAAGGATGATGTATCAAGTTGATATCCAGTTAAAAACAAATTTATTAGTAGCTAGATAAACATCACTAAAATCAGAAAAAGTAAAAAATGATAATACAATAAGAAAGTCGGTGAGTGAGATTCGACACAGTTGTGTTTCGGCCTATCAGGCCTGCATCAGGAGTTTGTCTTTCAAAGATGGTTAATATAATTGTACTGGAGCGTCTTTGTAGGCAACTTCTCAAAGTTCTCTTGGATAATGTCTAATCGCGAGTTTGAACCCGGATCGGAGGAAATAAGCCGAGCTAGTGGGATAGCACATTTTCTTTCTTCTGCCACAGTGCTTATTCCTCAGCAATTGGAGAATTCGGGTATAAGCTGGGAAAGTAGCACAGCAGGCATTTAGAAAATCCTGTAGGCAACTGGAGAACACAATGAGTGAGTCCTTGCTGTTGATTTGCATTTGTTCTGCGTGTATGTAGCTGGATACTGACAGACATCTGGATGCTTCCTTTTCAGGTATGGACACTGTCTGCAGACTTCACGCACCATGCCCACACTGGTTCTCTGTCTGCAGTTGCTGTGAGTAATCGCTATATAGCCACAGGCAGCAAAGATGAAACTATTCAGCTCTATGACATGAAAAAGAAGACCGAGCACGGGGCACTGTTACATCATGATGGTAGGCTATTTTTTTTTCTTTTCCTTACTAAATGATGTGCAATAGGTGATTAAAATGCTAAGTTTTTATTTTTTAGACTCCTACGTAATGAGTCTTTTTATGGTGGAAAACTGTCTACCTTGTAATATCTTTTTTTTCCCTTTTTTTCAAAAAGACAGTATGGGGGTCTTATCAGCATGCTATCTGCCACAGAGCCCATTTTATTCTTGTGGGCCCTGCTGTAGATAACATGTGGTAATCTTTAGTGAAAGGCCCCTTTTGGAAAATATGAAGATTGTGTATTGCTGTGTTATTAGCTCCCTGCCATTTTGAAATTTGTCAAAGCAAATCACTGTAACCTTGGGAGTAGCCTCTTTGACAAATGATGCCACACGTGCTGGCATATGATTGGTTCTCAAAATACGTAGGGGTCACTTGCAATATGGCTGCTTGCTGAAGTTCGGTGGGGGAAGAATACTTGCATAATTTCCAAAATTGTTTTGCAAGAAAAATGGCCATGTTTTATTATCTGGGTGAGAAGTGCCACTTGTAGTTTGAAATATTGAACATGTACAATTGCTAGTTTTTTGTTTTTAAATGCTTATGTGCATATTTTTCGATTTTCAGTGGAAGATGTTAGCAAGCTTGTAAATGGTTCTCTCAAAGGATAAAACAGGTGTGGTTTTTAAGCCACTTCCCCCCCCCCCCCTTCTTTATTGTGATGTATGTCACTCCTAGGGTAGTGATTACAGAATTATCAAACATATAAATGACAAGTGACCGACTCACCCGCAAATGCGCAGTAGAGACTTCCGTCTCTGTCCCGCCCTCGCGTCAAGACGTGATGACGTCAGAGGGCGGAACAGAGAGGGAAACGGACGCTGCCACTGGAGCCTGGAGACGAAGCAACATCGCTGGCGCACCAACCTCCACTTCCCCCATCCCCAACGTCGTCGCTGCCGCCACTCCCGCCCCCCTCGGTATTGGGCCCCCTGCACTGACATGACAGTGCCTCTCACCTCCGTGTGGAAGCGCTGCAGGCAGCAGCAGAGCTTTCACACCGAGTTGAGAGACGCTCTAATGCCAGTGCAGGGGGCCCGGCACGGAGGGGGGGAGGGAGTGGCGGCGGCGAGGAGGGTAGCTGGACATGGGGGGAGGGCAGGGGAGAGCAGTGGGGAGGCCAAGGGAAAGAGGAGGGTTGCTGGACATGGGGAGAGAGCAGGGCAGAGAGGAGGGTTGCTGGACATGGGGGGAGGGCAGGGGAGAGCAGGGGGGGAGGCCAAGGGAAAGAGGAGGGTTGCTGGATATGGGGGGAGGAGAGAGGAGGGTCGGTGGACGGGGTGAGGCCAGGGGAGACAGGAGGGCTGTTGGACATGGGGGGGAGGGCAGGGGAGAGAGCAGGGTTGCTGGACATGGATCAATAGAGGGCAGGGGAGAGAGGAGGGTTGCTGGACATAGGGGGGCAGGGGAGAGAGGAGGGTTGCTGAACATGGGGGGGAGGGCATGGGAGAGAGCAGGGTTGGTGGACGGAAGGGGAGGCCAAGGGAAAGAGGAGGGTTGCTGGATATGAGGGGAGGGCAGGGGAGAGAGCAGGGTTGCTGGACATGGATCGGGGGAGGGGAGGGCAGGGGAGAGAGGAGGTTTGCTGGACATGGATGGATGGAGGTGAGAATTATTACATTTTGCAAAACACAAATCTCGCCCGTTTTAACGGGCTTAACGGCTAGTTTTTATAGATGGAAATGGCCTAATGAATAAACGCAGAGATGCAGTTTTCTCCGAGGACAAATAGGACACTACTTACCAGATATAGATGATGTTATCTGACAAAGCCCCGGCACAGACAGCATTCTAGAAGCCTTTGGCAGGACTGAGCCACACGTGCGTGGGTGTCTTCTCTCCTGACTCGATTGCACAGGACTAGCAGTCACATTTTTGCTAGCTCTTCCTTAGCGCAAGCTTTTTTTTGTTTGTTTCTTTATTTTATAATCCCCTTTTTAGTTCTCTGTAATTTTTTTTGACATGTATAAGTTTCCTTTATTTTTTCATGGTTCCTTCGGCCCTCTTAGGCCTGAGCACCCTGTTGGGGGCTAATTCTTTTGTGTTAAAGCAAAATTACTTTTTTTTTTTTTTTTTAATCTGTTTTTGCCTCAATGTCGCTTAAAACTTCCAGTGGTTTTAAGAAGTTTGGCAAGGTCATCTCCGAGACTGATCCTTACAGTTGGTGCTTGTTGTGCCTAGCACCTAACCACTAGGCCTCTAACTGTATACTCTGTTGTAAAATGCAGAAAAGAACCCAAAAAAGTCATGAGGCCCAGTACATGAAACTTTTTGATGCTTCTAAGTCCAGGCATCAGAGGTATCAGTCCCCAGGGCTGGCAGAGCTGCATCAGACACTGACATCGAGGAAGTCTCCATCTACCCTGACATTGGGTACTGGTGGGGCCCCGCTGGGCCAGGTATCCGACCCGACACGGAGGACAAGCCAAGATTCGATGACGCCTTCTTAGGCACTGAGGGATTCCGACGTCGTGCATCAACATCAGACCCTCAAAGCACAGTACCAGGAGCTCCAGTACTTTGGCACTGCTGGTACCCGAGACGCATCAGCACCGAGAGGGGTCAGCTCCCCCTCCATAGAGTTAGTGTCGATGTGCCAGCCTTCTCGATGCTGGGATCAGCCTTTTCATGTTGTATCATCTTCACAGGCTATCCCTGCACCAACATCGGCCCTGCTTTTACAGATGGTTGCCCGTGAGGAGTGGCTCCAGGTCTTCTTGCAGGAGGAGTTGGAGTGGATATTGACTCGGTGCAATGTCAAAACACTGAGGGTGCCAACCATGGCTCCACCCCAGGTGATTGTGGAGGTCTGTGCTCTGTCTGTTTCCCATTCTTCGCTGGTACCTCACTGGTATCTGAAAAGGTGGTGCTCCTCTCCAGCACATTGGGGAGGAAGATTCCCTTGGTGTCCAGGAAAGAACCTGTCTCTTAGTACTCACGTTCAGTCTAGACAGTAATCCAGTAGACTGAGACAAACACATGCTCAGCCTTTTCATGAGGACTGCCCTTGGTCTGCTTATCTCAGGACAGGAGAAAGTCTCCCTGGGAAGAGTCCTCCTTTGTCAGTTTTGTGAGAGAGATGGCTCAAGTCATCCTGTTCTGATTTGGTGGTTGAGGGCAAGCCCAGGGCCGAGATGTTGGACATCTTTGACTTAAAGACAAACCCCCCCCCCCCCCCCCCCAAGGAAGCTGACAGTGCCTGTGTACAACACTCTTCTTGTACCATAGATGAGGAATTGGGAAACTCTTCTCAATGCGCAGGAGACTCGCCTAGTTGTGTGTTTCAGAACTAGAACAGTGGTTCATGAGAAACTGCTGATCTTATCAATGTTTGTTTATTAAAACTTGATATACTGCCTAATAGCAAAAGAGGAGCTAAGCGGTTTACAATAAAATTGCAATAAAACAAAAAATTTAAATGAAAAGAACTCCATTTGCAGATAGGAAGGTAGACTGGCAGTCATACAAGGAAGCAGACAAATTAATAAAAACTTTAACTGGACTGTGGTTAACAGGCATAGATCACATTGCAGTAATCCAGGCGGGACATGAGCAGTGCATGTAAGGCAGTAAGATTGGAAATTGAGGAAAAAAATGAATGGTGTGCAGTGAGTGTAGTGTAGAAATCCTAACCAAATTAACTTGTGAAATATGCTTAGCAAAGGATAATTAAGAGTTGAACCAAACATTGAGGTAAAGAAAATGAGTGACAGGTGTAAGTGGTAAACCCAAAAGAGTTGGGACCGTGTCAGGTATAGGTAAAGAACCTGTTATCCAGCATATCATCTTTTTTTTCAGGATTTAACTTTAGAGTGTCCTGGGATAGTCAGCCAAAGCTGAGAGGCAGGCCTTTAGAGGCTTCACATCAATGTTTGACAGAGATATGGGATAGACTAATAAAATATCATCTGCATAAATGTAAAATTTAATGTTGAAAGACTGTATGAGAATGGCTAAGGGGAAAATATTGAATAATAAGGAGAAAGTACAGAGTCCTGAAGTACACCACAATGTGAGGGAATACAGTACAGATGTCTGGGAACCTAATCCTACAACAAAGGACCGTTGAGAGACAAAGGAAGAAAACCGTTGATATACATTTGCCAGAAATTCTAATCTTGGCAAGCCGAGTTAAGAGTAAAGTATGATCCACCAGATGCTGCGGATAGATCTAAAGAAACCACAAGAAAAATAGAACTCTTATCAATAATAGTATGGAAGTTGTTCATAAGAGCAGTGATAATTGTTTCTGTGCTGTGACCCGACCTAAAACATGACTATCTAGGATGAAGAATGTTGTTTTTTGAGCAGAAGTCATCTAATTGAAGAAAAACTACTTGGAAGTTCTCAAGCGGTGGCCAGAGGAGATCCTGCTTCTCTCAGAGTTGTAGATCTATTCCTGTGGCCCAGCCTTCCCAGCAATACCAGGGCTCCCACTCCTTGCTCAGCAACAGTGAACCCAGAAGACCCAGGATATGAGCTTTTGACTGACTCTTAAAAAAGCTTGGCTACAGTAAAATTGACCATCCTGGATGGCCTGCCAGTAAGAAGGAGGCTGTAATCTTCAACTGGCGGGCTCTTCAAATAGTCTTGAGGGGAGGAAGTTATATCTGTAATTGGCAAGATCTCCTTCCAAATTGTCCATAGGAGAGTGTCAAGGTTCAGCTCTCAGCACCAGGATGAGTTTACAGAGGAATTCTCTTCTATTCTACAGGCCTATGCGGTTGAGCCTGTGCCACCAGGGCAACAAGGGGAGAGATTTTATTCCAAATATTTCCTCACGCCCAAAAAGACAGGGGAGGGGGTGGATTTTGTTCCTTCCTAGACCTAAGAGCCCTAAACAAATATCTGGTCAAAGAAACAGGATGATTTCCATGGACATCCTGATTTCTGTGAATCAGGAAAACGATTAACTATGCTCACTGGACTTAAAGTATGCTTACATCCACATATAAATATGGATCTATTTGCCAGTTGCAGGAGTATTTTCAGTTTTGAGTAGGGAAACACCACTACCAGTATCTGAGTCTTTACCAAGTGCCTGCAGTAGTTGCAGTGTTGCTACACAGTCTGGGGTACACATGTTCCCTACTGGATGATTGGCTGATCAAGAGCACAACCAAGGAGGTTTCTCAAGAATCAGTGCAAAGAACCATTTGGATTTTGGAGCTGCTAGGGTTTGTTATCAACTACCCAAAGTCCCATCTCCTTCTAGCTCTACAATTGGAATTCATTGGCGCCCTGCAAGACACAGTTCAAGCCCGGGCCTTCCTACCAGCTACCGAGGCCGTGATCGGCATTGCCCTATAGGTCTGCCAGAGCCAGCAGGTCACAGTTTGCAGATGTGGAGCTTGAGCTTGTTGGGCTACATGACCTCTATGGTGCATGTCTCCATTTGACAGAGGCCCAGTGGATCCTACCTTCCCAGTGGTGTCAAGCCTCTGGGAACCTAATGGATGTCATCTCTGTCTTGTGGTGGATGATTCAGTCCAATCTGGTCCTGGGACTTCCATTTCAAATTCCTCATCCACACAAGATGTTGATGACAGATGCGTCCAACATCAGATGGTAAGCTCTTGTGGATGGGTTCCACACTCAAGGTGACTGGTCCACTCAGGAGACTCTGCTTCACATCAGTCTACTAGAGTTGAGGGCTCTTTGGAATCCTCAAAAGCTTTCAGAGATCGGTTAGTGCACCAAATTATCCTCTTTCAAATGGACAGTCAGGTTGCAATGTTCTGTGTCAACAAGCAAGGAAACATGGGGTCGTACCTCTTGTGTCCAGAGGCGGTCAGGCGATGGCAGTAGACCTTCAGCCATGGCATGATGCTCAGAGCCACATACCTAGCAGGGAAAGACAACAGCCTTGTGGACAGATTGAGCAGGGTAATGCAACTGCACAAGTGGTCTTTAATCAATGGGCATTTCCCGGAGATCATCTGAGAGTGGGGCACCCCCTTGGTGGATCTCTTTGCCACTCATCTCAGCAACAAAATCCCTCAGTTTTGCTCCATACTGAGATCACACGGCAGACAGCATCAGATGTGTTTCTCCTCCATTGGGGGGGGAGGCTGTTCTGTATGTGTATCCTCCAATATCTCTTGTGGGAAAGACTTTGCTGGAACCCAAGCAGGACCAGGAAACCATGATTCTCATTGAACCTTTGCCCAAGACGGATATGGTTTCCCTCTGCTTGTGGAGTTAGCCTCTGAAGATCCGTGGAGACTGGAGTGCTTTCCGATACTCATTATTTAGAGTGAGGGGTCTCTCTTGTGTCCCGGGCTCCAATCCCTAGCCTTCATTGCTTGGATGTTGAGAGATTAGGACTAGCATCCCTTCGGCTGCATAAAAATATCTTGTGGGTCCTAGTTGCTTTCAGGAAAGATTCCACTAAGAGGACATATAGTTTCAAGTGGAAGAGGTTTGCCATCTGATGTGAGGGCAAGGCCTTAGAACATTTTTCGTGCCCTACACAAAAACTGCTTGAATATCTTCTGTGCCTTTCTGGATCTGGCCTTAAGACAAACTCTGTTAGAGTTCACCTCAGTGCAATTGGCACTTAGCATCACCATGTGAAAGGTAAGTCCATCTCTGTACAGCTTCCAGCTTGTTTTGTGAGAGATTTGTTTTTGAGAAAACCCTCCCCATCGAGCTTTCGACTACCTCAACATTGTCCTCACCCAGCTGATGAAAGCTCCTTTTGAACCATTGAAACTGGAAGGTTTAGTTGTTTGTGGCAGTTATTTTGGTTCACAGAGTCTGAGCTTCAGGCCTTAGTAGCTGATCCACCTTATACAAAGTTTCATCACAACAGAGTGGTTCTTCGCACACATCCTCAGTTCCTTCCGTAGGTGGTGTCGGTTTTCCAACTTGACAAGTTAGTTGTCCTGCCAACATTTTCCCCAATACCTCATGCCCATATTGACGAAAGCATACTACATACCTTGGACTGCAAACGAGCCTTAGCCTTGTATCCGGAGCCGACTAAAGTCCATAGACAGTTCACCTAGCTATCTGCTTCTTTTGACCCATACGGGATGGGGGCAGCCATCAGCAAATGCACTCTATCTTATTGGCTGGCAGATTGCATCTCTTTACTGACTCTAAAGGGTCATGTCACAGCTCACAATGTCAGAACCATGGCTGTGTCAGTAGCCCACTTGAGGTCAATCTCCATTGAGGAGACTTGCAAAGCTGCAACGTGGTCTTCTCACAACTGCCTTCAGCAGGACTCCTGATGTGACAGTTGGTTCAGTTAGGTAGTTCTGCAGAATTTGTTTCTAGTCTAGAATCCAACTCCACCATCTGAGGCCCATTTTTATTCTGTTCCGGGCTACACCTACACAGAAGAATGTATACAAGTTCTAGGTTAATTGGTTCCTGGTAGGCCTTGCCTGTTACACGTCCCTATTATCTGTTGTTTATTGTCTTCAGTGAGCCTGGTGGTTGGGCTTTCCCATATATGGTAAGTAATGTGCTGCTTGTCCTTGGAGAAAGCGAAGTTACTCACCTTAGTAGGTGTTCTCCACGGACAACAGGACACACAATACCACTTACCCTCCTTTTGTATTCCTTTAAACTTTTTTACTAAACTGCTGGACATTCGTGATCGAGTCTACTACTACTACTTAACATTTCTAAAGCGCTACTAGGGTTATGCAGCGATGTACAATTTATCATAGAAGGACAGTCCCTGCTCAAAGAGCTTACAATCTAAAGGACACATGAACAGTCAGTCTGATAGGGGCAGTCAAATTGGGGCAGTCTGGATTTCCTGAAAGAGGTAGGTGCCAAACGCATCATTGAAGAGGTGGGCTTTAAGCAAAGACTTGAAGATGGGCAGGGAGGGGGCTTGGCGTAAGGGCTCGGGAAGGTTGTTCCAAGCATAGGGTGAGGTGAGGCAGAATAAGCGGAGCCTGGAGTTGGCGGTGGTGGAGAGGGGTAATGAGAGGAAGGATTTGTCCTGTGAACGGAGGTTTCGGGCGGGAACCTAAGGGGAGATGAGGGTAGAGAGGTAGTGAGGGGCAGCAGACTGAGTGCATTTGTAGGTAAGAAGAAGCTTGAACTGAATGCAGTATCTGATTGGAAGCCAGTGAAGTGACCTGAGGAGAGGGGTGATATGAGTATATCGGTTCTGGCGGAATATAAGACGTGCAGCAGAGTTCTGAACAGATTGAAGGGGGGATAGGTGGCTAAGTGGGAGGCCAGTGAGGAGTAAGTTGCAGTAGTCAAGGCGAGAGGTAATGAGAGCGTGGACGAGAGTTCGGGTGGTGTGTTCAGAGAGGAAAGGGCGAATTTTGCTGATGTTAAAGAGGAAGAAGCAATAGGTCTTGGCTATCTGCTGGATATGCGCAGAGAAGGAGAGGGAGGAGTCGAAGATGACTCCGAGGTTGCGGGCAGATGAGATGGGGAGGATGAGGGTGTTATCAACTGAGATAGAAAGTGGAGGAAGAGGAGAAGTGGGTTTTGGTGGAAAGACAATGAACTCGGTCTTGGACATGTTCAGTTTCAGGTGGCGGTTAGACATCCAGGCAGCAATGTCGGATAAGCAGGCTGATACCTTTGCCTGGGTCTCCGCAGTGATGTCTGGTGTGGAGAGATACAGCTGGGTGTCATCAGCATAGAGATGATACTGCAAACCATGAGATGAGATCAGGGAGCCCAGGGAAGAGGTGTAGATTGAAAGGAGAAGGGGTCCAAGGACAGATCCCTGGGGAACACCAACAGATAGCGGGATGGGGGTGGAGGAGGATCCATTAGAGTGGACTCTGAATGTGCGGTGGGAGAGATAGGAGAGGACAGAGCCCTGGAACCCAAATGAGGACAGTGTGGCAAGAAGTAAATCATGATTGACAGTGTCAAAAGTGGCGGATAGATCAAGGAGGATGAGGATGGAGTAGTGGCCTCTGGATTTGGCAAGGAACAGGTCATTACAGACTTTTTAGAGAGTGCTGTTTCTGTCGAGTGTAGAGGGCGAAAACTGGATTGAAGTGGATCTAGGATAGCATGAGAGAAGAGAATATCAAGGCAGCGGCTGTGAACGGCACTCTCAAGTATTTTGGAGAGGAAGGGTAGGAGGGAGATGGGGCGGTAGTTGGAGGGACAGGTAGGGTCAAGTGATGGTTTTTTGAGGAGAGGTGTGACTACGGCGTGCTTGAAGGTGTCAGGGACAGTTGCAGTGGAGAGAGAGAGGTTGAGGATATGACATGGCGGGGGTGACAGTATGGGAGATGATGTTAAGTAGGTTGGTGGGGATGGGATCAGAAGAGCAGGTGGTGCATTTCGAGGAGGAAAGAAGGCGAGCGATTTCCTCCTCGGTGATGTTGGGAAAGGAGGAGAAGGAGGCCTGGGTTGATTGGTTGAGGGAGAGGGTTGAAGGGTGAAGAGGAGGAGATGGCTTGGTAGTGAACTCAAGGTTGATCTTTTGCACCTTGTCGTGGAAGTAATCGGCCAGTGATTGAGGAGAGAGCGAGGGGGGTGGGTGGGAGCGGAGGACACTTTAAGGAGGGAGTTAAGGGTGGCAAAGAGACGGCGGGGGTTGGAGCTGAGAGAATTGGTCAATTGGGTGTAATAATCCTGTTTGGCAAGGAATAGGGAGGAGCAGAAGGAGGATAGCATGAATTTGTAGTGAAGGAAATCTGAATGGGTGCAGGATTTCCTCCAGAAGCGTTCAGCAGATCGTGCGCAGGAGTGAAGGTAACGGATGCAAGGGGTCAGCCATGGCTGGGGAATAGTACGCTTAGTGGGACGGGAGGTAGATGGTGCGAGGGTGTCCAGAGCAGAGGAGAGAGTGGCATTGTAAGCGGAGACAGCCTTGTCGACCGACTCGGAGGACATGATGGAGGGGAGGAGATTAGAAATACTAGAGGATAGGGTGGGAGGGTCAATAGCCTGGAGATTCCTGGAGGTAGTGGTTAAAGTTGGACGGGGCTGGGGGGGGGTGAAGAAGTGTGAAGGTGATCAGGTGATGATCGGAGAGAGGAAGAGCTGAAGCGTGGAAATTAGAGGGAGAGCCAGAAGAGGAGAGGACGAGGTCAAGACAATGGCCTTCTCGGTGAGTAGGGGTGGTGGAGCATAGCTGGAGGTTGGAGGAGGATGTTAGAGTGAGGAACTGAGAAGCGTGAGGGTCGGATTGGTCATCAACGTGTATGTTAAAGTCTCCAAGAATGAGGGACGGAGATGAGGGTTCGAGAAAAACAGAAAGCAAGGCATCAAAGTCGGTGAGGAAGGAAGAGAGGGATTTATTAGGTGGGCGGTAAATGACTGCCACTCTGAGTGGCAATGGGTAGAATAGCCGGATGGAGTGTGCTTCAAAGGATGAGAAGCAGTGAGACTGCGGTAGGAGGAGGGGTTGGAAACTATAGGAGGGCGAGAGTAGGAGCCCGACGCCTCCACCGCGGCCAGCTGGACGGGGAGTGTGGGAGAAGAGATAACCTCCATGGCAGAGGGCCGCTACTGAGGCAGAGTCATCAGGGGCGAGCCAGGTTTCAGTTAGGGCGAGCAGTTGAAGGGAACAAAAGATGAAGAGATCGTGGGTGAAGGGCAGTTTGTTGCAGACCGAGTGGGCATTCCATAGGGCACATGAGAAGGGGAGGAAGGAGGGGAATAGAGACGAGATTGGAGACATCACGGAATCGTTTGCATGGATAGGAGGAGGACAGGTGAGGGGGGCCTGGATTAGGATTGATGTCTCCCGCGGATAGCAAGAGGAGGAGCAGGAGAGTGCGGAGGAGGGTGGGGGAGGTCGGGCGATGAAGACGGGATGCACTTAGGAGGAATGGTGATGGGTTAATGGCAGGAAGGATGTGTTGAAGGTTAAAAGCTAGGAAGGAGGAGGGGGACAAGAGAGATGGTGAGGGGGTGAGGGATGGGGGTGAATAGGGTATTGCCGTAGCGAGCAGGACAGGAGGGGACATGGGTGGGCAGTGATATCCAGTGGTGGACAGCGGTAGGGGGAGGGAAAAAGATTAGGAAGGGACAGGGCAAGGAAGAGAATGTGGACAGGGGCCATAAGTAGTGATTAAGGTGTAACAGTTGTATGTGTAGTGACTGGGGTGTGAGGCAGATAGAGCAGAAAAGCTGGATTAGAGGCTTGGAATTGATGGACTGGAGAGCAGTTAAGTCAATGGCTGACAAGCTAGCAGGCAGGCTGGTGCAGATGGACAGGAACGAGCAGGGAGAATTGATGGATTGGAGAGCAGGTAAGTCAATGGCTGACAAGCTAGCAGGCGGCCTGGAACAAGCTGGTGCAGATGGACAGGAACAAACAGGGAGAAGCTGGATCAGGCAGGAAGGCACCTGTGCTTACATGGTTTGGCACTGACAAAGGCTTTGGTAATTTCTAGAATGTTGGGTAACTGTTCTAGGGCTCCACTGGATGATTTCACCTTGGAGAACACCTTCTGGAATTGTTTTCTTTTGGGGGCATTGTTTGCCTTATATGAGGAGCAGCCTCTGTCTCCCTTCTTAGCCCTCATCCCAATTTGCTTCCTGGTCCTGCCTGCATAATTCTCTTCTCCTCTGCCTGTCCTTTGCCAGCTGGCTTTGGTCACATGGTTGGGAGAGAAGGGAAGAGATGAACAGAAAGTGCAAGCATACAGGTCTGAGAATAACTGTGTAGTGGTGCGTGGGTGGGTGGGGAAGTCTGATGAGCAGGCCCTAAGATAGAGGAAGGGAAAAGAAAGCACCTTTTTGCATTTTTGTCTTGGGTTTTGATGATTGTGTCCCTGAATTGTTTTACATTGAATAGCTCAAGGAAACTGTCACAATATTACAGAGCCTATTAAAACTTGGCTCAGGTCAGGAAGGGCCTGGGATAGCCAGTGTGAAATAGCCGGTGGTCTGCCCAGTTCAAGGGTCCCAAAAGAAGCATTCCACCAGACCTATGATTTTCTGCTTCACATTTTGTTGCTGGTTTTATGACAAGGACATGAGGAGGACCATTTGTTTCCAAAAAGTATATATACGAGAGAAAATACATTAGAGCAACCCAGTCCTCAGGTGCCCCCTCAGCAAGTGGGGTTTTCAGGATACCAACTGTTTTCACTGTGGCTATCCTGAAAATGTGAAATCTGATTAGTTAGGGATGAGGTGAGCAAATCTGGAACTAATTCAAAGGGTCTGTGGCTTCACTAGTTCTGCCCTCCTCCCTCACAAAATAAATCTTCACATCACTGTTTGGAGCTAGCTAGCTTTTTGGCATCCATGCACCTTGTATGTTCTTAGCCTTGCTCAGTACTCCTGCTCATAGCAATGCAAGAGCTAGGAGAGCCATTTAAGTGATGTTTGTTTATTTGTATAAATGTGTTTAAATTATTATTATTAAATTGGAATCGTGGATCGAAATTCCAAGTGTTAAGGGGAAAAGGACGGTGATAGGGGTATACTACCGTTCGCCCGACCAGGATGAGCAAACAGACGCAGTCATGTTAAAGGAAATTAGTGATGCTAATAAAATAGGCAACGCAATAATAATGGGTGATTTTAATTACCCTGCAAATATCCGGAATAGGTAGAAAAATATCAGCAACACACAAACTATTCTACCACATACGCAATTAGTTTGAGGGCAACTCTGGCAGGCACACCATAAAAAAGTGGAGAAAAAAGACTTCAGAAAAATCAGTTCCACCTCGTTCTTAAAGGATACACCTTAGATATAATGAGGGAACCGTTTACAATCATATGTCTTCACAAAAAAAACTCCACACAAACTTTCATATGAGCACTGCCATGTGCCACTACAAACATTGTAGGAGACTCAATTCACTTACCCAAGCTTGGAAAATGTACTTAGCTTATTATATTGATGTCTTCGCCATTCATAAATCAATCCAGGTCCAATTGCTGTACTTTCTCAAAATTCCTCAAATCTCGACAGGGAAGCCCTGTTTCGCTATTCCATAGCTGCCTCAGGGGAATATTTCCTATCTTTCTCATCCAAGCATTTTAAATTATCTTTCGTCTCCAAGACTCCCTGGAACAGAAAATGGCTGACCTGGTGTGCCTGCCAGAGTTGCCCTCAAACTAATTGTGTATGTGGTAGAATTGTTTGTGTGTTGCTGATTTTAATTACCCCCTTATAGACTGGGTTAATGTAACATCAGGGCACGCTAGGGAGGTAAACTTCCTTGATGAAATCAAGGACAGCTTTATGGAGCAGCTGGTACAGGAGCCAACGAGAGAAGGAAAAATTCTAGACTTAGTCATTTGTGGAGCGCATGATCTAGTACGAGAGGTTGCGGTCCGGGGGCCGATTGACAACAGTGATCATAACATGATCGGCTTTGAAATTTGCTTTCAAAGAGGTAAACATAGGAAGTCAAATATGTTAGCGTTTAACTTTAAAAAAGGAAGCTATGATAAAATGAGAAGAACGGTTAAAAAAAAAACTTAAGAGGAGCGACTGCGAGGGTAAGAAACTTACAACAGGCGTGGATGCTGTTCAAAACCACCGTCCTGGAGGCCCAGGCCAAACATATTCCATCAGAAAAGGAGGACGGAAGACAAAACGACAGCCGGCATGGTTAAAAAGTGAGGTAAAGGAAGCTATTGGAGCTAAAAAGGAATCCTTCAGAAAATGGAAGAAGAAACCGACTGAAGAAAATAAGAAGCGACATAAGGAATGTCAAGTCAGATGCAAAGTGCTGATGAGAAAGGCAAAGTGGGATTTTGAAGGAAAGATAGCATTAGAGGCGAAAACTGATAGTAAAATTTTTTTTAGATACATTAAAAGCAAGAAGCTGGCAAAAGAATTGGTTGACCCGCTGGATGACCAGGGTGTAAAGCGGGCAATCAGGGAAGACAAAGAAATAGCAGAAAAATTAAATGAGTTCTTTGCTTCAGTCTTCACTGAGGAAGATTTGGGTGGGATACCGGTGCCGGACAAGGTATTCGAGGCAGACGAGTCGGAGAAACTTAATGAAATATCTGTAAACCTGCAAGACGTAATGGAGCAGTTCGGCAAACTGAAGAGTAGCAAATCTGGTCCAGATGGTATTCATCCAAGGATACTGATAGAACTAAAAAATGAGCTGGTGGCGCTACTATTAGAGATATGTAATTTATCTTTAAAATCAAGCATGGTACCGGACGATTGGAGGGTGGCCAATGTAATGCCGATATTTAAAAAAAGGTTCCAGAGGCGATCCGGGAAATTATAGACCGGTGAGTCTGACGTCGGTGCCGGGCAAAATGGTAGAGACTATTATAAAGAACAAAATTACAGAGCACATTCAAAAGCATGGACTAATGGGACAAAGTCGACATGGATTTAGTGAAGGGAAGTCTTGCCTCACCAATCTACTACATTTCTTTGAAGGGGTGAACAAACATATGGATGAGCCGGTTGATATTATGTATCTAGATTTTCAGAAGGCGTTTGACAAAGTACCTCATGAAAGACTCCAGAGGAAATTGGAGAGTAATGGGATAGGAGGTAGGGTTCTATTGTGGATTAAAAATTGGTTAACAGAAAACGGAGAGTAGGGTTAAATGGTCAGTATTCTCAATGGAGAAGGGTAGTTAGTGGGGTTCCCCAGGGGTCTGTGCTGGGACTGCTGCTTTTTAACATATTTATAAATGACCTAGAGATGGGAGTAAGTAGTGAGGTAATTAAATTTGCTGATGTCAAAGTAATTCAAAGTCGTTAAATCGCGGAGGATTGTGAAAAATTACCTTATGAGACTGGGAGACTGGGCATCTAGATGGCAGATGACGTTTAATGTGAGCAAGTGCAAAGTGATGCATGTGGGAAAGAGAAACCCAAACTATAACTACGTCATGCAAGGTTCCGCGTTAGGAGTCACGGACTGAGAAAGGGATCTAGGTGTCATCATTGATGTTACGTTGAAATCTTCTGCTCCGTGTACTGTTGTGGCTAGGAAAGCAAATAGAATGTTGGGTATTATTAGGAAAGGGATGGAAAACAAAAATGAGGATATAAAAGATATAGTGGAATTGGAAAAAGGTGCAGAGAAGGGCGACAAAGATGATTCAGGGGATGGGACGACTTCCCTATCAGGAAAGGCTAAAGTAGCTGGGGCTCTTCAGCTTGGAGAAAAAGCGGCTGAGGGGAGATATGATAGGTCTATAAGATAATGAGTGGAATGGAACAGGTTGATGTGTAGCATCTGTTTACGCTTTCCAAAAATACTAGGACAAGGGGGCATGCGATGAAGCTGTAGTGTAGTAAATTTAAAACGAATCGGAGGAAGAATTTCTTCACAACGCGTGGTTAGACTGGAATTCGTTGCCAGATAAGGTGGTTGGGGCGGTTGGCTTAGCGGAGTTTGAAAAAAAGTTAGATGGCTTTCTGGAGGAAAAGGACATATAGAATGTTATTGAATGGACGTAGGAATAATCCACTATTTCTGGGATGGGCAGGACGAAATGCTTGTTCTTTTGGCCGCTGTCGGAGACAGGGTGCTGGGCTCGATGGACCCTTGGTCTGTCCCAGCATGGCGATGCTTATGTCTTATAAAGGAGAGATTAGGAGATCACGTGATGTGCTGAAGAGAGCGGAGGTGGAATTGCTCTCCTCTCGGGCGGAACCCTCCCTGTCGCCATAAAAACGTCCGTTTCAACCTCAAAATTATAAACTTAAAGCGTACAGATAGTAGGAGTGCATGGACAGCTTTGTTACGCGCCTAGACACGAGGATGCCGCCGAAAAATGTAAAGAAAGAGGCTGAGAGGCCCCGCGCCGCGGAAAGCAAGATGGCGGCGAGCCCGCCGAAAGAGACGCCAGAGCCGATGTTCACAAATCAGCAACTGATACAAATAACAGAGGCGGTAAAATTGGCGCTGGATCCCCAGTTAAAACAGTTGGCCACTCAGTTAACGTCAGTAGAAAATCTACTCGCCGATACGACCAGGCGCACAGGCGAACTAGAACAAAGAGTGTCCGCCATAGAAGACGAAGGAGCCGGAACAACAACACAGCTTCAGGCATTGAGATCCCTGGTGCAAAAGCAATCTCAACAAATAGACGACCTTGAAAATCGCTCGCGACGAGCCAACTTGCGAATAGTAGGCATACCTGAGAATGTATCAGAGCGCCTACTACCTTCAGTGCTAGAAAAGTGGCTGCAAAATGAGTTTGCGTTGTCAGACGGAATGGGTGCCATTTGCCTCGAGCGAGCACACCGAGTGGGGCGGAAAATGGACAATAATCAGAAACCCAGGATGGTGATGGTAAAAGTACACAACTTCGTGCATAAGGTGGAAATTTTAAGAGGTGCCCGACTGAAACGAGAAACCTTGGCCTTCGAGGGCTCTCCGGTGAGGATCTACCAAGATTACTCCTACGCACTGCAAGAACGGAGGAGGGCCTACAGCCAGATTTGTACAACATTGGTGGAAGCGAACAAAAAATTCATGCTAATATACCCCGCTACGCTACGAGTCAATCACCAGGGCAAATGGCAAGTGTTCATGACCCCCAAAGAAGCTCAAGAATGGGCGGCAGAGACACTTCAGTCACAGCAAAGCAGAGATAAATAAATAAAGGACTAAAGAGAACAGACTCTGGATTTAAGCAGCAGGCAAAGCAGAGGCCCAGAGCCATCCAAGGAGGTATTGAAAAGGGGCCCACAGATAAAGTAAATGGCGGGGGAGGGGGAAGCCCCACATCATTGATCTCACTATTTCTCTCATATGTTAGGTGGGGGAAACAGAAGGGTTTGTACGGGGATGGGTAAGGAGTTAAGGGAGGGCGGGAGGGAAAGGGTGGGGCAGAAGGGTAGGAAGGGGGGAAGCAAGCAAGCATTGACCATGACACAACACATCTCTAAGAAGTCCCATAACACAACAAGAGAGACCTGGGTAAATAGAACAACTCACAGAGTCTCGGGTGAGGCTGGGCACCTGAGGCAGACATATAAATACTATTTGCCATATAGAGTCCCACAGACAAAAGCACATTAAAACCATCAGATTTGCCTCCTGGAATGTGGGAGGCATAACGACCCCAATAAAAAGGGCAAAAATCTTATCAAATCTAAAGAGACAGAAAGTAGATATCGGATGTCTCCAAGAGACAAGACTTACGCCAGAGGAGCATAACAAACTAAAAAGGCAGTGGGTGGGGGAGGTACACTCAACATCCTCTGGGGATCGGAAAGGCGGAGTGGCAGTGCTGATAAGAAAAGGGATAGGTACAAAATCTGAATTAGTGAAAGCAGATCCAAAAGGGCGATATATTTTGGTACGGATATGGGTACAACAGAGAAACTTCCTAATTCTGGGAATATATGGACCAAATATTTATGAAGCACAATTTTATCCTAATCTTGTTCAGATGTGCCTCCCATACAAACCTGGGCAGCTCCTGGTAATGGGAGATCTCAACCTAGTG
Source organism: Microcaecilia unicolor (assembly GCF_901765095.1). NCBI lineage: Eukaryota > Metazoa > Chordata > Amphibia > Gymnophiona > Siphonopidae > Microcaecilia > Microcaecilia unicolor. The sequence goes on from NC_044031.1 coordinate 326,792,305, forward strand.
GCAGATCCAAATGCAGACTGTTCAAACCCGAGAGTTGCTTCGAGAGGAGGACCAAGAGCGCATGTACTTAATTCCTTTAAGCGTTCACTCAATTTGGTAGACACTTGGCGTAGTTTACACCCTGGGGAGAGAGACTTTACTCACCTTTCCAGAGCACATGGCACACTTTCCAGAATAGATTACATATTAATAGCCCAGACCGCGTTTCCGTGGGTGCGTGCCGCTGAGATAGGCCCAGAGGAGATATCGGATCACTCCATAATATGGATAGACGTGGAGGTACCAGGGTTCTATCAGCAGGGTAGGAGTTGGAGATTCCCAAACTATTTGTCCCAGAATAGTGAATTCCAAGAGCATATCAAAAAGAAATGGGAGGACTATGTTCAGAATAATAGGGAACACATGGATCAGCCTGGTCTGTTCTGGAGTGCAGCTAAAGCCGTACTCAGAGGAGAGATAATAGCCTTTGTACACGCTCACAATAAAAAACAAACAATAGCAATAATGAGACTGGAACAATCCTTAAAAAAAGCAAAAGCCAGATATATCAAACAGCAGACTCAAGAACATAAAGACCAGCTTCGAGCAATGCAAGTGACGCTAAATGCCTTACTTCATGACCGAAGCAAGAGATACCTAGCATACCAGAAATTTAAATTTCGCAGGTTTGGAAACAGACCAGGGACGATGTTAGCAAACTTAGTGTCGGCGTGGGGACCACGCAAACCGATAATAGCCCTCCAAGATGAGACGGGTCTCCTGCAGAATAAGAGCGAAAGGATAGCCGAGATATTGACAAAATTTTTTTCTAGACTGTATAGTTCGCCTGAAGACCCAGAGGAAGGAGAAATACAAAAAATTTTGGAACAGGCAGAGCTCCCGAAATTAACAGACAGTGAGCGAGCAGTCCTAGAAGAACCACTAGAGGCTAGGGAGATACAGGAGGTGGTGAAGTCACTACCACTTGGATCTGCGCCGGGCCCGGATGGGTATACTGGGGAATTTTATAAAATTTTACCACTCTCATTTTACCCTGTCATTAGTGACTACTATGAACAAGTAGTTGGGGAGGGGCAGTTCCCACATCATGCAAACACAGCCTTGATCTCCCTGATCTTAAAACCTGGGAGGCCAGAGGGCCAGGCTGACTCATATAGGCCCATCTCATTACTCAATGTTGACCTAAAAATACTGGCCAGGATACTAGCAAATCGCCTGGCCGGGATTTTGCCCAGGTTGGTGGGGGAGGAGCAGGTGGGATTTGTTAAAACCAGACAGGCAGCCAAAAACGTGCGCAGACTACTATTAGCCATGGCGACTGGTCAGCTGACAAAAACCCCAACATCCATAATTTCACTTGACGCTGAAAAAGCATTTGATCAGGTGGGGTGGACATATTTGTTCCAAGTACTGAGGCATATGGGATTTGGGGGCTGGTATTACAGAGCTATAGAATCCTTGTATGCAAATCCGACTGCTTCGGTGATAGTAAATGGAGTTAAAGCAGAATCATTTGGAATATCCAGAGGCACTAGACAGGGATGTCCCCTATCCCCTACATTGTTTATCCTATCATTAGAACCCCTACTGAGACTTATAAAGAGAGCAGAGGGAATCCCCGGGGTGAAAGTTGGGGGGGATACTATAAAGGCCCTAGCGTTTGCAGACGACCTGATGATAATATCAACCTGCCCGATGAGCTCATTGGACCAACTGCTGAGCCTAACAAAGGAATTTGGGCAAGTCTCTGGTTTCAAGCTAAATAAAAAAAAGTCTCAAATAATGGATGTATATCCGAGAGGAACTCAGCAGGAGAAGGAAAGCTGCCCCATAGCCAGAGTGGAAGAGAAAATTAAATACCTTGGAACCAACATACCACAAGACCTATCTAAATTATACCAAGAAAATGTCGAGCCCTTGCTTGAGACCACTCGCATAAAACTCCAGTTGTGGGAGAAATATCCGCTGTCCCTTATGGGACGAATTGCTATTTATAACATGATGATAGTGCCAAAGTGGCTCTATAAATTTCAAACCCTTCCACTTTTTCTTAAGAAAGAAGATGAAAAACGCTTGCACCGGTATATACAGCGCTTTCTGTGGAAGGGAAGGAAAGCACGCCTCCCAGTACGGACGTTGCAAATACCAAGAGAATATGGAGGATTGGGATTGCTCAGCATCAGGTATCTTACAATAGCAAGTGGCATGCGACATATTTCTGATTGGTACAGATCAACCTCAGACTTTTCAGCAACAAATCTGGAAACAACATTAACTCAGGGAATACATTTCAGTAGCCTGTTGCATGTGGGAGGCGGTCAAGCTCCTAAAGTCCTACAACAATCGCATATAATGCCCACGGCAAGGGCGGTCTGGAAGTGGGTTTGCCGTCACCATCAATTCTCTGGACGAATTACGCCTTTTCAAGCAATTTGCAATAACCCACAATTCCTACCAGGAACTCTACACCGTAGATTTAACCAATGGCAGCAGAGAGGACTGGTATACTTACATCAGGTCTTGACATCAGAGGGGAGAATCAGGCCTTTCGTGGAGCTTCAGGCCCAGTTTAAATTTGATGAAAGAGATAGATTCTACTATTGGCAATTGAGACATTATATAAACAGCTTGCCCTGGGAATGCCTCACGGAAGATGTGCAGGAGGAGATATCCTCAGCCTTTTCATTTAAGGCACAGGGCAGAGTGTCATTGACAATGCATCACAGACATTTAAGAGACATGACAGAGGAAATAGATTATGTAGCTCTGGCCCAGGCGTGGACGGAGGAACTACAAATGACCTTAACGCCTCAAATACTACAGGAATACATTTATTCGACGCAAAAATCATCAAAGATGGTCCAATATTGTGAAATGGAATACAAATTTGCATTAAGAACTTACATTCCACCAAGGAGAGCCTTCCATATGGGCATATCTCCAGATGGAGCATGCCCAAAGTGCGGGACGCAGGGCGCGACACTAGGGCACATGTTCTGGACTTGCTCGAAAATACAAAGATTTTGGACCAGAGTAATACAAATGACATCCAGTATGTGGGGCGCCACATGGAAGAAAGGGCCGCTGTTGCTGTTCGGAAGGCCAAGGATAGTTCAACCAACTACAGCAGGCTTCAAGGGATTTACTTGTAGAGCTGTACTGGCAGCGAAA